>NW_004797315.1:936933-938544 GCF_000002075.1 Aplysia californica | reverse complement strand
CCTCTCTCTCTCTCTCTCTCTCTCTCTCGTTCCCTCTCTTTCCTCTCTCTTTCTCTCTCTCTCTCTTCCTTCTCCCTCTTTCTTTCTCTATTTATACCCATTCCCTCTTTTTCCTTCTTTCTTTATAATCGTTAGCTGTGCCCTATCTCTCCCCTCCCCACTCAAACCTCCCAGCTTCCATTAATGAATAAACTGATATTTATTCTCTACCGACATTTATTAGTTTAAACTCAACTCTACAATCTAAAATCTCGTCTTCAAAGTACAAGGAAACAACTCTTTAACAATAATAGCAGCCTGGCTTTAATCTTCTTGTACCGGTAATATGATATAAACGCCTGTAACTTTAGAACTTGAATTTCATATCAAACTATATCTCAAGTCCGAATATCAATTACCAAAAAAAAGTATATATTTTTGTGGAAAGAAATATGTTATTATTGCAGTGATCAAAGGAATTGGAGCAAGTTGAATCTCTCTAAAAATTTCGCTTCCGAACGAAACGGATTAAAACATAAGGATAAGATGAAAAATTTCGGTATTTTCCCACCGTCTGTAAAAAATCTTTTCACAGTTATCATAGACGTCCACGTCTAAATCTTTAAACTTTTTTTCCCAACAGAGTCGGTTCGGATTTGCAGTTCATAATAAAAACCTTCTGCGTGTTTTTCGCTGCTAGTTCTATATTGTAACTATTGTTCAGTGTCTTTTACAGAAAGGGTGTGAGAATAGCAGGATACAATAAACAGGCATTTTTTAACTGTGCTGTCACGTTAATCTACTAAATACAGGAACCAAGTTACGAAAACATGTAGGCTACCCGTATTATTATGTTGAGCAATAAAACAGTACTGCTCGTTATAATGCAAGTACACGTTTTTGGAACTTGATTCCTGTATTTATTTAATAATTTAAAGAGACAGGTCGATATAGTTTTAAATGATGAAGATTATATACAATGAACGAGCATTAAATCTAATCGAGCTGTTACTTCAAATTATTAAATATATACAGGAATCAAGTTCCAAAAACGTGTACTCGCATTATAACGAGCAGTATTGTTTTCTTTAACATCTTAATAGGCGTTTGAACAGCATTCTAAGAATGGTGGAAATGTTGTAAATATTTACTTTCACGCCAGCATACAGAGGCACTGATTTTAAGGGTGTATTTTTTCCTACTGATCACATAATATGGCCACTAACAACTGTGGCAACTCAATTATATTCGAGAAAATTGTAAACCTAATTGCAAACCATCAAATTATGGGCAAAAAACGAAGGATGTCGTGATGAGGAGATGGGGGGATTGGAATGCCCCCACTGAACTCCCCACCCCCCTTTCCCCTAACCCCGATTTCGTCCAAAGTGTAGAAAATGACTACGCAGTCAAGCTTAGCGTTAAATAATTTTTTTAAAAACCCGTTTCTGCCCTGTTTCGCTAAAAATTACATTAGTAGCTAAAGAGGGAGATCTATAACAGCGACCCAAAATGCCGCATACAGAGAGTAATAGCCCTTTGATATGCGTACGGGTCAATTGCGGGACGTTCTCTTGACTTTTGTCGGCTTACGACTTTTCAGAGTTACAGTTACGGAAATCACATAAAGAA
>NW_004797315.1:932079-934324 GCF_000002075.1 Aplysia californica | reverse complement strand
AGAGAGAGAGAGAGAGAGAGAGAGAGAGAGAGAGAGAGAGAGAGAGAGAGAAGACAGACAGACAAAGAGACAGGAGACAAGCAGACAGACAGACAAACAGACAGACAGACAGACAAAGAAAGAGTGTTCAGACAGACAGATAGACAGACAAACAGGAGACAAGCAGACAGACAGACAGACAAACAGGGAGACAAATAAAGAATGAGTCAGACAGACAGACAGACAGACAGACAGACAAACAGAGAGACAGAGTATCGGGGTGGGCTGAGCAAGAAGTCATAACCAGTCTCAAATCCCATCCAAATGTAAACAGATGAGAAGAATGTTCCAGAAAACGACACGTTCTCAAAGGGAAGCTATCAGTTCGGCCATCAGCAAACAGTGCTCTCTCTCTCTCTCTCTCTCTCTCTCTCTCTCTCTCTCTCTCTCTCTCTCTCTCTCTCTCTCGTTCTCTACTTATAACAGAAGCTACTGACCTAATGGCTCAATCTTTTCAGGGCTGCTGAGGACATTTATTGCATGCAACATTTTAATTTGTTCTCCAGAGGTTATTTGTCTACTTCAAGGGCTGTTTCCATATTGAGACACAAACGCATGTAGCGAGCGTAAAATCTGGGTTAGAAATTCTGTAAAGTATATATCTAGATCGGGAGCTCTCGTGGTCTTGAGGTACGGTGTTTGCCTCTCATTCAATAGGTCCTTGGTTCGAAACCTGAGAGCGACGAAAGATTTTCTTCTCTAAAAAAATTCTCATATCACTCATTTGCTTTTCAGTTCTCTGATCATGTTCTGTCGTGTGCTTTCGTCTCCACTTTCTGCCCCCCCCCCCCCCAAACCTTGCTCCGTCCTTTAGGATGGTGACTATTTCAGGTGCCTTTCTCCAACGCAAATCTATTGACTGTTCATTGTCCCAGGCATGGTAGTCATCTGGCGTATCAATTTTGAATTCTGGATGCAAAATAGTCACCATACTTTACCCTAATTTACTACTTGTTTCAGATTAATTATGGAAAGATAAATGAGTTCAAGACGGTTAGAAAACTATTCTCACATTATATGAGGACAGAATCTTTGAATACTTTTGACTGTTCTGGAATCAAGACAAAACGATGAAGCGCGCTTCTTTTTTTCCAAGCAAAAACCGAAAGCAATACGAATGAGTGAAAGCTTAACAGGATTGTCTGTCGGCAGGACCATAGTTCATTATTATCATTCTGTTCGCTTTATGGACTCAGACGAGTTTCTAAAGAGCTCACACCCAAATGGCTACCTTAGAATTACAAAGTTCTATCTGACATTTTGGTCGTTTTGAGTTACTAAAATCATGAGGCCAGAAACCAAATGTTCTACCTACTCTATCAAAATGGTAAGATTATTCGGGATCATTATCAAGATCCTATTCAAAGAATTACATTAGAAAAAACCCAGCATGTTAAATTCAATTTTTTTTCACGTCAAACTTCTCAAAACTAGAAACTGAACAAATAAAACGTTATCATTCTAGGGTAGAGTTGGGTAGTTTGTTCTTCTTAGGGACCACCCAACGATGACGTTAGAGCTTTCAAAGTGCGTCACCGGCTCTAGGTATTATTATCTTTACAGAGATCCCGGAAGAGTAATTTGTTCTCAATCCCAAGCAAATCCTGTTGAAGCAAATCGTTAGATAACTTTCTGGGCAAACAAATTAGAGGTCAGTCACTTCAACGGCCGGTAGGGTGACATTGGTATTACATATCTGCCGTCGTAAGGGAAAACGACGAATGGTCAAAATTTTTCGATTTTGGTATTTTTATATATTTCATAGAGTATTTAATTCTGCATCTGATGGTGTAAAAATTTTTGTCATATCCAAATCCGTTGTTGCGTAATTGAGAGTTCGTCGTTTTCCCGTACACTGGCGAGCTCCGAGCCAGAGCTCAGTGTAAGGGAGAACGACGAATGGTCGATCGGTCAAGGATCACTGCTCTTTCGGCATTGTCCCCTGGTCTCTGCCGTTGGGCAAATTCGGCTTGGGCGACGAATGACAATTGATCACTGTTGCGTCAGTACAAACATACTAAGTTTTTTTGCAAACAAATATACCACCACCCCCTCCCCCACAGTAGAATCGACCAGGGTTATAAGAATGTATCACTTAGTGTGTCTTTCTGTCTGTCTTCCCGTATTAGCCCTATGCTGATGGTGTGAATTGACAAAAACAGGCAGGAGAGAGGGGAAAACGGATGGGAACAGAGGGTGGGGATGG
>NW_004797315.1:927153-928618 GCF_000002075.1 Aplysia californica | reverse complement strand
AGGGAGAGAGGAGGAGAGAAAAAGACAGACAGACGGACAGATAGACAGACAGACAGATAGAAGGACAATCAGACAGACAGAAGGGGGAGGGCACTGAGTAGGGTGTGTGGTTGAAGGCTCGTGAGAAGGGGGGTGGGGGGGGGTCCTGAGGATGATACGGACGCATTGTCATAGTAGAAAAGGGAGCGGAACAGACAGACGGACAGACAGACATGAAGACAGACAGACAGACAGAGAGACAGACAGACAGACAGACAGACAGACAGACAGACAGAAAGACAGAAGAGTAAAAAAAAAGTACGGGCGTTGGATTAGAAATAAGCAGAATGCGATTCTGGGTTTGTTTTCGTTAGTGTTGTTTGGGCTTGTGTTTTTTGCGGGGAGGAGGGGGGGGGGGGGTATTTTTGGTTACAATTTGAACCGTTTTCATAGTTTGTGTATGTTTTTCCGTTGCTTGTCTGTTTGTTTGTCTGTTTTTTGCGGAGGTGGGGGGTTGTCAGGATAAGAAAGAGTGTTCAGAGGCAGTATGGTTTCAGGACACGTTATGCAACGTCTCATATTTTTATGACGTCAATTCTGCGCCCAGTATCCCCCTGGGAAAGAGGCGCGCGCCGGATGTCAATGAAAACAAAAAACAGCAACTCACGAGGTGGCGAAATCCAAGCCAATCAAAAAATAGATTTGCGATCTTCCAAAACAAACAAGAACATTAATCACAAGTGTCATCATCGCCCACCACACGACACAGAAATCAAAATTGAAACAGAAACAGAATGACCCTTTGGTCCAGTTACTAAATATTGCTGCCCCGTTTCTTTGTTTTGTTTAATTATATTTAAAGCAATCTCTAACGGATATTTCATGTTGCTCTAATTGTCTGATCTTTCCTTTTTAGTTACTGACTTTTTCCCCCAATAGTTTTTGTCTGTCACTCTAGTAATTTGCTTGTGGGCGTCTGGAAGTGTCTATGTTGACAATTCGAAAAACTCTTCTTTGGTATAATTTTTGTTTAACCTATTGTAGATCAAACCAAAATTTCAATATCAGTTCCTTCTCCCTGTTCGCCTTATTCCTTTTTTTAAAAAGTCATATAATAATATTTAGCAAATCTTAACAGATGGCTACATATAAAGCCTTTATCCTAGGTAAAAACATCTGGGGGCTACTTTCCTGGAGAACGAGTTAGAACTTAAATGAGAAGAGCTTTAATTTTGAGTGCACGTGGGAACAAAATCTTCTGTCTTTATGTGGCCTGCCATTTTTAATCTATAGGGTGCAGCTCATCATGAGCAGAAAAGAGGTTATTGTGCGCCGAAAGCTAATTAAACAAGTTACCTTAAGATGGAGGTTAGGGCAAGAGAGCAATGTAAACAATGAGAAGGGCAAGGGGAATCTTGTCAACAGAGATATCCATTGTGTGTGTGTGTGTGTGTGTGTGTGTGTGTGTGTGTGTGTGTGTGTGTGT
>NW_004797315.1:924213-925925 GCF_000002075.1 Aplysia californica | reverse complement strand
GGGGGGGGAGGAGATGAGAAATAAAGGCAAAAAGAATAAGAGAAAGAGAGAGAGAGACAGATAGACAGATAAGCAGAGAAAGGGGGAAAGAGATAGAAAGAGAGAGAGAAAGAGAGAGAGAGAGAGAGAGAGAGAGAGAGAGAGAGAGAGAGAGAGAATGTGTTTTTGTATATGTGTGTGAGTGCAATGTTTGTGTTTGTGTTTTCGGGTGAGGTGTGGGTGCAGGGTTGATTATTACAAAAACCACAAGATCAACACGCAAACGTGAAATAGGGTGTCACGAGAAGCAGAGTGGCTGCGAGCAAGGGAATGCGTCCGATCAAAGGGAAAGCATCACTCTGATTCTCCATGTTTACGCTGTGGACGTCTGCAGGTTACAAGCAACTAATGGTTTTCGATGTTGGTTTATATTTCTACTTTATATTGGCCAGCCGTGATACCACAAGATTACACAACATTTACCCTTTGATATTTCACCTGTTGGTACAAGTATACCTTCAGAAACACACAACTGAACCCCCAATGTTAATCAAGAAAAACAAAAATAAAAACGAATAGGTTGATCGCCCAATAGAAACATTAATATTAAAGAATAATGAGAGTCTATTTTTCAAACAAAAATTGATGTACACGCCTTAAAAAGACAAGCAAAATTAAATTCGACAAGATATGCCATACTCTCAAAAGCACTCGCTATAAACTATAATGTTACATTCATAGATTGATCCGAAACAAGTTCATCAGAGGCTACTTGCTAAGTAAATTAGCAAAACTCTTCCATTTTCGCTCTTCTATCACAAAGTGGGAACATCTTATACTTGCATGAATCCTTAATACAATATCTTCCCGTCAGTGGTTTTGCGGCGAATCATAAATTATAATCGCCGCCATATCTCCTGGAAGTGTGGGGATCTTTTCTCATGTATCCTGTGATGTCTCTCCTCAGCTCAATGTCCAGTGTAAGTGCAAGTGGTCCGCCACCTTAAGGACCTAATCTATCTCAAGAAAAGATTTTAAGCGCAGGAGTAAGAACAACATGAGTAACTTTCTTTTATTCTTCCTCTTATACCTTTAGGGCGCCGAGGAGAGAAAGAGCTATCTGTCTCTGGTAAGCTGGGTGGGATGTTGTGTGTCTAAAGGGTGTCCTTCACAACGTCGATCCAAGCCTTCCTTCTCCTTTTGGTTTCTTGAACAATAAATAATCCACTACCGGCTTGCAAGGCCTGTCGCAGCTTTCCCAGAGCCCCGTTAGTCAGGCGTTTCAGGGTGAGCCAGGACGGTCTTCATGGCTACCGTAGCGGTCATGTGAGTAAAACCTACGCCATATATCACCAAAACCCAGCCTTCTCCAACTTTGTCCGTTTCCACCTCCCGCGACGATGGGTGAAGGGTTGGACTTTGGGAAGCTCTCGTAACAACAACCACAACTGCCGCAAAGAAACTCAACGCGATTTTGTGAGCAGCTGTTTACTCTATCACAACCTTCATACTGTGTTTGGAAAGTGCTCTCATTTCTCATCCATTCTACGTAATTATTAAACATGTATGTATATATGCGTGTTTCTCTCTCTCTCTCTCTCTCTCTCTCTCTCTCTCTCTCTCTCTTCTCTCTCTCTCTCTTTCTCTCTCTCACCCTCGCTCTCTCTTTCTCTCAATCCCTCTGTGTATATATGTGGGTGTATGTATGTGTGTGTGTGTGTGTGTGTGTGTGT
>NW_004797315.1:920049-921840 GCF_000002075.1 Aplysia californica | reverse complement strand
GGTGCGGAATGGAGGAGAAAGTGGACATGGATCTTTCTTTTTTTTAGTAAGCTCTATGGTACTTGCAACTGCCTGAAGTCTTATAATGTGACAGACTGGTTCACAGAACGGTTTGGTTATTTTTTGCAAAGTCGGAATGGTCGGCGGGCTCATAATATATAACCTCATGCAGTTTCCAGCGCCGTAAAACACTTACCAAACCAAACAAACGACAAATACTATCCTCTAATGTGGGAGCTGGCTTCATGTCCTTTTGTGTGCACGACAATGCATTATAGACGCCGAAACTGAACTGCTTCATCGGGGCGTTCATTTGAATTTAAACTTTTCCACTGAATAGACTTCACTCCAGTCTTTATGCTGAGTTTTTTTCTTTAATTTTACATCGAGGTAGTGGTGGGGGCAGTGTTGGGTGTGTGGGTGGGAGTGAGGGGGAAGGGGACAGATCCTTGCTGGTGATGGATAACCGGACACTTCTGATGGGTCAAGATAATTTGTTACTTCTTTACTTTGCCACCCACCTTTCCCACGAGCTTTCGCGTTGGTCACTGATGGCACAATTGGGGTCAGATTCGGTCTGTCTACATCGTTGAGTGGGAGAATTCGACTGTTTCGGCGACAGCAATGAAGATCGAGCACTTTTGTCCAAGGACGCCCACTTTGTAGGCATGAAAAGAAAGGAACACTGCGGTTTAGTACGAAAAAAGGCTATTTGCATTACAATCAGCGGCAATGTGGGTCGGTAACTTAGACTGGATCACCGTGAGATGTGCTGGCGGAATAAAGAGGAAGAAAGAGGACGCCCGTGTTCCTGTACTCTGCTATCTTCTTTGTCGAACAGAGAGAAGAGTTATTAATCGTTCCCCAGGGGCTGATTTTGTGAAAAGGGCGAACTGATAGAACTGGACATTAAATCCGGTGGGATTTCTCATCTGCGGTGGTATACAAAGAAGAGCGAGGATTTTATTTATTGGAAAAGACAGTATAGATGGCGGTCCCTTACTTCAACATGGAAGGGTCAGTGACGGCGCTTGTTAATAATTTTTCATGAAGAAGTAATTCCTGCCTCTTTTTGCCTCTCTCTTTTTTTTTCCTTACCCTCTTTAAAACACAACAAACAAAACCTTTATCTAACTAGAGCATGCGACTAGCAAGATGTACAGTAACTTAACAAAGCTCTCAATGCTTCTTTTTTAAACGATTTCCCTCTTGTAAAACGACAATATCCTCTATTTCTACTTTCTCTACAGGAATATACGATTTTGAGGTGGACGCTGATAGGAAAGAATGTTTTTTCAGCACTCGCTTTTTGGTGTTCCTGCTGCCTAACCCAGAGGCTTTCTTTTGGGCTTATATTATTAGGCCAGACCATGCTTCCAGTGCATTCATTTCTTGGGAGTTAATTGTAATTTATAATACTCATTCATTCAATTCCCTTTCTACTTTTCACACACACACTTCTGTGGGCGTACAACACCGACATGCGATCAAGACCTCTATAGGTTTTTTCCCGAACACTACTCAGTGACTATAATACATGTGCCCTTATTTCTGCGAAGCCTTGATTAAGAGAATTTATAGAGATAAATCAGTGAAAATATGCTATCTCTCAAAAACTGATTTTTCTTCAGTCTCAGTGAGTAATATTTTGATTTTGTTTGACTTGACTTTTTCTGATTTTAGTTAAAGTATAATATAATAATATGTAGATGCACACACAAGCGTCTGCAATAGTTGTTAGACGCCCAACCATCGCAAGCTGAAGACACAAGTTCGATTTCCATGTGTGAG
>NW_004797315.1:917595-918702 GCF_000002075.1 Aplysia californica | reverse complement strand
GTCTGTCTGTCTGTCTGTCTCTCTCTGTCTCTCTCTCTCTCTCTCTCTCTCTCTCTCTCTCTCTCTCTCTCTCTCTCCCTCTCCAGCTCGTTCGCTTGCTCTTGTACACACGCATGCACAGGCGGCAGCACAACTGATATTTTCCCATCCCACCCTGTCCTTTGGAAACCCTAAAATGTTCTTTGAATTGAAACTCAGAACATGCCCACCTTCACATCACAATTCACAAGACCTGATTATCTTATAGATCCATATTCATTATTGTGTCGTTACTCACGAAGCGTAGACAGTTCCCACGAGCCCGTAACTAGATGGGCGTGCATGTACGTTGTCCGAAAGTTGTGAGTAATCCGGGTCCTCATAGAAATGTGTCACCACGGGGTGGAATCAGGCGCTCGTCAATTGTTGGGCATGTGACGTTATTTGGTATCATCTTAAAACTTGCTCATTTGTATTGCTTTTTATGAAAATAAAAATACCCATCTATCTTGAATAGAATATGAGATTTTTGCGACAGGAGGAAATGGGGGTTTCAGAGGTAAAATGAGCGAGAAAATGGCTGCCTAAGTTAGGTGACATAAGGCCTACTTATCCACTGAAACTGGCAAATTTGTGTCTTTTGTACCTAGGATCAAAGGTTTTCAGTAAAAATCTCCGCAAAATATGTTTTTAAATGAACATAAGAGGTGTTTAGCCTAGAAGACATTTTTCTTAAAACCCAACGGCCAGAAAAGCACCAGTTTCTTTGATTTCAATATTATTTTGACGAACGCGTGATTTCACCACGATACCTCACAAATGTGAAAATCTTAGAATCTCAGAGGATCATGTGTGGGCAGATGAACAGTATACAAGATGTAAAAGGGAAAGGCCACTGGTATAGACATGTAAGGCATCATTTTTTTCCTGTGCCATCGGGTATGTTGACTTGAGGGTGTTGTAGGGTGTGTCCATGTGTGTGTGTGTGTTTGTGTGTGTGTGTCTGTGTGTGTGTCTGTGTATGCGTGAATGTGTGTGTTACTTGGTCATTCTGCTGTGATGGTGTATCCCTCTCAACCCGTGTGAGTGTGTGTGTGTGTATATGTGTGTGTGTGTGTGTGTGTGTGT
>NW_004797315.1:914777-916178 GCF_000002075.1 Aplysia californica | reverse complement strand
GAAAACATATTGAGGCAAGCACGGTGAGACAAAGTGGGCAGTTACAGATAGATAGATAGATAGATAGATAGATAGATAGATAGATAGATAGATAGATAGATAGATAGATAGATAGATAGATAGATAGATCAATTTAGAGAGACAGAGAGAGACAGAGAGAAAAAGAGAGAGAAAGAGAGAGAAAGAGAGAGAGAGAAATAGAGAGAAAGAGAGAGAGAGAGAGAGACAGAGACAGAGAGGGACAGAGAGAGAGAAACAGAACTCCCTCTCGTTCCTAATTAGCCTTGTCAACAAATAGCTAAAAACAGTTTTAAAGTAAATATTGACACTTGCCTGGGATATGCATGGCTTCAAAAACCAATGTAACTACCACCTGGGAAAACTTAGAACAGCTAAACTCGTTAACGGCGTTCTATTCGTTTGATTCCTTTGTAAGAGAGTCTCTCACTTTGGATGTTTGGGCATTTGGCTAGGCTTTGCCACAAATTCGGTTCTGTCTTTTAAGAGAACAATTTTAGCTGCGGAAGTCGCAGTTCTTAAATGAACTGTATTATTTTTCCTTTTGAAAGTGTTTGTACTCCCCCATCGACACATTTTATATAATTTAAGAGGCAGGTTTCGATTCTGTCTGTCAGGGCCAACCCGGGCTAAGGAGGGTGCAACATCCTAGCACAAAAACCGAGATGCTCGAAGAACACCCCCCCCCCCCCCCCCCCCCCCCCCCCCCCCCCCCCCCCCGTCCACTTTCCTCCAACTTTCCACAAAGGAATGGAACTCAGGTCTCTTGCGTTTGACAGCGAAACATCTTCTAACCACTTCACCACAGAGCTCGATTCTAACACATCGAAAAAGCTATAAATAAACAACTATTAGGTTTCCTCGCTGGCACACTGTTCCCGTGCTGATACTCTGTAGTTGTTTTGCCGACACGCTGATGCCAAAATGCTCGCTATGTGATCTCTGCTGCCGTAATGCCAACGTAATTTTCGTTTCTTTTTTCTTAAATATCATCTCCCCCCTCCCCTCCCCCCACCCCAAACCACCCTATCGCGACGGCTGAACTTTATCAATTATGCTGCGAGTACCTAATTATCTAGGAGTGTTCGTATCCAGCTATATGATCGATCTAAGACAGCGTTCATCGGAATACCTGATAATTATCTTACTGGGAGTTACTCGACACTCGCAAATGAACTGGTAAAGCCTCATCTCATGGTGACGAAATAAATACTATTACTCAACTCTTCCAATAAATCACTGCAAGTGGTGGGAGGGTGCCATTGATCGAACTTCTTTTTTTGTCCCTATTATTTCTCTCTGTGTTTAGAAAAGTACACCACCACGGAAATAGTCATTTAGTGCAGAGAAAATCATAAATAAATAAATAAATAAATAAATAAA
>NW_004797315.1:912921-914189 GCF_000002075.1 Aplysia californica | reverse complement strand
CGAAAAAAGAGATGCTTTTTTTAAATTGCCCAAAGACCAGGATCTCCCACAGACATGCGGAGACACTCGATATAAAACCTTCCCTCACGGGATTCGAACTTACATCTGCATACGACCGCGAATGACCAACCTTTACAAGGGAGACGCCGCTGCATTTTTATCCTCGTTTAGGCTGTATGACCTTATGCAGGTGCGAGCGCCGTAAAAACTCTACTAAAACTTTATAAAAACTAAAATCTCTTCATCCTGGATACCTGGAGGTGTCATCTCTGACTCAGAGGTTGAGATGTAATGACCCTCCATCCTTCACCGTCGCGAGCTGTCGTTGCTCATTCTGCTATACCCAGGCCAGTCCCATGTTTATATATCGTCCATCCGTGTTAATTTTTGCCTTACCCTTGCTATCCTGCCCCACATCCTTCCTTCAAGCACCTCTTTCACAATGGTTTCGTGTCGTTTCGAGTGGTCAAAGTATATCTCTTCGTTGCCGGTCGCAAAAGGTGTGAGTTCGATTCTTGGCTTGAGGAAGGTTATTTCATCGAGCGTCTAGGTCTTTCTCTTTGGAGTGTTTTATTCGACTCAATTATCGACTACGATAGATAGGGTTAAAAAAAGCCCCCACTCCTAAATTTATCTAATTTGAGTTGATGGTGTCATAAAATGGAAACAATAATTATTGTACCCTATTCTTTTTAAATCTTTGATAAAGCGACAGCAACATCAATACGAGGCAGGAACGAGAATGTACCAGCCCAAACAATAATCCTGTTCATCATTTAATTATAAACCCGGAAGAGGATAAAGAATTCTGTCGTCCGTTTCGATGTTTCCAATTTCAGTGATCTCAATTTGATGAGTTCTCTTTCAGAGAGAGAGAGAGAGAGAGAGAGAGAGAGAGAGAGAGAGAGAGAGAGAGAGAGAGAGAGAGAGAGAAAGAGAGAGAGAGAACGCACATTACACGTTGTATTTCACTAGATAATTTCTTGGTCATCCCCCATGCAAAGATATACTCAGTTAAACTCGCACGCTCAGAAGCATGTTTTATAATTACACAGTCCCATGATTCTTCTTTTGGGCTCCTAGTTTCCATGTCCCTTGGCAAGGTTCATCGGGCGGTCAAATCAGACGCCCTTGCTAGTTAAATAGTAGAGCTACTGAATTGAAATGGGAATGTATCTTATCATATCATACATAATTCACCTACATCCCTCCTCTCATATACACCATTATTTTTATTCCTTTGTAACTCTCTTCCTCTCTCACTCTAG
>NW_004797315.1:903457-911900 GCF_000002075.1 Aplysia californica | reverse complement strand
TCTCTCTCTCTCTTTCTCTCTCTCTCTCTTTCTCTCTCTCTTTTTTTTCTCTCTCTCTCTCTCATTCCTTCTGTCTCTGTCTCTCTCTCTCTCTTTCTCTCCCTATGTCTGTTCCCTCTTTTCTTTTCTTCTTCAGCCTCTCCTTTTCTCTCTGTTTCTCTCTCCTGTCTTTCTTTCTCACTATCTCTTTCATCCCCCGTGAGCTTGCTATCTCCAACACTTTCTTAAACTATTTTGGGGTCTTAACCTCGGTCTAAAAAAAATCAAGATATTTACGCGATTCGGTTATGGTTTCGAAGGTAGACAAGATAAATCGAAACCAAAACTCCCTCCTTGTCACATCATAAAAAAGTTAACTCACTGAGAAAAGGGTCCAAAGTATAGACTTATATAGAGTTTTTAAATGTCAACAACAGACATATGGCCTGCATTGAAAGATCAAACTACATGTACTTGAAAACGGGGGTCGAGCAAAATTCCCAGTTTCGTGAAAGTTCAATCTAGCCAATAAGTTTCCAGAAAAAAACCAACCTCGTTAAGTTGATTATAGCCACTGAAATTGAAATGGACTGAAATTTTCGAAGGACCCAGACATTCTCACATCCCCTCCTCTGAAATAAAAAGAAAGTAGAAAGTCTATAACCTTCAAAAGCATCATGTAAATTTTTCCCCGAGATGAGTTCAAGCAAAAATGTTGGTAGTCATTAATTTTTCCTTTTTTCTTCTTTTTTGCTTGTCCGATGGTAGTAAATTACACTAATGTCTTGTGATGACCTATGTAAGCATCTAGAGTAAGGAGTTGCTTTAACATCATTCGCCACCTGGAACACTTTGATCATGTATTATGTTAAACCTCTACTTTCTGCGCTTGTTGATCCACCTTTTGACCCCTACTCCAAATATCTAGAACGGCTGCGTCTTCGTGTCGTGTCTACCTGCTGTTTGAAACGCCTGTTGATATTTAAAGTTCCTTAATAATTCAATAATAGAGGATTTTTATAAAAACAAGTCTATGGTACAGAAGCGCTTAAAACCATAGACTTATATACTTTATAATATCCTACATTGTTCACTCTGACGTATTTACGTTTCACTATTATCTGAGGAACCCTTCAAAGAGGAGTCATAAATATTAATTGAGTCGGGGCAAGACAGATTTTCCTTTTTGGAGGGACAAAAGCTACTTCACTGGCAAAATATGTCCGATTTGTAGGACTATTCACCTTGAAAAACAAACGTGTTAGATTTTGAAGGTCATAGTCCAATTTAGTTGAATTCAGTCACATTGTACCAAAATGGTAACTTTTTTACGCCCCATCCATGAAGGAAAATCTGGCTGGCCTCCAACTCAACCTAAATGACTACGATTAGCAGAGTGTTCTGGGTAAAGGGACCGTACCATTCGACCCGGTGTGTGCCAGACAATAAGGACAAAACAAACCAAAAAATGAAGAAAAAAAAAGGAGGGAGGGGGCTCAAACGCACTCGACTATAGTGAGACTGGTGTTTAGCCCTTCATATAGTATAATGCCACGACCCATAAGGCACATGCTTTGCAGCGAGGTTTTTATAAAGGGCAAAGAGAGGCGGCCATGACTGTAGTAAGTCTAGGTGTATAGGTTTATCTTTTCTACTCTGCTCTCGAACTAATGATTTTTAAAATCTTTTCATTCTAAAAAAAGCATGTTATATTACACTCATGAGCTATTAAATATTCTACTTGTGGTTTATCTTTGTTTCGGAAGAGCAATAGAGAGATGAAAGGGGAAATGAATAGGACACGCCAAACAAAGAAACAAACCAAAATACGCCTGGAAATCAAATAATCTGTCTACAAGGCCCAACAATAACTACATTCAAGAGATAAGGCTGGATTGTGTACACATTACCAGTCTGATAAAATGACAAGGTACCAAAATATGTTTTAAAGGAAAAAAAAGATATATACATGTATAACACATTATTCAGATGCACAAAAGCACCTTTTTACCTTAGCAGTCTGTTCTTTCCCCCTTTCTTCTCCTGGAATAATGAATGATAGAGTTACCTGTCAAAGCCTTGATACTGCCACTCCCTTTTAACTTGCTGTCATTTCCAAACCTCGCATATTATGGCTCTGAGTGAAGGGGGAACGCCGGATTACCTTCCCTGGGGATAGAGCGACCTACCAGACAAAGGCGGAAACCAAATACTCCATCTTCTGGCTGTTATTCCAGATCCCTAACCAGAGGACAGACTTCGTCTTCCTCCCTGGAGAGAACGGATGTCTTTGAGGCTACCCGGAGCACTTACCCCCATATGTTCTATTCCACCACTGGAGTCTCTGATTACTAGCAGCTAAGGCGAATAAAAGTAATGACGAGTCTGCCCCTACCTGGTCAGAGCGCCCTAACCTAACAACGTCAAGTTGAAAAGGCCAATAACAAACGAATTTGGTTTCTTCATTTCCCTAACAGAGAACTTTTGCTTGTTTACTCATAGTATGCCTTGAACATTCTTCAGATATGACGTCTGATATCGTGAAAATTCTTACCCTTTTCTGGCTGCCGCTGGCTGTTATTGATATGGCCTTCTGTCGTCATACCATAACTCAGTTTTCTCCCATCGTCTACAATTTGCATCGGTCTTTCTGTCTGTCTGCCCGTTTATTAGTCTGCCCGTAGCTATAATATTCTATTTAACCCTGTCCTGTCGGAATTCTATGGTCACGTGGCATTTTCATTTTCACTTTATCGGCTCGTGTTCACGTTTAAAGTATGTTTTACTTATCGGTGGTGCGACCTTTTAAAGATATTAGGTTCCTGAAATTTTCCATCATCAAAGCTGTAGTTGAGATTATGTTATTTATTAGATTTTGGACAGTTTTCTTTCGATGCTGTACTCTCTAAGGGCTTACCTCCCAAGAAAGAGGTGGCAAGTTCTTTTACCAAGTCAACATCAGTTCTCCTTTTCTTGACATTTTGCTCTTTCCCATCGCTGAATGCAAATTTTTGTGCCCAGATGTTTCTCTTTACTCAAACAAGACAAGGGTTCTTCTGATCTCACCTTCTCTTGGAGCAGGCATCAAGTATCCTGGAGCGGCTGAAGTCTAAGTGAGGCTAGGCCGCATTAATAATGATATATGTCATGACGCGTTTGAATCAGGCGATCGTCAATTTTGAGGCATTTGAAGTTATTGTCATTAGCCTAATGGTTGGTTATTTGTCTTGCTTTCGATCAAAATCAAACACTCATCGTTCTAAAATACTAGTCGAGATATTTGCAGTTGAAGGTGGTAGGGGTCGTCAGAATTCAGAGGTATAAAAATCGTTGAGCCAAAAGACAAAAATGTAATTCTGATTTCCAAACGCGCGATAAGTTTCTTCGAGCGCCTGATTTCACCATGATGCCTCACATACACGTTTACATCAAATAGGAGCCAAATGTATCGTCTTGTTAACCTCAATTGGCTCTCAAGCCTGTAAGTTTGAGACCCTTGCCTTAGACATAAGTGTCACGACGTGGTGGAATCAGGCGCTCGCCGACTTGGGACATATTGAGTTATTGGCACAATCTTGAAGCATGCTCATTCGATTTGCTTTTGGTGAAATATAGACCCACATTACATCTTAAATAAATGTTGAGATGCGAGTGAAGGAGATGGGCGTCGCCAGGTGTCTGGGGTATTATTAGCGCAAACTGGCCACCAAAGTTTGGTGACTTCCAAATCTTGAGTGTCCTTGGAAACTGCAAATTCACAAGTTTTTGTGTCTATGATCTTTTCTTTTGTACCTTTTTCAAAAGCAGAATACAGGCAGAAATATTGTAACTTTAAATAGACGTAAAAAGTGTTAGGCCTACAAAAATAATACAAAATTGCCCTGCAGGCGGGAAAAAATGTTTGTTCAACTTCTATATTTTGACGTGCACCTACACCAGCATCGCGTGTTGATAACCCAGTGGTATGAACGTGTTTGTAACCTCATTGTCTACTTAACTGTCATCAGGGTCATCAGAAAGATCTCAGGAAGCGCCGTTAACTCAACTGACGTCATGGCTGGCTATGATGCGGAGAACTCTGGTTTGAATCCTCAATGGGGCATTCAGGACTTGAGTTGCTCTCAAGGCTCTCAGTCTATTTGGCAGGGTCCTGTCGGCGTTGGACGTTACTTTCGAAGGTCTCGATTCTTAAATAAACGTACATTCTTGAGAAATAAACCATTCGCATCAAACTAAAAACATGACAACAATATAAAAAGAAAAAACTCACAGCTTAAAAACAACATCGTTAGCTGCTGCAGACAAGCCAGGGCAGGAATAAAACAGCATGGGCTTTTGTTTTGTCTTTAAGTCTAGGGATTTGTGGCTTCATCTTTTGTTTTTCCGCGCCCGTCTCCCAATTCGGCAATCTGTCGGAAAGATCGCCAAATGTGTGAATATTCAAGGCAGTTATCGGTACGTCGATGACGCAAATTGGACAGAGTATGACACAGACTCTCTGATATTATGTTTGCTGCTCGCGTTTTTGTTTCATAATCAACTCTACCAGCCTGGATACTTCGTTGACACCACCAGTTTGAAAAGTTTGTACGATTTCCGTCCTCTTCATATTTCTTTGTCTTCAACGTCTCAAACATTCGTTTTTGTTTTCATCTTTAACTTTTCTTTATGCGCGTTGGGTTCATTCTTCCTATCTTGGTTTCTATGCTGTCATGGTTGTCAGGTGCTCTCTGTCTCCCGCCCCATCCCCATCCCCAACCCTCTCTCTCTCTCTCGGTCTCTCTCTCTGTGTCTCTCTCTCTCTTTCTCTCTCTCTCTCTCTCTCTCTCTCTCTCTCTCTCTCTCTCTCTGTCCCTCTGTGTGTGTCTCTCTCTCTCTCTCTCTCTCTCTCTCTCTCTCTCTCTCTCTCTCTCGCTCTCTTTCCCTCATCTCCTCTCTCTCCCCTTCTCTGTCTCTAGCTCTCTATATCCTCCTCCCCTACTCCCCCCTCTCTCTATATATTAGATATATATATATATATATATATATATATATATATATATATATTTCTCTCTTCCTCTCACTCTCTCCCCATCTTTCTCTTCCTCTTTCTCCCACTCCCCCCTCTCTCTTTCTCTCTCTCTCTGTCTCTCTCTGTCTCTCTCTGTCTCTCTGTCTCTCTCTGTATAATATATATATATAGATATATATATATAAATATATATATATATATATATATATATATATATATATATATATATATATATATATATATATGCACATATATATCTTTATCTCACCGATGCTGCAGTTAAAAACGGAATGTCCGAGCAATGCAAATGAGCACAAGGAGAAAGAAAAGAGAGAAAAGATGAAGTAGAAAAAAGCAGTAACAAAAAAAAAGTATAAAAAGAAAGAGTACAACTGCAGAGAAGCAAGTAAAACATATTGCATGTGAACCGAGGAAAATCCAGTATTGGAGGTAGGACAGACCTTTTATTTAACTCTTTTTAGGTTAGTTTTCGGCATTTGCTTTTGGCAGAACACGGAGATATTACGTTTCTCTTCTCTCTGTACCTGGTCTATGCGGCAAAATTCTGTATATTATATTCATTTAAAGTCCCTTGAGCGTATCGGCCCGTACAACACACCCCATAAATATTGTTAAATACTTTAGTTTATAAGAAAAACCGTTCAATAACTGTAGGTTCGTTGATGTGAAGTATGTATATAATCAGTATTGGAAGGCCCACTACATTAACTATAGTGGTGGTTGGTGGGGGCTCTGGTGTGGTTTGCTCCTTTCCTTTCAAACATCTATTGTCCTGATCTTTCCTTCTTCTTTTTTGTGTTTGTTACTCTCTTGCAACCCTTCTAAACTGACCGTATTTTGTTGCAAGTGCTATAAAACTCTTACTAAAACTAAGACTAATTATGGGTTTCACTGCGCCGAAAGAGGTGGAGGTGGGGGTCGAATCGGGAGGATGGGTGGGTGGTGGGGAGGGCTTGAATTGTCGTCACATGCCAACCATAACCCACGACCACGTCACCCGTCTGCACAAATGTAGATAAAACAACACAAAGCCAAACAATGAATGCAAAGTCAGCCATACATAGGACATTTATTTTATAACAAAGTTAGATCTACCCCGAGCAAACTCTCCACCAGCACTTTTGTCAGCCGTGTAGATTCCGATAGATTGTGAAAACCGTTCGAAATTGGCTCCCCGAAACGCATGCACTTTTGGGTAATGTTATCCATGGGACATTCGCGTTGGGTTTTGTGTGTGTGTGTGGTGGGGTGGGGGGGGGGGGGTCCTAGGTTGTTATTTTTATTGTATCTGTATTTCTATTTGTTTGCGCTTGTTTTTGTTTTGGTGAGTAAAGAAATATTGCCCCCCCCCCCCTCAAACGCGTTTCACCCTATAAAAACATCTTGCGTGTGGCGCACTGTTTTTGTTTATCCGGGCATGATTTAGAAACGATGCTGGATCAATATTTTTAACTATAGCACACGTATTTTTTCTGGGGTTTTTAATATAAAAGTGCACGCACGTGTGATGATATCACAAGCGAGTTTACTGGAAAATGTTCGTCATGACCGCCAATGTTGTTTCGTCCATGAAAACACCGATGGTTGAGATACGGTTGGGTTTTGAGTTTTAGAAACGGCCTGTATCTAGTATCTTTCCTTCGCATTGACCCACACGCACACCAATATTATTATTATAAATATATAAATAAGGTTTGAATGCATCCGTTACAAAACACACACACACAAACACACACACACACACACACACACACACACACACACACACACATACACACAAACATGTGCTCGCGTAGAGTGGGTTGCAGGCGGGTGCTCTGGTTTGCTCCTTCTTTCCTATCAATCAGCTATCGCCTTTATATTATGTTTGTTTCTTACTCTCTTATAACACCTCTAATCTCTGGCATGTTGTATAGGACCTAGTTGTGTTGCAAATGCTATAAAACTCTGACTAAAACCAACAAAAAACCGCACACAAACACTCACAAATACACCCTCAACACAACTCCATCGCAGGGAGGGGGGGGGGGGCAAAGGGTAGCAGATTGGAAGCCCAGCTGGATGCTGCAGCTAGCTGATTACAATTTCGCTTGTGAAAGTATTGAGTACATCTCTATTTTTCTGGTGGGGGGGGGGGGGGGTCTCTTTTTTTCTGGTCAGTTTTTTTTTTCGGAGCTCGCAACTGCATGCGGTCATATGAGCGCGCAAGTCATATCAAGCATTTTCAGTATGGTTGGAATTGGTTTTGAATTTTGCCCGGGAGGCGACCGAAGCTTACTCTTATCGATTTAAGAACCACCAAGGGATATTTAATGATGGGCAACTTGCACACGGGACCACCGAGTTTTTTGCCCTTATCAAAGAAGCCTAGGTGTTCGATCTTGCTTACCCTAAGATCAGGGGTGTGAGTGTAAGACAGCATTAAAAAGGAGCCATGAGTAGGAGTAGAAAGAGTCAGGAGCTCAGAGGTTGCCAGAGGGGGGGGGGGCGAAAAATGGAGAAGAAAGCAAAGGACAGAACATGATTAGGGAGCACGACAGGAAATTAATTAAAGGTTAAACTTTAGAGAAGAAAGTTTTCCTTCGCTATCAGGTTTCGAAAACAGGACCCATTGAACGAGAGGTTAACACCGTAGGCCTACCTCTAGACCACGAGAGCTCCCTGCGTCCTGTGGTTAAAATTCGCAACCTGGGTATCAAAATTAACAAAATGACTGATGAACGACACCCTATTTCTTTCTTTGCTTTGCCTCAGTTGTTTTCGGTCTGGTTGTCTGGCCTTTTTAGCACAATTGTGTTTCAATGTGTGTCTTTTATAACTCAACACATTTTTAATCCTCGCCCTTACCCCCCCCCTCCCCCCACCATCCTTTCCGAGCCTGACTCGGCCCAGTGACAGAAATGTTTTACCTATGAGGAAGAGGTATGTGCACAAACGGAACTATTTTATTATGGAAAGTTTATTTACTAACACAACAAGAATTGAAACTAAAAGTGTGTTTTATGTGATTAGGGCCAATGGTCTTAAACACTTAATAAACACTAACTTACTTTCATCACTCAAACAGACTAACGTTCTAAACAGAAGGATTAGTGTCCTTGAAGTTGCCACTGACCATTATAATATAACTTGATGCGTAAACAAAAACAAGCCGCGCAGTGCAACCTTGAGATTGGACCGAGCTTAATACCAGAACAGCAACACAGTTCGTCTGGCCTTTTATCGGTGCCCGAGGCCCTATATGGTATGACGTACGAGGCGAAGAAGGGGAGACCATGGTCAAAATTAGTGTTGTTAGCATAAAAATTTCTACGAGGAAAATATGAAGGAAAAAACACAGGACCAAGCACAAGGACAACATATCGGAAAGGTGGAAGGATTGGGGGTTTGGGGAGGGAGGGAGGGAAGGAATTTGGTGTTGTTGTTTTGTTG
>NW_004797315.1:899809-902446 GCF_000002075.1 Aplysia californica | reverse complement strand
AGAAGAAGAAGAAGAAGAAGAAGAAGAAGAAGAAGAAGAAGAAGAAGAAGAAGTCCTTGAGAAAGGCACTTTACAGGTACTTCCATTTGGCTTGGTCTTTTCGGAGATGGACGTTAATCAAACTCGGAGGTCCCCCCTCTTAGATTACCTAATAGTGTTCCTAGTGGCTTGTAACCTATACGATTTCACCACTTTTTTCCCTAGTCCCGCGGAACAACACTACAAGTTACTGACTAACGAAGTTTACGTGACTCAGGCTACTATAACAGCACGTAGCCTAAACGTTTGCCAGGCCCAAAGAAAGTAACAGTGAGCTGCCATGACGAATTTCGAGGGCTCACGGGCAGCCGATGACAATTTCAACAAACGTAGTTATAATTAGGATGATTTTCATCCAGAGGCACAACTCAAAAACACAACAAGAATCAAGATGAATTATATTTTGTACAGAAACTTCGCCAAGGTTCTAAAACCCCGAGCGAATGATTCGAACGCTTCACTTTTAGGTCTCACTTCTTTCCTTTCATTCTGTTCTTTCTGTCTGTCTGTCTTCTACCCCCCCCCCACCCCTTTTACATTAAATAACCATTATTGTGCAGTGTGGCTCTCTTTGTTCAAACAAAATATAACATGTTGGCAATTATTTGTTACTGAAAAGATCTTTTTTGGAGGTAGGTTGTTAAGCTCTGAACGAAAAGCAGATTTTTACAAAAGAACAAATTAATATCATAAATAACGCCCACCGCTTAACGTAGGTGCCCTGTGTGGTATGTTCCTTTGTTCCTATCAACATCTATTACTATTAATATTATTATTCTTTATCTCCCTTCCCTCTTTTCATTGCTTATCAATTCTGATTCGACAATCATAGAACCTATGCTACAAGTGCCGTAAAAATCTTACTTAATTAAACTAATCGAAACCGAACAGTAATACAGAGATCGATGATTATTCTTAATGTAGCTGTTTTACGACTCCATCGACTCAATTTAGATCATATAGGAGGCGGGCTTTCGACCCAGCCTGTCTGTCAGGGCCAAACCAGGCTGAGAAAGATACTACACCTTAGCAGAAAAACCGAGATACTCGATTAAAAGATAAAAAATCCCCCCCCCCCCTCTTTCCACTTCTACCAAACTGCTTGGGAGAACTGAACTATGGTATAGGGGGCTCTCGTGGCCTAGAGGTTAAGGTGTTGGCCTCTCATTCAAAAGGTCCCGGGTTCGAATCCGGGTAGCGACCGAAACATTTTCTTCTTTCACCTCATTTCCTGCTCTCTAGAAATGTTCTGTCGTCTGCTTTCGTCTCCTATTTTTGCCCCCACCCCCTCACCTCCTTTGCCCCATCCTCTTGGCTCCTGATTGCTTCTGCAGCCTTTCTACAGCTACTCCTTCGCTTCTTTTTACTGCTGTCTTTCAGCCACACCCCTGATCTTCTGGTAGGAAAGATCTACACCTAGCCTTCTCGGACAAGGGCGAAAAATCTCGGAGGGCCCGTGTGCAAGTTGCGCACGTTAAAGATCCGTTGGCGGTCTAAAATGGATAAGAGTAGGCTTTGGCCGCCACCCGGGCAAAATTCAAAATTTCCTACCAAGTGAAAATATTAGGTGTGTCCCGCGCGCTCATATGACCTTATGCAGTTGCGAGCGCCGTAAAAGACTTTACAAAAACAAACAAACAAACGAACTATGGTATCCTGTGAGAGGGCGAAAACAAAGAGAACACCGATTTCGGAGACTGGCTCAGTAAGCGCCGATATGTATAAAAATTCCCCTATGATTTCCAACTTGCCCCAAATAGAGCTGGTAGACTGCAGCTCACTCTTTATTATGAACTGTTTTCACTATTATTAAAAATGGAGATCTGACAAGAAAGCACTGAGGTCGTGATGTCTCAATGCCGGTTCGCCGTCGCCAACTCGGGTTCGGTGGTTTGCGTGACGTCACCCGACTGGACTGGAGACAATTTTAAATGGTCTTTTCAGAGCTGGTGCTTCATGTAGACAAAAACTAATTACATTTTTTAAATCAGTGTCGTCAAATTAGGGTGGTCACCGTACAGAATTACATTCTAAGCAATATTTGAGGAAATTCGTTTGTTGTTTCCCAAATAAAATGCTTCATTAATACCAGCTGTGTTGTGGTGTATTTGTTTCTTAGATCTAGATCTTGGCATTAAGCGTCCTCAATGCGGAGTCAAGCCCACTGGCGCCTGTCAGCGTCGATCTTCAGCCGCTTAAGTTTCGGCGTTCTCTGTGTTTTCGCCCTGAGACAGAGAAGCGCCTTATCACGAAACCACAGACGCCAGTCTCCACTATTACGTGTCACTACGATTACGTGTCAGTGCAATTACGTGTCACTGACAAAACATTAAAAAAAGAAATAGCAGTCGTGTCTCACCTGCAGTCCTGCTCCCTCGCGCCTCTCACACGCTGACGTTGCCCACTCCCTATTAACGAGCTGCTCTCTGAAAGCACCGGCCTCACGCTGAGCTCTCCGTGATCTCTCTCCACTCAACGCGACGTCTTTCAATGTTCTCTGCACTGAATGAACCGCAACGCCAGACAAATACACACACACACACACACACACACACACACACACACACACACACACACACACACACACACACACACCGA
>NW_004797315.1:895778-898729 GCF_000002075.1 Aplysia californica | reverse complement strand
GGGGGGTAGAGGGAGATGATAGTAAAGTAGTGCTGGTAGCGATGTGGTAGGAGAGGGAAGGCTTTAGGCGTGCGGGGCATGTTTTGATGAGGACAGAAAGTTGCGCCGTTTTTTGTTGTTGCAGTTGTTTTTTGTTTTGTTTTTTACCGTGACACAATTCACGACGTCATTCGCCGGCAAACTGAGCACGGAAATTTGTGCCTGATTCGCTTAGTGACACCGATGCTTTGTGGTACCTATGTTATGGCCCTCGAAGCTGCATAAGGTCACATGAGAGCGCGGGGCACATTAAACATTTCAGTTTGGTAGGAATTTATTTGGAATTTTGCCCAGGTGGCGGCACCAAGGGATCTTTAACGTGCACAACTTACACACGGGACCTCCGAGATTTTTTGCCCATATCCGAAACGACTAGGTGTTAGATTTTACGTACCCTAAGATCAATTGTGTGGCTGAAAGTCAGCAGTAAGAAGGCGCCAAGGAGTAGAAGTAGAAACGCAGCTTTGCAACTATTATTACCCCAGCATACCCAAGAACACTCAGAAACATTCTTGACTACATTCTTGGCTTCCCGGGTAGTACACCATACAGTGCAAGCAGCGGATTTCACGCTCTGAAACACTAACAAACTGACAAGATCTTTCGCTGTCTATAGCCGGGAGCCCACTTCCACCTGAGTGAAGTGAGGAAAATTCGTGTTAAGTGCCTTTCCCAAGGACACAACGTCAGGCCTCTGGCGGGATTCGAACCCACGAGTCCACGACCTTACAGTTGCTAGCAAAGCACTAGGCCGCCGACACCTCACAAAATACTAGTGATGCCTCTCTCTGACTCACAATCGACACGCGTGTAATCCCGAACTGTCTTTCTCTTCATCTTTCGCTTTCTTGAAGCGCAAAAAAATGAAGTACAAGACAACAGCGTCTGAGGTATAGCGGTTGGGTGCTTCACCCTTGTACGCAGAAGACCCAAAGTTCGTTTCCCTTGAGATGAGAATTTTTATTGAGCGCAATGTATCTCGGTCATTTAACGGGGAACGTGGTATCCCTCGATCATAGCTGGGGTTGGCCCTGTCAGGTTAAGGTGAAGCCAGTCTACAATTTGTAATAAATTGCTCAAATTGCCTACAAGATGTTGCCAGTTTAAGTTTGACCTCTTGATTTTATAAAATTATTATTTAAACAGCAGCTTCGCTCCTGATTAAAGTCTGACATCTACCTGTGCTTGGTTAACAAGGGAAAACAAGTTCCAAGACTGATTTTCATTTTTAAAAATATCAATAAATTGTAATGATGGAGCCAAGAAAAAATGATAATTTAAAAAGTTGCAAAAAGCCTCCTCAGTTGCGACGGAAGAAGTCTAATATTGCACACCTTGAATTATATTACTCGCTACTAATATAATCCGCTAAGAGAGAATAGATACCGACCAAAAAACGGCGCAAAATTCCTTAGTATTCTGCAATAACATGCATTCTTTTTTGTTTTGTTTTTTTCCAATAAAATTAAAATCCGTTGGGGTTCCAGTGGGTTGATGTAGATTGATGTCACTTGTCTTTTCGGAACAGGACACAGAGGGCTGATTCGCAGCGAAGCATGAAGACAGGAGCTGGTATATTATGTAACTTCCACACGTTTTGGTGGTGGATTTTCTTTAAAATCTAGGTGCTTTTACGCCTCCATCGACTCAATTTAAAACATTTAAGAGGAGGGTTTCTGCCCTGCTTGTCAGGACCAACCCGGAATACACTATCCCAAAAAGAAAGGCCGAGAAACTAGATACAGATTCTCCCTTCTCAGAAATTGAACTCGGGTCTCCTGCGTGAAATGGCAAAGAGCATAACCAAAACACCACAGATTAATGGTTAAAGGACTTACAAAATAATTTGTTGCGATTGTTTTTCTTTGTGTGCAAATTCTTTTTAAATCCAAAAGTATAACAATGTCGTCTACCGCTTCAAGTATCGACTTTAAAAAAAACGTCTACAATTACACACACCCCCACCCCCCACCCACACAAGTCAATATTATGTTCGTGGGGCCCAGACTTTGTTTTTCTAAAACCACGTCTCTGTTGGAAAAGTTTACAGTTGCTGACAAAAGGGGACGTGTGCCAACTCAAGTCGAGAAAACTGGTAGTATCATAAAACAGAGGGCTTTCCAATAATAACAATAGCTCGTCTGTCAACGTCTGACAATGACCAAAACATCAGCAGAGGAGAATATTTCTTTGTTTTAGTAGAGGTTTTCCGGCGCTTACAACAGCATAAGGTCATATGAGCGCCAAGGGGTTGATGTCAACAGAGAAGTCCTTACAGAGAATCAGACTTACTATGCTCACCTCTCTAGCTACAATAGTACAAAGTTTACTTCGACTATCAAGGCACCCCGGAAATAGTGGGACACAAGAGTGTGACAAACATACAAAAGAAGTAGAGGAAAATGACGATAACAAGGATTAGGAAAGAAAAAGCAGCCGTTTCTTGCTTTAGTTCAGGTACAGTTATGAGCATGACATTGTTGGATCAGCCCTTTTACAATTCTACTGTGCATTAGAACGAGAAATGTCCTCCCTTTGGGAATGGCCTAAAGACACTCCAGTCAGTGGCACCGCCCCGGGGGTAGAATATTTCCCCAGCGAAATAGAAAGATTTAAAGAATTAAAGATTGCGACGACTTGTGGTCAATGAGACCAATTCTGACAGCGAAAAGTTTGCCTCTTATTTGAACATTTAGAGGCTCCGCTTCCACTTGAGGATGTGCGCAGCTAGCAGGTTTCTCTCTTGACTTCATATGATTTGCTGCCTAGTGCGACTGCTGATCTCTAGCTAGGTTTGTCTGGAGCAAGGCTCTACCATGTCGAAAAATTAATGTTGAAATCCTTCAGAGTGTATATAACGTACACTTCCGTGCTGTTTAGAGATCAATGAGCGACCTAGGTCTGTTTGAAGC
>NW_004797315.1:888278-890778 GCF_000002075.1 Aplysia californica | reverse complement strand
TTAATTAAGGAATAAGATCTAAGCTTTAAGAAATTACTAATAACTCAATTTGCCAAAAGATTGACAAGCGTCTGATTCCATCGTGTCGTGATACGAATAGACGCCTTTCTTTTTTTTTCGAGTATGTACACAATAATATTACACTTTTCTCAAACTAGAGTGAAGAATATAGCAGGATAAACGTGAATAAAACTCAAGAAATAGATCGACAGGAAGAGAGGCAGGCAAAAACGATATCGTAATTTGGAAGGCGGTAAAATAAGAAGTGCTGAAGTCGAAGTCCCCAAGTCGTGTACCGTGGCGTGTAATTCTGCATCAAAATATTTGTTCAACTTTGAGTTGTCATCGACATGGACAGTCTCTCGTCTTCTGCTTTTAATGCTGTACGCTCACCGTTTTCACAAAATTAAAATATGAAATGTGTCATGACGCGATGGAATCAGGTGCTCCGCAATTTTTGGGCATGTGGAGTTAATGGTATCATCTTAAAGCTTCTTAATCAGTCTAACTTTTGATATAAAAATACTCATCTAACTTGGATAGAAGTTGAGAGTTTTGCGATTGAAGGAGATTGGAGTTGCCTTGTTTCAGAGGTAAAATTAGAGAGAAAATGGCTGCCAAAGTTTAGTAACTAACAAGGCTTACCAATTATCCTTACAAACAGCAAATTTGTTGGGAGTGGGGGAGGGTGTCCTTTTATCAACGATTATCAGTAAAGTCTACGCTGAAGGTGTTTTTTAATGGACACAAAAGGTGTTGTTACAGTGAAAAATAAACAGGAAAAAATACCCAAATGACCAGAAAACGCCTGTTTCTTTGATTTCAACATTTCGACGAACGCCTGATTCAACCGCGAAGCATCACAAATATCCAAAGATAACGATCGTGCAGAGAGGTCAATGAGTCAAAGAGGGCAGTGGCGGAAGCGGTCGGTCAATAGGAAAAGGGACATAGTGCAGAAGCATTAGATCCATGATATGATGGGATTTGCATACCTTTGAACCTCTCACTCCTTCTACTATTGGTCCGCCAGGCCTTTTAACCAAGTTTATTATTAAGAGCTGGCCTGGCTTTATGAACTGGATTGCATACATATTGTGCTTTATAAGTGCATGCTACGATTTTTTATGCAATTTCATTTTTATTTGCCATTTTTAATGCTCCAAAAAGAATGTAAGAGCCGAACTTGCCGCTTTTAATTTGCGTACTAGAATCTATAATAATAAGAGTGCAAGTCATGTCGTAATTTCTGTAATCTCGCAGTCTGCGGTAAAGCCACTGGCATGCCCATCTTCAATTCTCCCTCTGTTACATCATTCGTTCTGTCTTGCTTATTTCCCTGCACCGAATGACCGTTATCGTGCCGATATGTTTCTCCTTACTCAAGCTGATAAATATTCGGTGCTTGGATACTCTGGTTGTTTGTTGTTGGGTTGTTGTTTTTTGTGTGTTTTTTTTTGTTTTGTTTTTTTTTTGGGGTGGGAGGTTGTTGCTATGCTGGTGGTGAATTTCCTCTATCGTCTGTTTCCTCCTAACTTGTATTCCTGTCTCTTCGTCTACATAAGTACGCCACCTTAGAATTATAAAGTACAATCTGACATTTTTTTTTACCGTTTTGAGTTGCTAATCAAAATCGTAAGATTATTCGTAGTTGCTATCATAGTATATTCAAAGAATTGTATTGGGGGGAAAATTGATATAGTTTTGTGAAACTCAAATTCTTTAAACTTCAAATTTTGGAAAACTGGGCACTTTTGTAACTCTAGGGTAGCAAATAGATACTCTGTATTCCCCATCCCTCTCGTAACTCGTGATGCGAGGTAATCATTCGAGACTTTTTTAGACCCCGTCACCCTAGTGTGAGGTCTCTCACGCTGGTGGTCGTTTTCCAATCAAATCGGGGAAGGGGCCAATAGAATATGTTCTCAAAGGATTGGCTTTTTAAATCATCGGCGAAAGACAGGCCCACTCTAAGAAGATAATCTTAATGGGCGCATTTTAGATTACAAATGATGACAGAATCGGAAAACGCAGAGGCGAGAAGAGATCAGCGCTTATGCAGAAGGGGAACGCAATTTGGCGTCTGTGGGGATCAGGGCATAGATCAAGAGGAGATCAGAGATCGCAATGTGAGCTGAAATAGAATCGTACTTCCTCACCTCGAGCTTTGAAAGCACAGAAAACACAAACTGGAAAGTAAACATATATCGCAGGAGGAGAGAAGCTGAAACTGAAAGCCAACATATGATAACATCGTTTCTGGGGGGAGAGAGAGGGAGAGACAGACAACAAAAACAGGTTTGCGAAGAACCATCGCCAGGTCTGACCAGCCCGCAGAAAATACGAAGAGCCCCTCAGGTAATGGCTGCCCTGATAACATCAGACGTTACGTTCTTGGCGGTTTTGCTGTTGTTTTTGTTTTTGTTTTTGGAGACTATTGATTCATGTTTACTGCGTGCTACAAAACTGAAGCTACGCTCAGCACCAACCCCCTCACAAC
>NW_004797315.1:882244-888178 GCF_000002075.1 Aplysia californica | reverse complement strand
TTACAATACTAATAATATGACATTTATATCACGCAAATCAGTGTTACAATCATTGTTCCATGCGCTTTACATAATTAAATATTCATTAAGAATATGCATATGTTCCGCACAATTTACAGATTGCGCCTTAAGACTGCGCATTCTAACGACGTATAATTGCGATCTTAAGATTGGGCTGCACATTTTAACGATCGTATAATTCACTTCCATCTTTATTCTTTTACTCACACCAAGGAACATTCACGTATATTTTCAAAAGCGCAAAAATATTAACATTAAAATTTAAATTAGATATGAAACTGAAGACCTCACAAGAAAGATACAATTGTATAATCGTTAAAACGTGCAGCGCAATCTTGAAATAGCTCCACATTCTTAAGATTGCCATGCAATTATACGATCGTTAAAACGTGCAGCGCGATCTAAGATCGGTAAATTTCGCGGAACACATACACAGATATCATACGTATGCACATAATAATATGCAGTTCTACATTTACTTAAAAATAACAGAGTAGATCCTTAAAGGAAATTATTGAAGACACTCTTTCTTACTAATAAGGAAAAAATGAGACTCATGTCAATTTCAATAGCGCCTTAATTACAAATAAAACAAACTACAGTGGAATTCAGGACCGAAAAAAAAGTGCTGACTTTGAGCAAGGTTGACTTTATCCATTGTACTACTCACCATTGAAAACTGAAGATGGCAGCTACAAAATTACAAAGTACCTGGTAATAAACAAGATGTAATCTCAATTTCAGGGGGTATAGTTCTGAAGTTGTCACCAAAACAAGAGATAATGGGTGAACAAAGTAATTGGAGGTGCGTACACCACTAGTTCAGGACCTAAATATCTCTTCTTAAATTAAATGAATTCATCTTGGGATTTAGCCCCAAATTGTTGACTTTACGCAATGTCAACACTCAAGCAGTTGACTGTACATCTATCAGAAACACAATTACTTAAACAAAGAAGGTAAGAAACGGGACCACAGTGAGGTGTTGACAGTAAGCAAGAGTTGACTTTATCAGGATTCCACTGTATCTGTTATTATTGATCATTATGCTTAAAACAAAAAGTGAAATAACTTATCATCAACAAAGGCAGCGTTCATCATTTTGTCAAAAATATTTTTTAAAACAGGGGCATCTGCAGAGCTGTCTTCCAAATATGGGTCCTGCTCCAATTTCCTGCTCTGTCTCTTCTTCCTCCACCTCCATTTTTCCTGTGTAAAGCCCTGTGCCTCTTCAATGCTGCAATACTTGGAAAATATTTTCCACATTCCGTGTGGCCTCTGCACACCACGCAGCCTTTCTTGACTAAGGCCACCCTTTTCCTCCTTATTTTTTCACATCACAAAAGTGTAATATAACATTGGTTCAAGACCCCCCCTTTTCCCCCTTTTTTTTTTCTTCGTCCAACAGAATATCATCACAGAATCATGCAAATGACAGAGAACGGTATAATAATCGTATTTTCCATTCAGAATTGATAGCATCTTAAGAGCCGTCGTGAAGATGCGGTTGTCTAGTGGTAGTGCCGTAAACAAAAACAGTGGGCACCGAATTGCCTGTGTCCGCACTCTCTGACTTATGAATAAGAGATGGCAATGTAGGTCAAAACAGATTGTCGCTTCTGATACTTCTTCGCGGTGCATCGTTGTCTTAGAACTACATTATTATTATTATAGCACGGAGAAAGAGAGGGTTGAAAGATTATTTTTCTCTTTCATCATCATCATCATCATCATCATCATCATCATCATCATCATCATCATCATCATCATCATCATCATCAGCATCATCAACATCATCATCATCTTTATCATCTTAGATTAGGAGCCAATCAGAGGGTTAACATTCTGAGATAGTGTTCAAACGTTTAAAGTACATTGTTTTTGTACAAAGGGAAATGTAGCTGTGTTGGTGATTGATGTGAAGGAAGGATCTTAAAATAAAACCGGCTCGGTGTAAGCGTCGTGCTTCATCGAGGCAAGGAAGCGACAAACTGATCAAATCAAGTCAATCCAAGAAGAGAAAGGTGTTGACAGCGGTTGACAATGTACTGTTCTTTATAAATTATGCTATTTTGTCGGTAGTTGATGAACACCACCAGTGATTCTTTCTTCTTTACAGTTCTTCGTTTGTTGTTTTTTTCTGTGTTTCTGGCTTGTACTCAGCACTAAACTGGTGGCGTCTGTGGCCTTGTGGTTAGGCTACCGGACTCGTAATCGTGAGGTTGCGGGTTCGGGTGTTCGAGTTGCGGGCCCGACGTTGTGTCCTAGGGAAAGGCACTTTACACGATTTTTCCTTACTTTACCCAGGTAGAAATGGGTGCCTGTCCATAGACAGTGAAAGATCTTGTCAGTACGTTATTTTTTAAGCGCCAATAAAATGGCTGCTTGCACTGTATTCTTCCCGGGAAGTTGAGGTTGTTTCAGAATGCTCTCGGGTCTGCTGGGGAAAAAGTATAGATTGTGAAGCGCATAGAGCTTGCTTTTGAGCGGGGATTTGCACTATACAAATGTTATCTATTATTATTATTATTATTATTATTATTATTATTATTATTATTATTATTATTATTATTATTATTATTATTAAACGCACCCAACGTACATTACCAAAATTGTGTCAATAGCCGAATTAAGAAATACTTTGTCAATAAATCTTCCAATCAGAATGCACTAAAGGAGAATTTTATTCTGTCGATGCCCCTTCTCTTTGCCTGCGCCCCTTAAAAACACACTCCATTTTTTAGATGTTTAATAGGGTTGGCATCTTTTATTCAAAAGTCAAGATTGGTGCACGAGACACTTTTTAAAATACTCCATGGGATGGACATTTTTTTTCTTTTTGCCCCCTTTTTTTTTGGGGGGGGGGGGGGTTGTTAGACGGCTTTGTTTTTTTTTATTTTTTTAAATGTTTTTTTCGGGGAGAGAGCGTCATCATTGGTGGTTCCAGTTTTTTAATTTGTCCCTGTTGTTTCTATTTGTCTGTCTTAACCTTGACCTGCACTGAATGATTGTTCTCGTGCTGGTGCACTTCTTGCTACTGTAAATCGCAAACTCACTAGCATTGTAATGTAATAGGAAAGCCTAGGAATAAACTATCCCGAAAGTATATAATATTATAGCTGGAGGCCCCCAGAGGCGCTGTCTACTTCTACTCATTTATTCCGTAAGGTTGCCTGTCAGTCGTGCAACATCAAATGATCGTAATCATATCAATATGTTTCTCTTCACTTAAAGTAAGTTGTGACTGCAGTCTCCCATATCTTGAATTTTAAAGATATATACTCCGTATCTGTTTCGTATTGTCCCTGTGCGTTCCCTTAAATTGACTTCAATTAGCAAAAGGGCATGAGATTCCTACGAAAGAAAACAAAATCCGAAATTCAACACTACAACACCCCCCTTTTTCAAGCCTCCCCCTCCCTTTCCACTATACACGTACTACACAGATAGACACGACATATTATTTCGTTTTGACTCTGTCCCCACCCTTGTCCCAACTTAAAACTCAACAAAACAGGACAAAAGAACAACAAACCCAATATCCCTTTTTAAAAACAAATAAAAAACACCCAAAAAAGAAAAGCACAATAAAAGGCAGTCGAACAGAAAACTTTTGTTGCATTTTTATCCACCGTCAACCGTTAAATTTCCTCGCTCGTTCCCCGCTCATCTCTCTGCTGAGGAAGCTCTTGACTTGGTAACGCCGAAAGCGACGATCTCTCGCTCCGCAGAACCAGACACTAAACCCGATCGTGGCACTAGGAGGCTTCGCGGCCTGGAGACAAGACTGTGACGCTGTAACGCTCTGACCTCGTCCACTCTCTGTTTTTGTATAATCCAGTGACATCATCAAAAAGCGTCACAGATCACTGTGATCCTGCAAGTTACTGGCAACTAAAAGTTACTTAAACCTCAGGCCCTGAGACCGGACTGTGACGCTGTAATGCTCCGACCTATTCCATTTTCTCCTCTTGTGTAACAGTGAAATCATCAAACAGAAAGTGTCACAGATCGCTGTGATCCGGCAGGGTACAAGCAACAAAAGGTTAGCTTCTGTAATCTCCAGCCCGGAGACAGGACTGTAACGCTCTGGCCTCTTCAACTCACTGTGATCTTACAGGCTACTGACATCTTAAGTTAGTTACTTTAACCTTTACAGAGCGCAAACTGCAGCCGTTCCGTCGGGAAATTCGGTATGTGCAGCAGCATTGATAATACCTTTGGACAAGTATGACGTCTGGATACCTGTGACGTGTTTGATTATTTTGAGAGAAGTGAATGAGTTAGTTATCTTTATCTGCCAGGGTCCCTTTTGTATAAAACTACCGAAAATGTACCATGTCAAATGATCACCGTGGATAAGCATCTACTCTGTATACTAATAAGAAAGGGCCCTAAAGACGATTGTAAAAAATGAACACCCAATGTAATCCTTAATTAAGTTTGAATTATGTCCTTTTGGTTTCCCGTAAAGTGATGACTTGTGTTTAGTTCCTCGTTTCCTAAAGTGGGTTTCTGTTTAAATCTTGGGCAAGGGCTTGGGACAAGATGGTCGGGACATAATTGTTTTTGATCAAAAAAGCAAAAGCGCACCAGCACCAAAAAAAAACCCCGGCCATTCGGTGCAGGGGAACATCAAGACAAGCAGACAACATAGGGAGAAAATGTAAGCAGAAGCTCCCATCAGCCGCCCAATTTTTAAAAAAAACCGGCTTATTATGAATAACTAGTGATTTATTATTTTTTTTTAGAGATGAACGTTGAGATTCTAAAACTACATTTCAACCACATTTTGTCTTTCCATGTAGTGGTGTGTCTGGATTTTTTTTTTTGGAGGCAAGCTAGTATTCTACCACTAGACTCACTTGGTTTGGGGGGGTTCGAGGGTGCGGCGTGAATAAGGGCAGATCTCCTCTGGATGTATGGGACTTTTATCTGCCTTATAAGTGGCATAAAAGAATTACGCACGTGCCGCGTAGTCCATCCTCTAACAAGAGCCGGTCAGTAAATTACCAATAGCAATGTCTTTCCTGGTCAGACATACGGATTTTTTGGCAAAGCTTACAACATAAGCAGGCGAAGATTTGTCATGTATAAAGTGTTGTGGGTTTTTTAGCACTTATCTATATCTTTATCATATTTCGAGTCTGGTTCACTCGCTTGGAAGGACTAACAATAATTACTGTAAGTCAACTCAAATAAAATCGTCAATGAACAAAGACGAAGAGAAAACAGTACTTGTAAGTAGATGGATGCCAACTGTTTTGTCCTGTGATATAAAAAGAAATTAAGATATTATGGTTAGCGCCACAATTTGGAACACATTATGTACGCGTAGTATTCTATCAAAAGATATTCGCAAAAGATAATGTATACCCTCAGCAGTTTGGTGAAGGCTGTCCATGTTAAAAATGAAAAGTTTCTTTTTTTGAAAACAACTTTTGATACAACCCAGCAATACCTTCCAAATTTTGACACTGAGCATGTAATAATGTTTCATAATAGGTCGGAGAAAAACAGGTGATATTCAACTGGAAGTCATGATTTTTTGACAACGAGAAAATCATTTTCAAGAAACGTGAATAAATGAAAAAGCTAGGATTAAGGCAGACTGCATCCATTTTCTTGGGGATAGTCCAGTACACTTGTTCTTGGAGAGTGCCTCTGGCAAGTACTGCACGTATTTTTTAACACTTCCCTGATTTTTCTGTCTGTCTGTCTCGCTTTTTCGAGCCCCAAGCAAATGTGCCTGCTTGTAGCGCAAACAAAAACACAAGAAAACCCGTATAGTTTCGATAAACAAGGATGAATTTCATTAGTTTCTCGACCACTTTTAATTGAAAATCCCTAGTTCTTCATTTTTTTCATATTCTTTTCTTCCTTCACTCCCCCCCTCTCTCTCTCTCTCTCTCT
>NW_004797315.1:880494-881514 GCF_000002075.1 Aplysia californica | reverse complement strand
CCCACCCACAGCCCCCTCCCCCCCTGGCCTGCACAGTCACCAACCAGCGATCTTCCAAATACCAAAATCGTGTGAAGTACAGAGTTAACTCAATGAAGACACACTTTCCGTTCATTTCACAACGTTCGAAACTCGCTGTTTTGGGGTAACTGTTAAAAATTGGGATGATTTCATTATTAATAAATATTTTTAAATTCCATTAATAAAAATAAAAATCTTAAAAAAGACAGACAGCAACATTCGTATCATAAATAAACAAATTGTTGGAATTTTTTGGTTTTTGGTTTTTGGTTTTTGTTTATTTTTGTTTGTTTGTTTGCTTTTCTTGTGAATGATAGTTCGAAGCCACTGTTGGTCGGATATATCATGTGTCGGCTTAAAGGGTTAATCTTCAGCAGAACCCCCCCCCCCAACCCTAACCTCTTCCTTTTTTCTCCCACTTCCCACTTTTTCATCTATATAAAATATCTGTATCGCCACCCACCACACTCCGCCCCTACACCCATTCACACCCTACTTTCTTCGTTGCTCTATCCTCTTGCTGAAATTCATCACCCATAAAATTGGTACAGTATCGGCAAAAAGCGACCTAGCAACCCAGATTTATCTCTTATTCGCATTACGGCACAGCTTTACATCCAAGCCACTGTGGATGTTCGCCGCTGAATTCAATTACTCCCCTTAGCTGCGTACTGTGGATCGATCTTATTACCGCCCCGTGGATGGTTGGCGGGTGTCCTGATGTGGTTTACTCCTCCTTTCCTATGAAAGATCTATCCTCATTATCTCTCCTCCTTTTTTTTAGTTTTTAAAAAAGTTTTTTGCTTGTTACTCTCTTGTTACACCTTTAATCTTCGGCACTTATGCGACCTAATTGACATTGTGTTGCAAGTGCCATAAAACACTTACGAAAATGAAAATAAACAAACCCCGAAACATTACGGTCATGAATATTGAACGGACTCATTACACGTACGGATAGCTTCACTGGCTATAAATATCATCCAACCCAACCCCCAG
>NW_004797315.1:876256-879341 GCF_000002075.1 Aplysia californica | reverse complement strand
CCCCCCTACCTTTTCAACCTTGAAATCAATTGTTATTGTTGCAGGGTGTTGAAACGCTTTATACACACTACGGACGATTTTTTAAACCAAATGATGAGAACCTGAATGAAATAAACGAAACTTCAACCGTAAACCATAAAAGTAAACTGAAGGGAAAAAATCAGCATTGGTCTTGCTTGCTTTCCTCAACGCAAAAACATTTACTATGAGTGATGTTGAGCTTTATGGCGTCGGTGGTCTAGTGGTTAGTCCCTCGGACTCTCAATTGTTAATGGCCCGACTTGGTGTTCTTGGGATAGACACTTTAAACGAACATTCTTCAAGACACTTTACACGAACTTTCCTCAGACACTTTACACGAACTTTCTTCAAGACACTTTACACGAACTTTCCTCAAGACACTTTGAACGAAATTTCCTCGCTTCACCCTAGTTGGAATGGGTACTCGGCAATAGACTGCAAAAAATTTAGCCATTTAGTTGGTGTTTCAGTGCGTGTGATCCGCATTTTGCACTGTATGCTTCTCGGGAAGCCAGAAATGCTTTTTTTTCTTTCTTTTGTTTTTTTAGGGGGGGGGGGCCTGCTGTTATAAACTGAAGTCATGATTAGCAAGGGCCAAGGCATTGATGTCTTTTGTTTTTTTAGGGGGGGGGGGTCGTATTTTGGTTTAGGGTACACTGGGGTTACTATAGTTGTGAAGCGCATACAGTATACCGTAGAACCGGGATATTTGCTATATAAATAGAGTTAGCATGATTTTCATTACACATTGCGTAATTAAAACATATTGTTCCGAGCGCTTAGTCAAAACACAATGATGAAACGAGCAATAACAATTAGAGGATCAACAACAACGACTGCATCTACAACAGCATACTCCACCAAGACAATGACAACATCTACAACAGCATAATCCACCAAAACAATGACAACATCTGCAACAGCATAATCCACCACGACAATGACAACAACATCTACAACAGCATGCACCACCACGACAACGAAAACGACACCGTATATAACTGAAAAATCGACAACAATACAACGACAAAAAAAAACACACGATAAACGACTGTTTGAACCATAGCAACACGAAAACAACAATAACCGCAACCACAACAACAACAACCACAACCACAACAACAACAACAACAACAACAACAACACAGCAACAACAACCACAACAATAACAACAACAATATCTACAGCGTAATCCACAACATCAACGAAAACGACACCATAATAATATACAACTGCATAATCCGCAACAACACAATAATAACAACAACAACAACAACAACAATAACAACAAATAATAATATCTACAACAGCATAATCCACTACAACGATAATGTCACCAGCAACATGCTCAAAACACGAATGACAGCAGCAGCACAAACAACACCGTTGATCTTCATTCTCTCAGCTCAAGAATCTTCGATTAATTCTCTTATTAATTTATTCGGTTTGTTCTTAAGTTTTATCCCACACAATTTGACGTCAAATATTGTAACACGCCGTTACGATTTTTTTCCATAGATAAAAGTTTTCGTCCAACTCTCTGTATCTGAAGAACTTGCTGCAGAAAAGAAAGAATGTGGTCTCTTGTTATGATAATGAGTGTTTTGATTTCTTTGGGACAGAATAAAAGTGAAGGGGAAGGGGGGGTGTGCAATGGCCGCAGACAGACAGACAGACAGACAGACAGACAGACTGACAGACAGACAGACAGACAGACAGACAGACAGACAGACAGACAGACAGACAGACAGGCAGACAGACAGACAGACAGACAGACAGAGGTGATGGAGAAACCAAGAGGTAGGTGGCGAGAAAGACAGACAAGGAGCAAGAGAGAGAGACTGAAAAAGAGAAAGAGGCAGACCAAGATGGACAGACAGCCAGCCAGACAGACAGACAGACAGACATTCAGACAGACAGACAGACAGACATACAGACAGACAGACAGACAGACAGACAGACCGGAGTGTTATGTTTTACCACGTCCTAGAACTAGAACAAGTAAAGATTTCTCATGACGTGGGAGTCGAGAGTAGGTGCTGAAAAACGAAATCCTTTTCCTCCACTTCTTAATATCATAATTATTTCTCTTTTTTTTTCAAAACGGAGAAACATTTTCCCCATTGTCACTGGGTGCCATGCACCTGCTAAATTTCAACAGCATCCTTACATAACGAGCTCAATCAAATCATTGCGTCGTTAAAACAAAGATCCCTTCCGTGCTGCGTTTTCGTTATGAAAGGAGAAAAAGAAAACAAAAATCATTGAGACCGCCATATTATTGTAATGCCGGTATTCTTTTCGCCAAGGCATTTCTAATCCTCGCTGCTTGTCACAACGGAAGCGTCTATAAAAAATCAACAAGTTGCGTCAGACTTCTTTATAGAATGCAAGGAAGCGCATGAAGAAATTGTGGTTTTGTTTCATTGAAAAGGTACATTAGAAAAAGAAAACCCGTCTGATTAACAGAGCAATGAATTCACATTCAAATAAGCCCTACACAACAGCCCCCTGCGCTTTCAATGTTTTAATGTTTTCATGTTGTAGTCGCCCTCCCTTCCTTTCCTCTCCCCTTCCCTTCCTTTCCTCTCCCCTTCCCTTCCTTTCCTCTCCCCTTCCCTTCCTTTCCTCTCCCCTTCCCTTCATTTCCTCTCTCCTTCCCTTCCTTTCCTCTCCCCTTCCATTCATTTCCTCTCCCCTTCCCTTCCCTTCTTTTCCCCTTCCCCTCACCCCCTCCCTTCCTCCCGCCTCCCCACATACTACCTCATCCCAATACACCTTTCCGTGATTTTACATGACTGTTTGTTTATTCTCTCTCTCCTCTCCTCTCCTTTCCTCTCCTCTCCTCTCCTCTCCTCTCCTCTCTCTCTCTCTCTCCTCTCTCTCTCTCTCACTCTCTCTCTCTCTCTCTCTCTCTCTCTCTCAATCTCTATCTATCTATCTATCTATCTATCTATGCCTCTCACAAATACCCGTCCCTTCTTTGCTTCCCTGTCGTTCACCCCTTCTCTCTCTCTCTCTGCCTGTCTGTCTGTCTGTCTTTCTCTCTCTCAATCTCTTCTTT
>NW_004797315.1:873076-875508 GCF_000002075.1 Aplysia californica | reverse complement strand
GTGTGTGTGTGGAGGGGGGTGTATAAAAGGGGTGAGGTCATAAAAGAGGACTTGGATTAAAATAGGTCTTTGGTTTACACCCCACCCCCTTTTCCCACTCGAAACTGAACTCTAGAATGCGAACATGACATTGAACACTCTTGTTCTGATATACTGACTGAAACTTTAAGGATACACGTTTGAATGATGGAACGACAAACCTGGAAGGAAAAGAGGGAGAAAGAGGGGGTGGGGGTGAAGTAGGGTTGATTCCATAAGATGTATGCTGACTGATTCTGAAATATTTGCTTCCTGATCTCCAGCCCCCCCATGTCACTAAGTGAAAATTACTCGGAGATGTTATTACGGGCCAAATGCGGAATTTGTCGTGTAAGAATCGGCAAGGAATCACAGAAATAACAGTATTATGATATGCAGCTCTGCACAAGAAAGCAGTGTCGAATACGAGAGATGAGTTTAACAGGTTGATAGCGAGAGCATCGCTGGCATTATATCCCAGGACAGAATGGCTGCTCTCTGTTTCCATTTCTTTCCTTCTCCCTGTTGTCGAACTGATTTCTGCTGGCTTCTGATGTGCGCGCGCTTGTTGTTGTTGTTGTTGCTATTTTTATGGAGATATATTTTTGCTTCGTTATTTTCAATGTTTGCTAAGACTTGATCCTGAGTGATTAAATTTACACATCCTCTACCAAGGCTCGATCGGTACCAATCGCGAGAGTTAACATAAAACATTTAGAAACCGTTTTGTACTCATGAAAAACAAGTAGTACTTTTAATCGATCAGTAATTTAGTTCTGTCTGCAGTCACGGTTTTGACTTCCATTCCGCACACACACAAACAAAATCACACATAGAGACACACGTACACACTTCCTCTCTCTCTCTCTCTCTCTCTCTCTCTCTCTCTCTCTCTCTCTCTCTCTCTCTCTCTCTCTCTCTCTCTTTCTCAATCTCTCTCTCTCCCCCTCTCTCTTTCCCTCTCTCTCGCTCTCTCTCTCGCTCTCTCTCTCTATTTCTCTCTGCCTCTCTCTCTCTCTCTTTCTCTCTCACACATACACACACCCACATACACACAGACATACATGCGCACATACAAATACACAACAAAAACTCTCTTTCACACAAACACACACGCACACACACTCACACACACACACACACACACACAAACACACTCACCCTCACAGACACACACACGGACACACGCACACACGCACACAAACACACAAACACACACACACACCCTTAAACACACACACACACACACACACACACACACACACACACACACACACACACATACACACACTCATTTTCTATTGATTTCAACCTCCATCTACATCTCATCTTTTTTCAAGTTTACTAACGTCAAGTTCTGGTGAATAAAACATGTTCAATCTGCCTCTTTTGTAGCACGTGATTTGGACCTAATGTTGTTCTTTGTCCTCCTCATTGGTGATTTGGCCCAGATCTAAGAGAAATAACGAGTTTTGACAGACTAAAGTCACTATTCTAAAAAACAAAGCAAAAATTACGCCTAAGGTCTACAACACGTTTATATCATTGAAGATAATAGAAAAGTCAACGGGGGGTCGGCAGGCACCACTGGTGCGTTTTACGGCGTTTTTACCCCTTTTTCGGTCTTCGTCTTTTTTTCCTCGTATTTTAATGACCGCTATTTCGTTATTATGCCTCTCGTTACTGGAAGCGAAAAGGAACAATGTTAAATAAAAGAAGAAAACGTTAAAACCTAAAATACAGGAGAAAAAACGAAATTTACTAAGACAGGAAAAAATTTGTAAGAATTTGGAATGTGGGCTTCTGTCATTATTGAAATATTATTATCGGGTACAGGGGGAAAGGAGAGGGGGGGGCTCTTAATTTGTGGCGGTAGCTGTTATTGCATTGATTTGCGTCCCAATCAACATTGTAAGGTTCTTTTAGAAGCATGACCTCCCAAGTCAACGTCCATCACCAACAAAAACAGAACCTAACCAAGTGGGTGCACAGCCTTGAAAACTCCCCGAACAATCCAAGTCCAAGAACGCCTCATTGAGGATCCTGCTTCCACCGGGACAAAAATCAAAATTAATTCCTACCAAAGTGAAAATGCTTAATGTGTCCCGCGCGATCATATTACGATCTTATGCAGCTGCGAGCGCCGTAAAACACTTACCGAAACAAGCAAACAAAATCGAGCGCTCATATGACCTTATTATGGAGTTGCGAGCGCCGTTAAGCCTATACTAAAACCAACAAAAACAAAATCGCCCACTATAAGGCGACATCTCCCCGGCAGGCAAGAAGTGTCTGTCATGAAGGTCGCCGCAGGACGTCACTTATTATATGCAGCATCTATTCGGAGACGTCTCCGGCGGAGATAGACTAATCAAAATGCTTTGTTTCTAGATCAAGTTTTAAAAAATCTGGAG
>NW_004797315.1:869950-870953 GCF_000002075.1 Aplysia californica | reverse complement strand
CCCCTCTCTTTCTCACACAAATACTCACAGACGTGGACACATACACGCACCCATGCTCTCTCCCTCCCCCCTTTGTCTCTCTCCCTCGCTCTCCCTCTCCCCTCTCTCTCTTTCTTTCTCTCTTTCTGTGTGTGTGTGTGTGTGTGTGTGTGTGTGTGTGTGTGTGTGTGCGCGTGTGTGTATGTCTCTTTCTCTCTTTCTCTCTCTTTTCTGTGGTTCTCTTTCTCTCTATCTTTCTCTCTATCTGTCTATATGTCTGTCTCCCTCTCTCTCTCCCTCTCCCCCCCCCTTTCTCTTTCTTTCTCTCTCTTTCTCTCTCTCTCTCTCTCTCTCTCTCTCTCTCTCTCTCTCTCCAACAGAATCGAATCCTCAGTGACAGGGTTTAAAGTTCGCGTAACCACACTGTCAATATATATAGATGACAGTTTCCGCCTCACTTATGTTATAGTGATGTATGTCAACACCAGCTCTTTGGCTCTCGAATTGATTGGGACAAATTAAGCCACTGTGCTTGAATGATGGGGCTCTGCGCTGTTCTCTTCTCGCAGGGTAAGTTTATCGGGTCTCTTGTGGGGGGTTTTTGGGATGCTGTGTCCTTCTTACCCCAGCCTGCGAAGATGAAGCAGCCCGCCTCCTACAGTGGTGTAAATTGTATGGATCGTGAAGAGGCCTAAAACATTTACAAATACTTCTCTTTTTTTGTTGGCAAATGTTTACAGCGCTTACATATGAGCGTGAAATATTTCTTAAGAAAGAGGGTGGTTGTAATAGGTGCAACCACCCCCCCCCCCTTTTTTTTGCATAGGGGTGGAACGAGAATAGAGGGTTGGTAAGGATGTGCTTTGGGCACACTAGATCCAAGACTTACGAAATGAAATTGTAGTAGTTGAATGAGCCTCCTACATAATGTTGTTATCAGATAACATTTATATAATGTTCTTTCACATAGTGGGAATAGAAAGAGAGTAAGAGAGAAAGAACGTGGGCACAGGAGGGGGGGGGG
>NW_004797315.1:868189-869747 GCF_000002075.1 Aplysia californica | reverse complement strand
CCCGGTTGGGGGGGGGGGGTTAAAGAGGGAGCCTAAGGTACCTTGATGGGCATACTCACAGACCGAGGAATCCCGCGTGATGGGGAAAGCAAGATTGAAATTAGAGAGCTGTAAGGCCAGGACGAGTGAAGAAGGTCGGTATTCTTTTCATTTTTTTTCTGTTTGTCTTTGTTTTCCATGTACTCCATTGTTTATACGTACTCTATCATAAGAACTACAAGTCAATTGATTATTTCGTTTTAGTTTAGTTTTAGTAAGAGTTTTACGGCACTTGCAAATTAATCAAGTCATGTAAGTGCTGAAAATTAGAAGTAAGCTTAGAGAGTAGCATACAAAGAAAAGAAGGTGGAATGATAATAACGACAGATGTTCGACTGACCTTATGCAGTTGCAAGCGCCGTAAAACACTTACCAGAGAGAAAAAAAAGAAGCCCCTTTCCTTATCATTCGGAATCAGAACACCTTCAGTTGGTTTTCTTATTCTGTGCCCGTGCTGTAGGTCGGAATAAAACTCGGGTCGGTACAGAAGTACCCGGGCGTTTCAGTTCACGCTCGGACAATCGGCTGGACAGTCGTTACAGGCTTCATCAAGGGAGGAGTCCCGAGGGTACATGGTGACAGGCCACGGACAGACAGATAGATAGACACTCCGCCGTGAGGGCCGGTGGTTGTAGGTTCGAATAAGCTCGGATTTAGTTGTCATTTTTTGTTTATCAGTTTGTTTCTTTGTTTGTTTGTTTGTTTCTTTCTTTTGTTCGTTTGTTCTTTCTTTCTTTCCTCCTTTCTTTCTTTCTTTCTTTCTGTCAGTCTTTCTTTCTTTTTTATCCATTTCTATCTTTCTGCCTTTTTTCTTTCTTTCTTTCTTTCTGTATTTTTTTCTCTTTCCTTCTTTCTTTCTTTCTTTCTTTCTTTCTTTCTTTCTTTCTTTCTTTCTTTCTTTCTTTCTTTCTTCGTTCCTTTCTCTGTTCCTTTTTCTGTTTCTTTCTTTCTTTTTCTCTTTCTTTCATCTTATTTCCAGATCAGTTCAACGTTGTCTTGACTTATCCTTTAATCTGATTCCATCCCACCATAAGTGGCTGGTGAGCGCCAGTGGTAAATTGTACATCTATCCCACCTGTTATTTCATCTGTATCGCTTTCTTGTTTATTAATTGTATACATGGCTGGTTTTGATTAAGTGTGCATCTTAGCTTCTGACCATCATCTGCTCATTTCAACAATCTGACTAAAACTAAAGCGAAGACAGGGAATTGTCAATCATAGGTACCGGTACAACGTGGAATTTCTGAGAGAGCCATCGTCAAGAGATGAGTTTAATTTAGCAGTTAAGAACAGGTTCCAAGTGTTGGAAACACTAGGCGAGGATAGCAGCATGGAAGAAACATGGGAGGTAATAAAAGAAGGCAGGACCACTGTGTGTCAAGAGGTACTGGGGAAATGGAAACGTGAGCACAAGCCTTGGATATCGGCCACCACCCTGAGGAAGATAGAAGACAGGAAAAAGAAAAAGGATCAGGTAGAAGAAGAAGAAGAAGAAGAAGGAGAAGGAGGAGGAGGAG
>NW_004797315.1:861600-867046 GCF_000002075.1 Aplysia californica | reverse complement strand
GAAGAAGAAGAAGAAGAAGAAGAAGAAGAAGAAGAAGAAGAAGAAGAAGAAGAAGAAGAAGAAGAAGAAGAAGAAGAAAAAGAAGGAGAAGAAGAAGAAGGAGAAAAAGTACGATCAGAGATGAAGCATTCACCCTGGGTCTGGATGCGTCAAAGCCAGAGGAAGTGTCTACGGTGGCGTCGACTGTTTTCTGCCTTGTCTGCCTCACGGTACAGGTAGAGAGTAAGGAGGAAAGCGAAATCCTACCGCCGTCTATCAACGCGTCTGCTAGCTTCTATCTATAATTATTGTAACTCTGTTTGTATACTATTTAGTATCTACATAAGTCTAAACAGGCCGCCTTTTCCCTCCTCTCCTACATCGTTGCTGCTAATCTAACGTACTCTGTCAGGGACCACCCGTTTTTACATATATTATTATGCTTTGAGTGTACACAAATACCCAAACACGTACACAAACACTCACGCACACTCCACCAATACTTCAACACTCTCTTCATCACGCCAGACAAGAGCTACACCCCTGTGTTTTTAGAGTTCACCTCAGAGTTTATTTTTTTATGTCGCAGATTCACAAGCACCACAATAATAATCCCATTTTTCCAACGCAGTTTCCCCCTAGTCCCAGGAGACATTCCAGATATCGTGTGCCGTCTTATTTTCTCTTTCCTACATCTGTCGCCATTCTTCAAACAATGTCAATAAACAAAAACTCGTCTGTTGCGCTCTGTTGTCTTGTAGATTTTTCTGCCACCCCAGGCGCCAAGCATGAGATAGAGGTATCAGTATTGTTCGGGGTATTGGGGGGTCTACCGTGTGATTGCAGTGAAGAGGTCTTTAAAGAATGTTAACCTCTATCTAAGCCTGTTTACTTATCTGTTCCTACGAGATCCCTTTGTTTTCTTGTTCTCTCGATGGAAGGATCGTGTGCCCACAACTCACAGTTGTGTCATTTTTCACAACAATGTCAATGCTGAAGACTTCATTAACTCGGAATAAATTGTATACCTGTTCGTATCGCTCCTTTACGAACAAAATTCTGAAAAATCAGAACAGATTACAGCTCTGGGTTTAAGGCAGTGGTCAGAAATTCAAATTACGAGGACGTGGAGTGTGTGTGTGTGGGAGGGGGGAGGTGGGGGGGGGGGGTGATTGGCGTAGTGTCTTGGTCAGTCTTGGCCACGTCAAGTATTCCTCGAAAAAAAAATTTCAAGTATTTTTAAAAAGACAGAACTAACTTAATCTTCTCAATCTCTGTTTATAACAGTCTTTCTCCTCTTTTTCTTCTACCGCTTCCTCCTTCTCCCCGTCCTACTCCACTCCCTATTCCTCCTCCTCCTTCTCCTCCTCCTCTTCCTTCTCCTCCGAACGATTCAGTAGGACAGGCTTCTCATGCCTACTTCTTACTGCCTGAGACCTGGCAGCTCCACCTTTTACACAGCAGCAGCTGACCCACGTTCGGGCCGCGTTACCACTATGCTTTTTAATATAGCCAGATAAAGGCCCCAAAATTTCGGCTTATGCGAGTGTTACGATCTCTGTGTCTTCCCTGACTGCGGGAGTTGGAAGACCATATTATACATTGGACACTCCTGTCCCTTTCAGTATTAAGTGTGGAGTTTATTTTAAAAAAGGACATTGTCATAATATTATGAGATCGATTCCCATACAGGGGAGATTATATTTCTTTTCGAATGTTCGACTTTCTGTTTGGATACATCCTTCACCTTTCGGCTCAGGTTGAGCATGGTAGGCGGGCTTTCGTTTTTTTGTTTGTTTGGTGTTTTTATTTTTTTAGGGGAGGGGAAATCTAAGACATCTGATAACAAAATAATCTGATATATCTTCACACATGCACGTACTGACAGATCATGTTCCTTTCATAGTGTTATGGCTTTCATAACGTTATCGTTATCTATTCAGATGAAAACATTCCTCGAGGATAAAAATTTATTAGATAAAGTGAACACACACATACATACACACACAGACACACATACACACATACACATTCAGACATACACGTATACACACACACACACACACACACACACACACACACACACACACACACACACACACACACACACACACACACACACACGCGCGCGCGCGCGCGCATACACATGCAAATACACACATACAGAATTGGGAAAAAAGAATGAGAGATGGAAAGAGCAAGAGAGAGAAACAAAGAAAGATAGAGAGTTTATGTCTGAGAGAGAGAGAGAAAGAAAGAGAGAGAGAGAGAGAGAGAGAGAGATAGAGAGAGAGAGAGAGAGAGAGAGAGAGAGAGAGAGAGAGAGAGAGAGAGAGAGAGAGATAGAAGGGGCATTGACGGAGGGTAAAGTGAGGGAGAAATAAAATGAAGAAGCAGCTGGAAGGGACGGACAGTTAGACAGATTGTTTTTGGCATGCGAACTTCACATAAAAAGCAATAACGAAAATCAATTTATTTGTTCATGAGACGAATCACCAACAAGTGAAAGCGAAGCTGTTGAGATTGATAAGGAATCGCGTGCTATTTTTGGCCTCATCGCCTGACACTGGCGTTGCCACCCCGACCTGTTCAAGCAGGCCCAGCTATCGAGTAGGAAGTAAACATTGGCGCGGAGAAGGAAAAGGGGACGATGGGTAGGGTGAGGTCAAATTCGTGTTATGATGTCTTCCTAAGTCTTTTTTGTAGACCTGAAAATACAGGCCGGTTAAGAAGACCCGGTGTGATGTGAACAGGGTGTTGTACTGGACTCTTAAAGACATTTCTTTGAATTCATTTTTAAACGCAATCCGTATTTCAAAAGTTCTAATTATTAACTTTTTATTCGCCAAAAAGTATGGTCCGTCTTTCAAACTCACAAAAATGATCTTATTAACAGACCTTAAAATACACACGCCTGTAGTGAAGACCTGATGTGAAGGTAGCAGGCTCAGGTGTTGGAATATAGAAATATTTCATCATTTGTGTCATGCCTATTTAGTCGTGAGAACGTACAATTCCTTTATCAAACGCAAAAAATATTTCTTTTTATAGACCTGAGAATACACGCCTGTGAAGAAGACCTGGAAAGGCGGAAGCAGAGAATAGATCTAGTGATGTTCTCTGAAAGACCTTTCATCGTCTGTGCCATGACTTTTTAGTTGCGAGAACGTACATTTTCTTTATCAAAAAACACAACAATATATATTACCGACCTGAAACTATACTCCTGTAGCAAAGACCTGGTGAGGCGGAAGAAGGGGCTGGTGTTAGACTTTGAAAGACGTTTCATCGTTTGTGTCATGACTGATTTTTTATTCACCAGAAGAAGAACAAGAACTCACAATTAGCTATCTTTTTACAGACATGGAAATAAACGCCTGTAATGAAGACCTTGTGTAATGGGAGCGGGCTGAGGTGCTGGACTATATAAAAATATTGCATTATCTGTGTCATGCCTATTTAGTCGCGAGAGCGTACAGTTCGATAAATCAAAAGCACAAATAAAGATTTCTTCTGACAGACCTGAACATAAGCGTCTGTGAAGAAGACCAGATAAGGCAGAAGCAAGGGCTAGTGCTGGTCTCTAGAAGACATTTTCATTGTCTATGTCATTGCTTTTTAATCAATTGAGCGTACCGTTCGTTTATCAAACGTACAAACAATATTTCTACTGACCTGAACAAAGGGGGGGGGGGGGGGGGGGGCTCTCGTGACCTACAGGTTAAGGTGTTCCCCTCTCATTCAAATGTCCCGGGTTCGAATCCTGGTAGTGACGGAAATATTTTCTTCTCTAAAATTGTCTCCTTTCACCTCCTTTCCTGCTCTCTAGCACTGTTCTTTCGTCTGCTTTCGTTTCTACTTTCTGCCCCCACTCCCTCACCTCCTTTACCATCTCCTCTGGGCTCCTGACTCTTTCTGCAGCCTTTCTACTCCTACTCCTTGGCTCCTTCTTACTGCTGTCTTTCAGCCTCACTCCTGATCTTCTGGTAGGAAAGATCTACACCTAAGCTTCTTGGACAAAGGCAAACAATCTCGAAGGTCCCGTGTGCACGTTGGGCACGATAGATATCCCTTGGTGGTCTAAAATAGATAGGAGTAGGCTTCGGCACCTATCAGGGCAAAATTCTAAATTTCATACAAACTGAAAATGTCCAATGTGTCCCGCTCGCTCAAATAACTTTATTATGCAGTTGCGAGCGAGGTAAAAAACATTTGCCAAAAGAAAAAAAAAGAAGGCTGTTCCTTCTGTCCGTCGTGAATTCTAGGGTAATGAAGTAAGACAGATTTGGGTTCAAGCGCACACAACAGCTAGACTCAATGCCTAATCCAGATATCATTTTCAAGGGTGGTTTGGGGGGGGGGGGGGTGCCACTGGCAGGTCTTATTTTGTTTTTTGTTTTCTTTCTCACTCTTGTATCTGTCTGCCGAACTTTCTTTTTACTGCTCTAAATGTATCCTGTCAACACACTCAGAACTAAGGTTAAAAAGAACTAGATCTGGCAGATCTGATACGATACTCAAAGCTATTCAATACACGTCAATTATGATAAACATAATGATGATAAGCTGAAGAAAAAGAAGAAGAAGAAGAACAACAACAACAACAACAACAAGAAGAACAAGAACAAGAACAAAAACAAGAACAAGAACAAGAACAAGAACAAGAACACAAAAAGAATTCATCTATCAATGTCTGATAATGACCAATGTTTCAGCACGGGAGAATATTAAAATTTCTGAAATAGAGGAATCAAATAAATAAAGTTTAAGTTGACTTGAGGCTTCTTCTTTGGCCAATGAGACCAGTACCAGCAGAGAAGGGTTTCCCACATTTTGAGCATAGATCTATCGTGTTAAAAATTCACTTCTACCCCTGTATGTGAGAAGTTTGCGGGTTTCTCTCTTGGCTTCAGCAGTTTTAATTCGTGAATGAAGCCTCATATTATAACTTGCTGCTCACTGTGACTGCTGCTCACCAACTCTGGGTCCGTCAGAAGTTCAGGTTCCAGGCTCTCCCCGTAAACTGGTCACCTAACTTACTTTGTCGCATAACTTACAACAATAATAGTAGCATGCATCATTTGTGCATACAGAAGTGCATGTCAATGTGCGTTTAAGAAGTGCACATTCGTTTGATAAGACTGGAACCGCACGATCATAGCGAGGTGATGATCTGTACTTTTTATTTTATGCAACCAACTAGCGGCGTTGCTGTATACTTCTCGGCGATCTGACAGAATTGGGGCGAAGCAGACGTTTCCGTGCGTGTTTTTCCCCCTTCTCCTTTTTTAAGCCTTGTCCTCCCCCTCTCTGTTTCTCCCTCTTTTTTCGTTTTTCTTTCTCTCTCTATCACTCTTTCTTTCTCTCTCTCTCTCTCTCTCTATTTTTCTCTCTCGGTCTCTCTGTCTCTCTCTTTCTCTATCTGTCTCTCTCTCTTTTTTTGTCCCCCTAGATCATATCATCTGCC
>NW_004797315.1:860457-861102 GCF_000002075.1 Aplysia californica | reverse complement strand
GTGATCTCTCTTTCTCTCTCTCACACTCTCTCTCTCTCCCTCTCTCTTCTTATCACTTACTCTCATTGTAACTCTTTCTCTCTTTCTCTCACTCTTTCTCTCTCTCTAACTCTTCAGAGCCGCTCACCTGCTCAACCGCCGCTCTCTTTATTTTTTTTCCTTCTTTGGTACGATCTTTTTTGTCAATTGTTTTCAATTCATACCGCGATCTCACACGTGGCGTATGACGCCATATCCTCGACAAAGTTCCTCCAAACAACACTTTCAGAAATGAAGATCAATCTCTTTCCATATTTTGTTGGGTGAGACAGGATGCACGAAGTTTTTGACCCTTTGTAACATCATTAGATGTTTGTGTTTTTATTACGTTGTAAATTGAAAAACAATTTGGGAAACTGGCCCGAAGTCTGTAGAAAAAGTCATGTTCGATTTAAGCAAGATATTTTTATACACAGGTTTTAGGTCGAGTGAATTTCTTTCACCCTTCCCTCTTGTTTCTGTCTATCAATCTTATTTTTCCCTGCACAAAGTGACAGAAGTTTTTTCCACTGTCTTTGTCTTCACGGAAACTAGTGCTCTTTTAGTCTAAGCCTCTGTCTGGGGTTTTTTCTCAGGTTTACCGCCCTTCCCCGTTTTATATATATA
>NW_004797315.1:850381-860293 GCF_000002075.1 Aplysia californica | reverse complement strand
TATATATATGTATGTATTAACATACTACATCTCTCAGAAACCCCCCACCCCTTACAGCCACTTGACATTTTCCTTCTATTTTTATCTGACTCTCTCTATGTCCCTCGATCTCTCTCTCTCTCTCTCTCTCTCTCTCTCATACACTCGATCTCTCTCTCTTTCTCTCTCTCTCTCTCTCTCTCTCTCTCAATCTCTCTCTCTCTCTCTCTCTCTCTCTGTCTCTCTTTCTCTTTACCTTTCACTGGGTCTATGTCAGTGACTGTCTGTGTGTGTGGTGCGTGTGCATGTTTGTGTGTATGGTGTGTATGTGTATGTATGTGTGTGTATGTCGTGTGGGTTAACACTCTTTATTCATTTCTGTTTGTGTTTATATTCCCCTCCCCCCAACCGGTATAATTCGTAATGAGATCAGCTTTTACTTGCACCATAACAAAATATTCTCAAAAGAGTGGTGTTGGAGGCCTAGGCTAGTGGTCAGGCTACCGGACTCGTAATCGTGAGACTGCGGTCCAACGTTGTGTCCTTTGGGAAAAGCACTTTACTTTACATCAATTTCCCACTTGGCTCGGTCTTTTCAGAAATGGACCTTAAACTCGAAAGTCCCACCTCTTAAATGACCTAACAGTGTTGATAGGGGCGTTAAACCTGTACTATTTCAAAATTTTCACTCTCAAAAGACGCGCAAAGAAAAGTACAAGACTTGTTGAACAATCTAGTCAGCCAAAACTTTCAGATGTAACAGGATACATGGAGCTGTGGACCCCTTATATGCTTAGATGGGTTTTTTAAATTTTCGTATGTTATTGAATATTGAAAAAGGTTTAGGAAAATTGGCCCGACCTCTGTTGAAAAAATGATGTCAAACTGAAATGGGATGTTTTCAAATACTTTGGATTTTACTTCGGTCCAATTTTTCTCAGCCTGTGGGTGGTTGGAGGATGCCACGGGTGACTCTACTCTTTTTTCTTTTTTTTTTGTTGCTTTTCGAGTTTCTGTTAATCCTGGGAAAGATGACAGAACTCCAGACGTCATTTGTGAACGGTCCCTTACAAGATACATGGAGCTAAGGGGGGGGGGGGATTATATGCTTAGATGTTTTTACTTTCCTGTTCTTGAAAATTGAAAAAAAGTTTAGGAAAATTAGCTCGACCTCTCTTGAAAAAGTGGTGTCAAACTGAAATGGTCTGTTTTTCAAATACTTTTGATTTTTCGATCTAATTTGTTACCGCCTGTGGGTGGTTGAGGATGCCCCGGGTAACTCGACTCTTTTCTTTGCTTCTTTTGTTTCTGTCTATCTGCCTGCTTTTTCCCAGCCAAAAAGTGATGTATGTTGATGTGTTTTTCTGAACTCAATTCTCAAACTTTCTCAGTATCTTTCCAGGTATTCTCTTTCCCCCACTCCAAACCTGAACCGACCTTCCATCGCCTTCCCATTCCTCTCTCTCTCTCTCTCCCTCTCTCCCTCTCTCCCTCTCTCCCTGCCCCCCCCCCCTCTTCTCTCTCTCTCTCTCTCTCTCTCTCTCTCTTTCTCTCTCTCTCTCTTTCTCTCTCTCCTGTCTCCACTCCTTCTCTCTCTCTCTTTCTCTGTCTGTTTCTCTCTTAGCCTCCCATGTCTATGCTCTTCTTCTTTCTATCCCTCTTTATTTACCACTCGGATTCAAAATAATTTTAAATCAGATTACACCAAAACCACTGCTAATGCATCCAAGACAAAACACGCCCTAATGACACATACACAAAAGCAGAGAAACTCCCCAGACATGTTATTGGGTGTCACAGAAAGCAAAGAGTTTTCTACCCTTTATTTCACTACATGTTTTTACTTAGATATTCTGCTGCAAATTGAATCAAGATGGACGGTCGCCGGGATAACGATGAGTCATTAATAACGGGTTTTGAAAACGTCTTGAAGTAATGCATTTGTGCATGTTATTTATAACAAGACTACACCGCGCTCCAGACAGATTAGTCCCTCTTGAGTTGAATTCTCTGAACAAGCTTTCGACCACGTCTGGAAGAATGGCCGGAGTTTGCTCAATGAGTACTACTGAGCTGAGGTGGCGGTGACATTTGTGAGCCGTAAGTAAGGTCAGGGAAAACGGAGGACATTGAACTTGTGTGGGTGGAGAATATCAAGGTTCTTTCTTGTTATTTTTTGTGTGAAACGGTCGAAAGAAAAAAGAGTGAGTCGAGAATATCAAGTTTCTTTCTCGTTCTTTTTTTGTGTGAAACAGTCGAAAGAAAAAAGGGGCGGGGTTGGGGCGGTAACCTGTTTGAGTCGAGATTATCAAGGTTCTTTCTTGATTGTTTTTGGGTGTGTTTTAGGCGAAACTGCTGGAAGTAAAAAAAGGAGGGGGGGGGGGGGGGGTGTGATTTTTTGGGGTCAAGAGTATTATTTTTCTTTTTAGTTATTTTTTGTGAAACAGTTGGAGAGAAAAAAGGGGGCGGGGTAACCAGTTTGGGTCGAGAATATCAAGGCGTTTGTCTCGTTATTTTCTTAAAACGGTTGGAAGGAAAAGGTGAGGGTGGGGGAAGGTGATCTATTTGGGTCGAGAACATCAAGGATCTTTCTTTTTTTTCCGTGAAACCGTTGGAAGAAAAAAAGAGCGTGGTGGGTATCCAGTTTAAGTTGAGAATATTTTGGTACTCTCTTTTCATTAACTTTGAAACGATGGGGAAAAAGGCTCGGTTGGGGTGGGGGGGGGGGACTTGAGAGGGTTAAGAACAATATTTCAAGCGATGTTAATTTCAATATAAGATCAACTAGAGAACTAGAGATAAACTAGAAAAGGAATACTCTACACGACATTTTGAGCAATTCTGTTTGATAATTAGACTTAAGTTTTTTCTGCTTTTCTGAACATCAATATTCACCCACTTAACGATCTGAGACGGACATGGGCGAAATGGTATTTATTGGTAAGTGTTTTACGGTGCTCACAACTGCATAAGATCACATGAGCGTGCAGGACACATTACAAAAGCGTTTTCAGTTTGGTAGGTGTCAATTTTGAATTTTAACAGGATGATGGCCGAATCCTACTCTTATCGATTTTAGGAGCACCAAGGGATTTTTAACGTCCACAAATTGTACTCGGGACCTCCGAGATGTTTTTTGCTCTTTTCCAAGAAGGCTAGGTGATCGATCTTACCTGCCCTAAGATCAGGGATGTGGCTGAAAGACAGCAGCAGTAAGAAGGAACCAGGAGAGTAGCAGTAGAAAGGCAACAGATAGAGTTGGGAGCCCAGAGGAGCGGGCAAAAAAAGGGGAAGGTCAGAATATGGATCACAAAGCAGACGATAGAACATGATTAGAGAGCGGGAAAGGGGGGGGGGGACATTTTATAGAGAAGAAAGTTTTTTGTCGTTGTCAGGTTTCAAACCTGGAACCTATTGAATGAGAGGCGGACAACATACCTCTCGATCACGAGAACCCCTCCACCCCCCCCCCCCCCCCCCCGAGCTGGGCGATTTGAAAAGACTTAAAGTATTCAGTAAAAGTAGATGAATTCGAACGTTTGCACGCCAGTCCCTGGAGCATGTTATTTTGTAAACGCTTTCAGAAAAGTGGCTGATTAAACTCTTATTTGAAAAGCAGCGTCAAAATATAACGCCGATTCGTAACAAACAGAAAATTATTTCAATTTGAGGATAATTTCTTTCAGTCTGTCCCCAAACGAACAAAAAGCGCCACGTTCAAAATAACTCCATATTCTGTTTCTTGCAGACAGACGTTTTTTAAAACTAAGTACAGTGAGAATGTAAAGAAATCTCTCGGTCTTATCTGGGTCGAGGTTTTCGCACCAAATCCGTGAGTTGCAAAATGGGAAAGTCCGCTTGTCTGTAACGCGGAGCTGGAAGTCGTATGCCACTGAGCACTAGGGAGAGCACGCAGCATGATAGTCTGTCTGGCTCATGTCACTTTTCACAAACCATTTCCACTCATCTGAACCCCATGCTTGAGTTCAGGATGAAAGTCTTGTCCAAGTTCTGTACGTTCATTTCGCACGTAGTCTAAAGCTGATGGCATACATACACATGAGTATACACACACACACACACACACACCACACACACACACACAAACATACACACACAGACACACACACACACAAACACACACACACACAAACACACACACACACACACTTACTCAAATGCACACACATACATACATATATATGCACGCGCGCGTACACACACACACACACACACACACACACACACACACACACACACACACAACTTGCCCGTCAGTGCCAAGCCAGGCTGAAAGGTTTTATAACGCACCAAAAAGACATATGGAGATATTGGATTAAGGGAAACCTCCCCACTCGGGAATCGAACTCACTTCGATTGCGTCTAACGGCTACACCACAAAAGATGCCGATATATAAGTATCATGTATGGTATTATATACATGTATATGGACTGAATGGAGAACCATGATCGCCGATGTCTGCCACAGATCTGGCACTTGATGATGATGATGATGATGATGATGATGATGATGATGATGATGATGATGATGATGATGATGATGATGATGATGATGAGGATACATGTATTAAGGAGACTGAACTAATGCCTATAAAGATAACCTTTGCAGTGATATCTATCTACATCAATTGCATTTTCGTTTTTGCCTAGTCTCAGTGCTGCATCGTGATGTTTCGTGCTGTCTCGTGTCAAGGAATGGGATGTCAAGCCCAAAATCTATGGATTTTTAAAACTTAACTGCTGAAAGAAAAAGCCAAACAAAACAACTCCAGCTTTAAATTACCCTTACAACATTATCGGCCATCATGAACGCCACTATACCATCAACTTTTCTACGGCTAACTCGCAATACATTTATCTTTATTCTCGCGTGAGACACACCTCTTGATAAGTACGTGAAAACTGAATGCGTTGCTTAATAGCATTGATAGCTGAAGTCGAAGCATAACACCCGTAGAAATTATGTTACTCTTTATTGGCTTCGGTATTCTTTGTCGGTACGCGCGCAGGTCAACTTTTCGATTGCAAAGGAGCTGTTTTGATCCATGGCGTCCTCAACATTCAGTTTGTTTACTTCCATCTTCGTCTTGTTTATATACGTCGCCATCTTGATGTATTTGCGAGTCTGTACATGCATATTACATGTGCATGTGTGTATATGTTTGTGTTTGTATGTGAGTGTGTAAATGTAAGTGTGTGTACACGAGAGTACGTGTGTATGTGTGTAAGTATGTGTAAGTGTGTTAAATATTCTGTCTTTTGGAGTTTGGGGAGGGGGGTGGTGTAAAGACTCAATAGGAATTCTAAAAAGAGACAACAAAAAGTGGAAAGAGAGAGGGGGGGGGGGCCTAAAGAAAGGGAGAAAGAGAGAAGGAGATGAAAAAGAAAAGAGATAAAGAAAAAAGAGTAAGAAGGGAGAGTGGTAGACTGTATGGCAGATAGATGAGGTAGGTATATGATTTTATTTTCAAACATAACGACAACTTGGTTTACCGATGGTGTTCAGTGAGCGGTTCTGGATAAACAATCGCTTTCCAATATGAGAAACCGAAGAAGATAATAATATTATCTAGCCCAATATTTTGAAGAGGGGAAAATGATAACGATAAGCTTTACAGACATGAAAATACATGAATATCAAAACGTTAGTTTTGAGTACTTGATATGATATTAATTGTATTTGTCTAGTGCTTTATCCAGAACGTTCAGTTTGCCTTCAGATAGTTTGCGGTTGCCTCTGGCATATCTTACTATTTTCCCCCTAATGTTGTCTGCTTGTCTGTCTGAATGTTTACTTTCTTTCGTAATTTTTCATCCTCTGTTGCCGTCAAGCGTCGAAGTGGTCTTGATGTTTCCGAGCACGAAATGATCGTCACTGTGACAGTTAAATTCTGGTTGCCTAAAAAATCAAACAGAACGTTTGAAATTTAATTTACATGGGAAATCTGGCTGCTCCTAACTTGAAGTTTGCCCTGATTTCCATGATAGTTGACGTGCTACCCTATAATTGCAAAGCTATATCTGTTTAGTACCTAGTTTTGAGAAATTTGATGTTAAAAATTTGGCGTTTCTCAAAATGTCTAGCTTTTCCGATTACAATTTTTTGAATATCTTAAAATTGAACTATTTTAAAATTTTGACAAAACAGATCATAATTTGGTTTCTGACTTAATGGTCTTAGTTCTTAGTAACCCAAAAGGCTAAAACTGTCTAATGTAGCGAATAATATGGAGAATGAATATTACGTCCTTTTTAATGCCCAAAATATGAAAATAAAAAAATGAATAAATACTTTACTTACCTGAAGACCTCAGGCCTGTTTCACAGTAGGTGAATATCACTGAGACAAGTGAACTGTAAGATTGATTTAGCTTGCCGAGTTCGTAACATTTCTGTTACATATGACATTAAAAAATACTGATAAAGCTTGTGCCAGTGTGAAGTTGTATTCTAAGTGCTCTATGTCTGACAAGTGTATTGATAATTGTATAGTGAAATATAGGCCTGTGGCCTTAAACTCCTAAAAGAAAACAACTACCAACCACAACTACTGCTCAGGATTAGTAATTGATTATTGGTGGTAATGCTCAATACGGTTATATTCAAAGTATTATTCGAGATGAACAAGGATGCCATTAGCAAACTCTCAAGTTCCGCACAAATCGACGCAGAGAGACACAGGGACAGATAGAAAGGGATAGAGACAGAAGGACAATCAGATGCACAGACAGGGTGTTGAAATAAGCAGAGGAAAAAATAACACAGTGGGAAAGAAACTTCCAACTGATGAACAAGGCGGCTTATGAAACAGAAATAGCAGTAAACGTCAACTACGAAAACCGATCGTTGTTCCATTAACAGACAGTACTCACCGTCTCGAGTTTAGATGATGACAGGAAATGACGTCAGCGTGTAACTATCCGAGAACCTGAAACATAAAAAAAAATTAAATTAAACGTCTTTGAGAAGATAATATTATTAATCCCATCAAAGTGAATGCTAGGGAAAGGGGAATCTTTACAGAATAGCGTTTATTGAAATCAAAGTAAACAATACAACAATGATTTTATTCGAAGATGTGGAAACTCTATTTAGCATTCTCGTCCCATCGGGGTAAAAGGCTAAAACGAAGTCTTTTTTTAATTACCTCGTACGAGAATTGAGATTTATTTCACTTTTCTGGTCCCTTTGATCAGACCAGAGTAGACCATAGACAGGTCAGCTACTTATATTTTGTTAAATGGAACCCAACAAAAACCAATTTGGTTTTCGGACAAGCGTCATCTAAGTAATATTGACCGGCATCTATATATAGTGAAATGGTTAAGCTCATCGTCTTTGTGAGTAAAAAATGTGCCTTTGATTCTCCCATTGGGAAGCCTGGTTTATCTAGGCGTTTCAGTCTTTCTGATTGGACGCTGTATTCCGCTCTGTAATAGACCTGTTCTTTGTATTATTGTAAAGCTCATCCACCATTTTTCTAGTCGAAATAAAAACCTGTAAAATACATGTATTGCATTATTGTAATTATCAGTAGTAGTAGTAGTAGTAGTAGTAGTAGTAGTAGTAGTAGTAGTAGTAGTAGTAGTAGTAGTAGTAGTAGTAGTAGTAGTAGTAGTAGTAGTAGTAGTAATAGTAGTAGTAGAAGTAGTAGTAATAGTAGTAGTAGTAGTAGTAGTAGTAGTAGTAGTAGTAGTAGTAGTAGTAATAGTAGTAGTAGTAGTAGTAGTAGTAGTAGTAGTAGTAGTAGTAGTAGTAGTAGTAGTAGTAGTAGTAGTAGTAGTTGTTGTAGTAGTAGTAGTAGTAGTAAGAGGAGGAGGAGGAGGAGGAGCATCATCATCATCATTATTATTATTATTATTATTATTATTATTATTATTATTATTATTATTATTATTATATTGATATTATCATTTTTTTCATTATTATTATTATATTATCATTATTATTTTCATCATTAATACTATTATCATTCTTCTTTTTCTTCTTCTTCTTCTTCTTCTTCTTCTTCTTCTTCTTCTTATTATTATTATTATTATTATTATTATTATTATTATTATTAATATTATTATTATTATTATTACTACTATATTATTAAGCTTATTGTTATTATTACTATTATTATTATTTTTATTATTATTATTATTATTATTATTATTATTACTATTATTTATTTTTTTAAAATTATTTTTACTATTATCGTTATTATTATATTAAAATTATTATTATAACTATTATTATTATTATAAGTAGTATTATTTTTGCGATTAAAAACCCAACCAGTCATATTGGCAACTCTTCTTGATAATACAGCACAAATTGCTGACGCTTGATAAAGTACAAAGTTGATGTTTTGCAAGTCCCGTATAGGTCTCACAGACCAGACACGTGGGAAAACTTAGCTTTTGGAGGAAAAACCTCATTCTTGTAATTTTTTACGACTCCCGTGAAGCAAGAATTTTTATCGAGTATATCAGATAATCTGTTTCTATTTTTTTCTCTCTTAGTATAATTTGCGCTATCGTATCAGTCTGCTCCTTGCTACATAAACTTAACTAAAATAAAAAAAAGAAACCTTTGAGGCGTCAGTAGTCTAGTGGTTTGCTACCGGTCTTTTAATCGTGAGATTACGGGTTCGGGGGTTCGAGCCTCAGCTCGGTCTGACGTTGTGTCCTTGGGAAAGGCACTTTACACAAATTTCCCACTTAACTCGATAGTTTCGGGGATGGACATTTAACTCGAAGGTCCTGCCTTTTAAATAATCTAATACCAAAGAAAAGTTTGGAGAAACGAACGAAGGTGGTATTTCCACGTTCTGAGTTTCATTTGGAAAAATAAGTATTAAAAGCTGTCTCTTTTCGACCTTTTTTTTCTCTCTTTTCTGTCAAATAATAGCGGTCAAGCTAGACACTATTATAGTGTAATAGTATGTTTTATCCCTTCGTGGGTCCGGTATCAGATTCCTCCGAATAGATTACTCGCTGTTCTACAACATTTTCTCAGAGCTGACCCTTCTGTGGCGCTTACCAAAAACGAGAGCAATAATTGTAATGGGAGAAAAAAGTCACGTCATGAAATTGTGAAAATAAGAATATAAACCTTGTAAAATAGCCGAGGTTAGCATGCCGAAACACGATATTTTCATTTAACCAGACAAAGAAAGGAAATTGAATACAAACGAAAACAGAAATACGGAACGCTCTCACACAAGAATTTAACTAAGAATAAGGGAGAAGGCCCAGGGAAACATGAGCAAAAGGTTCAAATTAATCAGAGGAAAAAGTTCTATAAAGCTGAGCGGGTATCCAAACACAAAGGGTAGAAATAATTAAAAGGCCGTTGGAAATTGCGAAAATAAGACCTTCGGAAAAACGCTGGCAAGGGAATTAAAAGAACACAATTCTGTAAACGAAATACGCGAGAGACTTTGTTTTTCTCTATTTCAGTTTTTATTTTTATTTTTCCCCCTCAAAATGTGAATTCTCCGAGTTTTGAGAGTTGCTCCAGGATTTGAAATGAAACTTTTACTGGGGAACACCAGTTTGTTTATCATCCGGCGTGTGAATAAACACACGTGCGGGTGCACTCTCGGGGAAAAAGTTTGGTCTTGCTTTATTCATAATTTGAAATTCTCCTCAGAGACATGCATCAGTGTGAGTATGGTTAGGGTCTTTTCTCTTCCTTGCTAAAAGCGTGAGTTCTATTCCTCTCAAGGTAGTTTGTTCGGTCAGGATCTCCGTCTTTCTGTTCGAATGCTGTATATATCTAGGTTAGTCATGACAGGCAATGTGGAATAACGTCGAAAGAAAGGGGTGGAGGTAATAATTTTACAATGTCAGCAAACCACAAAACTCCCTACGCAATGGATCTGCTCAGCTCGTACTGTGATTGAGGGCTACAGTGGGGGGGGGG
>NW_004797315.1:845216-846236 GCF_000002075.1 Aplysia californica | reverse complement strand
CAGAGGATGGTAAGAGAAAAATAATCTTACAAAAATCGAAAATATTGTGGATATTACGAGTTTTGTAATTCTCTATTTCATTTTCTTCTTAAGCCATTTTTTTCTATTTCCTTTTAGTTTTAAGAGACCTGTTGCATCAAAGAAGGAAGCCCGAGTTTGGCCTATACTGATAACCAAAATATGATTGTATACGATTGTTTAGTTTATTTCGACCAGTGACTCTGGTGTAGCAATTAGGCGCCTCTCCCTCAAACGAAGGAGATTCAAGTTCGATTCCCGAGTGACATAATACGAGGTGCCCACTACGGACGGGAACAGCCGATCGGGCCGATCGTCCGACACGATCGCCTCAAAAACAAACATGTTTGTTTTCAGTTTCAGGCGATCGAGTCGGGCACTCGGCCCAATCCAACTGAAGTGGGCACCCCGTATAAGACGTTTTACCGAGTATCTCGGTCTTTCTGCTGGAGTGTGTATCCCTTTCAGTCCTCACTGGCCCTTACAGGCAGGGTCAAAGCGTGCCTCCTAAATATTCCAATTCTGTCAATTTGGGGGGCGGGGGGCGTTAAAACCCCAACATAAAGGATACGTTGACTTAGATTTAACTGTAGTAAGCGAAACTATAGATCTTAGTTTTGTTACAGCACCGAATCGATTGGCGTAGGTATATTACAAGTAAAATCTAGTCAGCTGTATCTTTTCATCATTTTAACATACACCATTATTCTTATGCTGCTCGCTATTCCATTTGAGCACGGTTAATTCCCATGTCCGTACTTAATAATTCTTTTGTTTTAAGAAGCAAAGACCTCGTACTCGCTCTTCTTAGATTATGAGTTTCTTCTGCGGCTCCCGTGGACAGGGGGTTGTACATTGGCGTCGGTATTCCTCTGGTCAGTCGTTGGGCTTGCAACAGAAAGATCTTAAGTTCGAATCCCGCCAATGGTTCGACGACATGTCATTGGGAAAGGCACCTTATACTAATTTTCCTCTCATACCCGAGGTGGGGGGGGGGGGGGC
>NW_004797315.1:843005-845116 GCF_000002075.1 Aplysia californica | reverse complement strand
GGGCTCTCGTGGTCTAGAGGTTAAGGTGTTCTCCTCTTATTCAAAGGTCTCGGGTTCGAATCTGGGTAGCGACGGAACATTTTCTTCTCTAAAATTGTCCCTTATCACCTCCTTTACTGTTCTCTAGCAATGTTATGTCGTCTGCTTTCGTCTCCACTTTCTGCCCCCACCCCCCTCACCTCCTTTAAATTTTCCCATCCTCTGGGCTTCTGATTCTTAAGATCTACACTTACCCTTCTCGGACAAGGGCGAAAAATCACGGAGGTCCCGTGTGCAAGTTGCGCACGTTAAAAATCCCTTAGTGGTCTAAAATCGATAATAGTAGACTTCGGCCGCCAACCGGGCAAAATTCAAAATTTCCTTCCATCTGAAAATGTTTAATGTGTCACCCGCACTCTTATAATCGTATGCTGTTGCGAGCGAGTAAAACACAACAACAATAACAACAAAAAAAAATAACCCAGGTGGGAAATTGTACTCGGCTACAGACAGCGAAAGAGCGTGTAAGTTTGTTAGTATTTTAGCGCTCAGTCCTTCCTATCTTTGCTTGCAGGGAAGTCGAAAATGTAAAAAAAATAATAATAAATGACTTTTTTATAGTGCTCAACCCCGATTATAAAGTACACAGGCTCTGAGCGCTTCACAATACAGTACAACGTATAACAGAAACATAAAACGTTGTGTTCTGACTATAAGAAAAACATTCCAAATATTGATCTTATTAATTTAAAAACAGAAACGACTTGAGCTGACATCTAAATGAATCAAAAAGTTACTGAGTATTCAATTTGTGGAGGAGTAATAACAGGTAAAACGATTTGAAAACATGAATATGCACTATATAAATGAATATTGTTGTTATCATTATTATCAGTTTTATTAGTTTTTCTTCCTTTCACTACGATGCAAATGGGTTCTCAACTGTCGGCAGGGACGGTAATATTTGAACGACAATATAATTTGAGCTCCTGATGGGCTGCCACTCTGTATTGTCCCCTCTGGGACTGAGATAATAAATTCGAGAGAAAACGCCTTCCCGGAGAGCTGTTACGAAGTCGTGTGGGAGGTTGGAGGGTGCCATTTATTGGTCCAACTATTTCCCCCCGTGGTTTTTCTGTAAGTCGCTGTTTTTCATTCAATATGAGCAAAATGCAGTGCTCATCAGTTCAAAGGAAAGACAATTTGTGCTGACGGTCATATCTGAGTTTAAAATGCGTATGTTAATTTCAAGGTAAAACAGAGCTACTTGTGGTTGGCACCATGTAAAGTGATGAACTGTCCAGTTTCATCATCGTCATCATCATAACAATAATAATCATCATCATCATCATCATCATCATCATCATCATCATCATCATCATCATCATAATAATAATAATAATAATAATAATAATAATAACAGGCAGTATTAGTATTCCGCAAATCCTTGCTCAATAGTAAGTAAGCTAGCTCTGTGCGCTTCACAATCTATTCTGTTACCCCAGCAGACCTGAGAGCATTCTGAAACAGTCTCTACTTCCTGTGAAGCGCACAGTGCAAGCTGCTATTTATAGGCGCAATAACACTAATAAATTTACAAGATCTTTGCTGTATATCGCTGGTTACCCATTCCCACCTGGGTGAAGTAAGGAACATTTGTGTAAAGTGCCTCTCCCAAGGACACAACGTCAGACTTGCGGCTGGAACTCGCGAACTCGCAAACACACGATTTCGAGATTGATAGCATAACCACTAGATAACCGAGTAAACACCTGTTTTTGGTTCTATTCTTTAATATCAATCAATTCCTTGCTATGTTTTCTTTTTTAGTTTTTTGTTTGATTTTTAATTGGGCCTTTGCAAAAATTGCAAAAGAGCAGTGTTGACGAGAAAGTGAGAGAAAACTATCCGTTCCATGCAGGTCTCCACGCTAAGTCAACCGACTCGTAGCTTAAAAGTACATGCACACAAAAGCTGTCGTTTCTGTTTTTCCAAGCATGTCATCGTGACGAATATTCGATCTTTTTCTTCTTTTTTTTTTTGCTACGAACTGTGAGGCTTACTCGAAAACAGAGAAAGAGAAAGAGAGAGAGAGAGTGATCGAGCGAAAGAGAAAGAAAGGAAAAAGGGGG
>NW_004797315.1:832865-841584 GCF_000002075.1 Aplysia californica | reverse complement strand
CTCTCTCTCTCTCTCTCTCTCTCTCTCTCTCTCTCTCTCTCTCTCTCTCTCGTTCACATATTCAAAAACGAACACACACTGACTTCCTCTCAACCAATCAGACACACACACGCACAATAACACACACATACACAAACACTCACACACGCACACACACTCATACACACACAGACACACACACGCACACACACTCATACACACACAGACACACACACAAACACACACACACACACACACACAGACCACACACACGCACACAAACACACACACAGACCACACACACCCACAAATACATACATTATATCAAACACATTCTAAGGATACAAATTAAAATCTATTGCCTTATAATATATTTTCTGTGCAAAAAATCGATCAAAATTGTTTGCCTCTGTTTTCATTTCTTCTGCGACATTTTCCGATCTATTAAGAAATCACGGATACATTGCCATGTACAACACATTAAATCAAGGGCAAAATCCCTAAGATAAACCTCTTTGGAATGTGACAGAATTGTGTACAGAGATTGCACATTGAGAAAGTTTCAGAATAGGCAAATCCTTGCCAATGCAAACATTCACCCCAGGACATACAATTTCTCTCACACATATTTCGTCCTGGGTGAATGGAGAAGAATATAAATGATGTTTTAACGGTAGAAATCTTCCCGGAATCCATCGTCAACCTGCGTTGTAACAACTAAGAAAGTGGCCCGTGCAATATTTTGAAAACGTTATCTCCGGCGCGATAAATGAGTACGTGAATAGGGCGGCTGATTCTTTTGCCTTGGGAAATGTTAACTAACAACAGACGAAACTGGCGTCTGGTAAAGCTACGCTGAATCTGGAGGTGGTGGCGTTCTGAGAAAAACTCACACTTGAGAGAGAGAAAGAGGGGGAGTATGAGAGAGAGAAAGCGAGGAAGACAAGGCGGAAAGAGAGAGACAGAGATAGAGTTGAGGAGAAATGAGGGTTTGAGAGAGTGGGGGAAGAGAGGGAGAAAATGAGGGAGAGAGATGGGGGCATACAGAGAGAGGAGGAAAGGAATCGGAGAGAGAACGGGAGAGAGAGAGAGAGAGAGAGAGAGAGAGAGAGAGAGAGAGAGAGAGAGAGAGAGTGCACGACGAAAGAGGTAGAAAATGAGAGAGAGAGAGAGATAGAGAGAAAGAGAGAGAGAGGGGGGGGGGAGTGGGGGGGGGGGGGGGAAAAAGATAGAGAGTTTTAGAATCAACGCATCTCTCTTGCACTGAAAAGATGTTGGCATAGACGGGTTGCGGACTTCTTAATTAACACAGAACTCATTGTTTTCTTTTCCTTTTATCTGAAACAAAACTTTTTCATTTTAAAAACAGGTGAAAGAAACTCTTTTCTCAAGTTGAATGATGACACTGGCGTCTTTTTGTGCTCTGGTTAGTCTCATCACCTAGCACGCAAAAGAAGTGAGATCTTTCTCCGCTGCTTAACATCAGGAGATCCATTATTTTAACATTAAGCAACAAAAAATCGTCTTTGTTCGAATGACCATATTATGTAACACTTGCCTTGAGTTATCAGACTTGTTTTGTTTTTGTTTTCAGTTGTATTTTTTCTTTCTTTCTTTCTTTCTTTCTTTCTTTCTTTCTTTCGTTCTTTCTTTCTTTCTTTCTTCCTTTCTTTCTTCCCTTTTTCATTTATTGTTTCACCTTTCCTTTCCCAGAAAATCTCAGCTTTTAAATTGACATGGATTTTTGCAGTGGAGAGTTAGTTGTTATAAAGCAAATCTGACTTTTGAATAGCCTTTACAATCCTCTCCCCTTACAGCCCCCACCCCCCCCCCCCCCACCCCACCCCCGGTTAAAAAAAAGGTACTTTTATGAGGAATTATAATAATTTTAATCTGTTTGCTGTGATGAATGGTTAGAGCTATTGAACGAGCCTCCCCCCCCCCCCCCCCCATTAAAATTACAATGTTCTATCTGCTCAGTACCTAGTGGTGAGACAATTGACGTTAAAAAATTTAAGTTTCACAATATGTCAAGATTTTTTCGAATGTAATTCTTTGTATATATTGATAAAGTCTTCGAATAATCTTACGATTTTGATAGAGCAAACAACACATTTAATCTCTGATCTCATGGTCATAGTGGCTCAAGACGGCCAAAAAATATCAAATAGAACATTGTGATTCTGAGGGAGTGTAATCTTACCCTGTTATGAAGGACGTTAGACAGATACCGTTTCGCACATTTGATCTACAATAGCTTAAATTAGAAGTGTAGGGACGCCATGTCCAATGTGCTCATGAGAACCCGTAAAGAAGCTTTTACCGTAAAACAGTATACCAATGTGCTTGCACTCTCATTCGAGGGGTAGTTGCCAGGCTTTTGGTTATAACACGCAGAAGAAGTGAGTTCGATTCCCGCGAAGTAAACTATTTCATTTATTCTGTCGAATCTGATTCTTCCTTCGTTGAGCCCGACATGCAAAGTCAAGGAAGCTCACTTTCTAATTTATCGTATCCGTGCATATTGAGGGAGGTTTCTTTTTTCTTTTTCTTTTTTTTTTTTTTTTTTGATGAGTGTGGAGGGCGCTAAACATTAGTGAGGCATGCTGACAAAATGAATTACATTTCGCAATCCACGAATAGAGATGCCGCCGGAAAGTTAGCACATCAAAATTTGTGAATTTTCAACTGATGCCGTTTTCTTCACGTTTTACATATCTTTGATAATTTCAGATGACAAATTGTACAAATACAACCTATACTTTTGACGTTTCAATAAGTGTCCATAGAGCTAACATCCGAAAATTTACTCATTTTGTCAGCACACCTCACATTTACAATGAACAATAAAGAATGAAGTGCTTGAGGGATCCCACACACGGTATTATCGTTGTTCTTACAGATTAAAAAAAAAAAGACGTCCCCAATTTTGCGCGCCAATTGACTTCGCACTCATTTCATTTGACCCGGGAAAACAAACAAGTTTGGCTCAGGTTGTTCGGGTCGGGTCGTGCCAGACTGGAGGCAAGAGAGAAATCCGGCGTGGTTTTTGCTTCTCTATCTTCCCCGCATTTCGACAAACCCTACAGAACTTATGTGGAATCGCGTAGGTATACATTGGCTGTTAGTACAGACATTGTAATGATGGAGTTTGCGACGTGTGAGGCCGTCATTTCGGAAAGAGCTGAGGGGGGAGAGGGTGGGTGTATGGAACCTTGGTCTCCACTCGGATCTGATAGATAGGTGGAGAATGTCGCTATTAGATCTCATTCTTTTTTTTTCTTTATATTACGTTGAATTTGTTTCCATTCACCCTTTTCCCCTGTGCTAGATGCTTGTAATCGAATCTATGTGGTTCCCTTTCATGAAACTGGGCTAGAGAAAGTGTCTTGCATCCTGATTCTGAAATGTTGCATGAGGGGGCAATGTTCGTTATATCTGTCTACGTCATTTACCAATATTTCACTACCTTTTACACCATAATATTATTATACCCAGTGCTGATAAGTTGGGACACGAATGCGTTAAGCAAGCTTCATAGCATTGGCTGACGTTATTTCACTTTTAAAATGAATACATTGTTTGTCGTTGGCAAGGAATTGATGTGTTGCTGTTCCCAGGAAGTTGAGATTGATTCAGAATGCTATCAGATTTTCTGGGGTGATAATATAGATTGTAAAACGCATGGAACTTGCTGTTGATCGGGAATTTGCGCTGCATAAGTAACTGTTTGTTCGTGTGTGCGTTTAAGTACATTAACAACAACAGCTGCATAAGGCTCTGAATAAGTAATATCTGCTAATGATGTACATACATAATAACAATATGCATTTTTTCACATACAAATTTTGCCTTTTAGGAACACGTGTACACTGCACTAGACAGACCCTCTGAGAGCCAAAAGAAGAAGTTGAAAATAACAATGTCCTTCTACGTTCTCTTGATTAGTTCCCAGTATGTCTGACGCCCTTTTCAATTCAAATTAGTCGTCCAAGAAGAGATGACACCAAGGTTGTAGCGTCTGCTTGCAAGACCACGGAGTCAGTCCAAAAGTATCTTTAAAAAAAACTAGAACAAAAACTAGAAAATAACTCCTTTGGAATGTCAGTGGACATCGAAGGCAAGGCCTTTGGATTTCAAGAAGAGGTTCTTAATACCTCTACCGCGCTGACCCCTCTCTCTTCCATTAACATTGGATGGAATCGATAAATAAGCACCATGCTGCCCTTTAGGATGTTCTGTGCATGTCGTTTGCTTTTGGTTCGTCTGTGTGACGTCAGAACGCCTTACGACGTCATCAACCATTTGATGTTGTTCAAGCTATTTTGAGCTCCACGAAGACGACTAAATTGACGTCTGCAAGGTGAACTCAAGGCTGGATTACTTGAGGATTTGCAGAGCATTAAGACATCTTTCAGCGAACCTTTTTTGTTTCAATATAATGCCTATAGGGTTGTCAATATTTCTCAATCTGAAAATTGTGACCAATGTAATTAAATTGCGCTTAAGCCTGCAATGCGCAAGCTGGTGGGTTCCAACAATTTATCCAGAGGATCAAGCATTTTTGGCTTTACCTTGTCTTGGAAGTTGTTTCTTTTACAATTTTCCCCTGAGGTGCATGCACGATGGACCCGAGTGATCTGACTTAAATTCAATTTTGAAGTCTAAAATCGTCCTTGAGCATGCATTCTTTCTTGCTCCCAAACATCTTAGAATCCCCAGTAGCCCACTCTTTTTGTGCCAGATTATTTTACAATGTCTTGACTAATCCGATCGAGCTTGCTAGATAAAAAAAAGTACTTGACTTAGCTCTACTAATCCTTCACGTCACTAGTCCTCTGATAATACATGTCAAACAGAAAAAACAAGAAGACCCCCCCCCCTAAAAAAAAAAAAAACTAGAACTCCCTATTAACTCCATTCCAGACAAACCCATGGAAATCCATGCCCTCCGGCGCCTTTGATGTAATGGTTGTATTTTTCGCTTTGAAACCTAAAGAAATAAATTCAATTCTTCCTTTACACAAGGTCTTTCTAGAGCTTCTCTTCCTTCTTGTCGAATGTAGTACTTCGTATAAGGTCTTGTATACAGGGTCGAAGCACCCTGATTCCTAAATGACCTAGCGTAGTTTCGCCTGTTTGCAACGCTGATACCCTTGTACAAAACGAATCACAAAAATATAAATCAATCCCCCGAACAATTAATAAGAAAATGCCGAAGACCCAACGAAATCCAAATGTTATGCGACTTTTATGAAGAAAGAAGGCTCCTAATGTTTTCATTGTATATAATTTTAAATTCTAAAAACATACCAATTATGTTCCTTAATTTGCCAGCCAGTGTTGCAATGAAGAAAAACCCTCACAGTAATATGTTCCAAAGGGGTTGGGGGGGGGGGGGGGGGTCTACACTTCTAAAGTCCCGATTCGGCTCAAAATTATGGAATTTGAGTTTGTAGGCATTTTTAGCTTCCTCAGCCTCTCCTACAACTATTTCATTGCTTTAGAACCCCCCCCCCCCAAAAAAAAAAAAAAAAAAAAAAAACAACCTGATTTATTCCCATACCGGGTATGTTTGTCACCACCATTTCCTCATAAAGTCAATATTTCATTTTTCTTTATCGGCTGTTTTCTCAAAACGCGATTTTTCTCTACACTGTTTTGAATAACTCCACCATTTTTCATCCAATCTTCATGAAATTTTCACAGAATATAGGGAAGATAAATACTAAAATTGTATTTTGTTGGTGGTGTCTGGAGTGTGGATTTTCACGGATTTTTTGCAAATTTGAATACTACCTCAGGAAAAAATTCATTAAAATTTGTCTAATTCGTTTAGGAAAAAAATAACTAACTAATTTTTAGATCTAATGCTTGTTAACACGTATGCAAAAATTAAATCAACTTCCATGAACGATAAGTGCGATATTCATTACGTAAGACATGTCAACAAAATCCAATATGGTCGCCGTATCCATAGACTCCTTACTATGCTTGTTATATGTGTGAAATATAGTCAAAATTTTGCCCGCTAATAAGCGAGATAGCCTTCAGATGTAGCCCCTCACCACCCTCCTTAATTTCTTCCTGCATTGTAAGTAGCCAGAGCTCATCTACGGTTTCTGGTCTCTGTTTAGAGACGAGTTTTAAAAAAAAAAGCAACAAGAACTTGTAGTCGAAGGGATACATAAAATTGAACCAGGGTGAGGTGAGAGACCTTTCAAAAAGCAGTTGACGACTTATGTTTTTCAACTTGCTTCTTAGCCAGTTGAGAGCAATGCTCCTGGATTATTACTAACAGAGATTGTGGTCAGAATGGTGGTTTTGCCTCTAAAATAGTTCCACGGAGTTGAGAAGGTCGTTTTACCAATACTTGTACTGTGAAAACAGGTACTCCACTGAACTGAATTAGTGAGTAGTCTCTCTGTACTTTTTGTAGATAACGTAAATCGCTTTTTAATCGTTTTATTTTTACAGCTGTTTTGAATCGCATTAGTATTTGAGGCACCCAAAGGAGTCCTGAGTTTCAGAAAATCAGCCCCGACAAATGTAAGTCGACGAGAGATCAAGTTTACCAAATTGCCTTTGTTACCGTGAATTGTGCGCTCGTTTACGTACACCCGTTGACCTGTTAATAGCTCACAGTTTTCCAAGGCGTTCCTTCCCAATTTCTGGTGTTATCACAAAAATAGAACATTTCTGGCCTTTGTGATTCCCAGTATTAAAACAGGATTTGTTTGTAAAAAAGAGGGATTTGCATGACTTTTAAAAAAAAGGGGGGGGGGGGCGGAGTGATCGCGGTGCCGCTTTATTCGGCCTTTGTGACTCCCATTATTAAAACAGGGTTTGTGAGGCATTGCAGACAAAATGAGTTACTTCTCGCAATCCACAATTAATGGAGATATGGGGGAAAAATCAACACTATGGTCAAACTTGTAGATTTTCTGTTGATGCCATATTCTTTAAGTATAACGTTCCTTTTATTATTCCACACATATTAATTGTAAAAACTTCCCCTATTAGCGTGATGTATCTATTTCCGTAGGGCTCGAATCCAAGAAGTAACTCATTATGTCAGCACGCTTCACATTTGTTTGTTAAAATAAAAGGGTTGATTTGTTTGACTATCGTCTCAAACATACCATTGAGTTTTGGGATTTGGGGATAATCTTTTAAAGAGGTGGGGGGGGGGTCGTGTTCGCTGTGCCGCTTTATTCAGTAATTTTGATCCGACACAGAATCCCACTAGAGTATCATGCTCTCCAAGCTCGATTTTCCGAAAGGATTCTCGAGATTTCCTATAATAATTGTCCTTGTCCTTCTTACGTCGGGAAAGTTTCAACAACTACTACAATATTTCTTCAAAAATCTGGAGGGACACGATACCGGACCAAGTTGCATTATTAACATTGTGCTTTTGCTCAATTCCACGAGTCAGTGTTTTGTTTTGTATTTCTAACCATCCCACCATGCATGTTTACGGAAATAACCTCTTTTCTTTTGAGAAAGAATCAAGCACAATGATGAAGATAATTACGTCCAATGAGCAAAAAACATTCGGACCAAATAAACTAATGCAAGGCTTGGACATGTGACTGCAAACTTTCTTTTGTGCTCGAAGCTGCAACATAAGTTTGGAGCACCCCGAGTCGACTTTGAGTTATTTATACTAGGGGATTTCCCCAACATTTTCTGCATCTATTTTCCTAAATTCATTAACTGAATATAGCCTGTAATGAATTATCATTTTGATTTAGATCTGCCTCGCCATTCTTTTTTTTTACTTTCGAAAGTGTTCACATTTCATCACTTTTACATTATATCTTACTCGTTCTTCCTGTCTATTTCAAACCTTACAAAGCGGTTATTTATTATATTTTTGAACGTTTTATGAACGTTTTTGTGATAAGTAGCCTACAACTCTAAAACTCAGCGTGCCAGAGACCAGTGTACGAGTCAAGACAGTGCGTTTCTGAGACGTACATAAACATTCATTTTAAAATATTGAACCCGTTATTCCCAATTCGTGCTTGTAATCAAATTTTAGACTTCTTTCCACCATGGTTTCGGTTCTAGAACAAATATTATTTATCGAAATTTAAAGTCCAGAATAACCAGGAGAGACTCTAGACGCCGACAAAATAATATTCCCAATTCTTGTGGCTTGCCTCTCAATTAATAAGGATGTAAAAATAAACTTTGGCGGTTTGTTGGTGGCCTCCCCACTTATCCTGTTTTTGTCACTTTGTTGTTCACGTCTGTTGACTTTGCTTTTCCCTGCACTAAACGACTGTTGTCCTCTTGATGTGCTTCTCTCCACTCAAAACTAAAATAATATTCCACTTGGCAGAGGAAATTGGACAGCCCGAGAGTTGGAGAGAGATGTCAGGACATCAGTGCGGCCAGGTCCGAGGCAATTTCACTCACTTAGTAGACTCTTAAGAAAGTTTTTTCTTCTCTTGTTCCAACACAGCGCCTGCTATTGTACTGTGCCCTATGAGTATTTCTCTCTCTCTCTCTCTCTCTCTCTCTCTCTCTTTCTCTCTCTCTCTCTCTCTCGCTCTCTTTCTTTCTCTCTCTTCTCTTTCTTTCTCTCTCTCTCTATCTCTCTTCCTTTCTCTCTCTTTCTTTCTTTCTTTCTCTCTCGCTCGCTCTCTGCCTCTCTCTTTTTCTCTCTTTCCATCTCTCTCTATGTCTTTCCTTCACTCCCCCTCTATCGCTCTCTCTCTCTCTCTCTCTC
>NW_004797315.1:830537-831799 GCF_000002075.1 Aplysia californica | reverse complement strand
AGAGAGAGAGAGAGAGAGAGAGAGAGAGAGTGAGAGAGAGAGAGAGAGAGAGAGAGAGAGAGATCTCATCTTTAAAGCATAAAAACGTTGATAATAATTCGGTTTATTGTCTGGTTCCTCTGAGCCAGATCTTAGCTAAAGTATGTCAATGGCGACAAAAAGCATTACAATAACAATTATAATCTAGTATTTTAGTTGCTTCAGTGTCTTGGGGTTACTGTCGTTATGGGACCAGATTGGCTGATTTCAGGGGAGAAAGACAGTATGCACTGTTTTTGCTGCTCGTTTATTATTTCTCAGTAAATCAATGCCGAGATAACAGTATCAGTGGACAATTTCTTGCAATTGTGCATTATAGTGCTGAGTTTCCTGTTTGCTTTTAAAGCTTGTTTTCTGAGCGGCACGATTCTTGTTTTACTAAGACAGGGCGCTATGCTCTTGAACTGTTTGTTTTTAGATTTTATTTAGAAAGTGAAGATGGAGAGGAAAAAAAGGAGGGGGGGGGAAGAGAAAGAAGATCAGGAGGACAAAATGGAGAGACAGAATAAGAAAAAGAGTAACGCGTTGTGAAAATGAGAGGTGCAGAGAAAGAGACAACCAGAGAGACTGGCTCGCAGAAAACATAAACACAGAGACAGAAGGACAGGCGTGCATGTGGAAGGAAGTGCAAGGCTTTGGGGTATTTTGTTGTTTGTTTTATTATTTTTTTTTCAGGGGGTGGGGGGCGAGGGTGCGGGGGGGGGGGAGAGTAGTGCAAGGACGTGTAGGGAGGAGTACGATCGAACAAAAAAGAAATTCTTTTTCACTCGCTCGGGCTGACTATTCATTAAACAAATTAATGTGATTAGTCTAGTGCGCCGAAAAACACCAGGTGTCCGGTGAAACAAGTTTGAACATTCGGAATTTATTGTTTTTGTTTCTAGTACGGGTATGAGCTCTTCTAAAAGCTGATATCGAAAGGAAAAGTTGATAACGGTAAGGTATTCCAGAGCGGAATGATTAATGAAAAAAATTTTTTTAAAGCCAATAGTTTGGGATGAAGGCAGGTTTTTTGTAATACCTTTGTGATAGGGCATGTGGGATGGGAGGGGGGTCACTACAGTGGAGGCTATTCTTAGTGAGGAAGAGGAGGGGGAGGGAGAGGAGGAGGAGGACGAGGAGGAGAAGGACGAGGACGAGAAGAAAGAGGAAAAAATAAGAGGAGTAGGAGGAGGAGGAGGAGGAGGAGGAGGAGAGGGAGGAGGAGAAGGGGAGAGAGAGAG
>NW_004797315.1:824438-830039 GCF_000002075.1 Aplysia californica | reverse complement strand
TGTATGTATGTATGTATGTATGTATGTATGTATGTATGTATGTATGTATGTATGTGTGTGTGTGTTTGGGGTCGCTTTTTTGAAGTGGGGGTGGAGGGGGTACAAAGAGAGAATAAAGGTGTCTTTGTCAAGGATACAACCTAGGGGAGAGATAAGGGTATGCTGCAATATTGCGTGTCAGAAGAGAGATCTTCTTCGGCTCTCCAAACACATCGATTATGGTCAAAATAGTATGCAAGATACAGCTTTGCGTGGGCGGTTGATGTAGAAGAACTAGTTTGCTCAGATCTTGACTTACTTGATATGTTTAAAAGGAGAGACAAAGTCAATACATTTGGAATCAAGGAAGATGTAAGGATATGTATGATTATTTACAGGTATGGTAGAGATACTTTTTATGGCGGGGAATTTTAACCTTTGCCCGGGTGGCGGCCTTTTAGCCTAGTCTTCTACGATGTCCAACCACCAAGGGATCTTTACTGTTCGTAACGTGCACATCGGACCTCAGAAATTGTATTGTATTTGTCCAAGAAAACTAGATGCTGGATCTTAAAGACAAGAACTCGTCTCTCGACTCTCGACGTCTCACTTCACGGTAAATAGAAGTAAACAATTTGTTTCGTATTCAAGTTGTATGTGGTTGTGAGTATCTATGGTTTTGAGCCACGAGCCGCAGCGGAACCAGGGAATGTGTCAAAGTTTTAACTCGCTGAAGTTTGCCGTGAAATACGATAAATTTTTCTCGTCCTTCGTGAAATTTGCTCGTCTTCCGGGGTTCTTAAGCTGGACAAAGTATTTAACTTTTTAGTGAAAAACCCTCTATTTTGTCAAGCAATGCTTTAAACATCATCAGCACATCATTTTACCCTGAAAAGTGTCGTTTTTGTGTATGTTGTGAATTCTTATCTTCTCGCAGCCAGTTTTGTAGTTTATATAGATGTTATATATCTCTGGTTTTCACGCATGAGTGTACTTTTCAAAATATGCGAATGCGTTATAAAAAATGACAAGACAAGAATGATGGATGGGTGTTAAAAGACATCCTAGAAGTGTTGATAAGGAACGTTGGTGTACATTTTTTCAAAATGTGGCAATGAATCATAGCTCGTTGTAAAGAAATATATGTCTCCTTAGAGAAATATCGAGTTACTTGTGTAAACTGGACTTTAACCCAAGACGTCATTATTTCCGAATTAAGTCACAGGGACTCAAAATTAACCGATCAGTACGTGTTTTATACCGACTGGTTATAATGATATCTTCCCATAAGAATCGTAAAAGAGTTGAAAAGCGTGTTCGTGCTCGACCCCCCTCCCCCCCCCTAAAAAAAAAGAAATTATAATAAAAATAATCACCTTCCTCCCAAATCCAATCCAACTCTTCCCCCCCCCCTCAAGACCCATAATTCCTCTTACTCTCCCACCTTATATCCCCCTCCTCCCCATCCTCCTACCCCCTCCTCGCCACCCTCCTGTCCTGTTCTCCCCAACCCCCGTCCGCTCCTCCCTAACGCCAGTCTCCTCCCCAACCGAACTCCCTCAGCTCTATCTCACCTCTACTAACTCCCCCATTGCCCACAGTTAGCAGTATCGACTTTCCAGTTGCCACTGCTATGCGCTTAAAGGACACAATAACGTTTTTAAGAAGAATAGACACATTTATTGTTCCTTTATACGGGGTTTTTTCATCTACATACATCATGCCTAATCACAGTAGCTTAATTCCAGTTGATTATTCTCTTTTACGTAACTATAGGAATTTGTCAATAAAAGACAATCCAAACACAAAAATGAAGGCATCAAGCCTGCTTTTCGCTTACAGTTCTTATTTATGTATATTTATATACCTTTTTTTTTTAATCACAAAATGCAGATAATCAGTTTTTCTTTACAAAATCCACCAAATTCGAAGGACTGAGACAAAATAAAGAGTTTAGGGGTAGGTAGACCAGGGCAGTATTTTGCAAACACAAAGGTCGTCTCCGCGAGATCAGTTCACTGTCCCTTGCTTATGGAGTCGAGAGCGTTGGCTGTCATTGGTCTGCCGGTTGAGAGGGGGAAACGACAGCAGCGAACGTCTTAAATAAACAGAAAGGAGCAATAAATGACGTTTGTTTTATTTCTATTGGTGGGTGGTTGGCGGGTGCTCTGGTGTGATCTTCACTTTCTTTCCTATCAAACCTCTACCGTCCTTAACTCTCCTTTTTGCTTGTTACTCTCCCGTACCATTTCTAATCTTCCGTAGTTATACGACCTATTTGTTTTGCAAGCGTTGCAAAACTCATACCTCTTTCTTACTAAAGTTTAGAATTGTTTTCCTACAGACTTGCATTTCAGGGACTCTCGTGGTCGAGCGCTTACTGTGTTCATCTCTCGTTCGATAGGTCCCGGGCTCGAATCCTGACAGCGACAGAAAATTTCCTTTTCTAGAATGTTCTCCTTTCACCTTCTTTACTGCTCTCTAACCATGTTCTGTCGTCTGATTTTGTCCCCACTTTCTGTCCCCACCATAGCCTACTTTGTCCCCTCCTCTGGACTCCTAACTCTTTCTGCAGCCTTCCTACTGCTGCTCCTTGGCTTGATCTTTGGGTCTAACACCTAGCCTTCTCAGATAAGTGTGAAAATCTCCGAGGTCCCATATTATGCAAGTTGCGATCGTTGAAGATCCCTAGGTGGTTCAAAACCAATAAGAGTACGCTTCGGTCACCCTCCTGGCAAAATTCAAAATAAGCTCCTACCAAACTGGAAATATTTATGTCCCGCGCGTTCGTATGCCCAGATGCAGTTGCGCGCGTCGTAAAACACCCCCCCCCCCAAAAAAAAAGTGGAAAAAAGAGAGAATTCGATTTTTTACTTACGCAGAATTGCGCTTTTACTCCCGAATCTGCTCCATCACTCATTCTCGGACCTGGCATGGAGGGGTTAATTAAGTCGTAAAAATTGTGTCAATTCTTACTTGGGCTGCGACTCAGACTTCGTCAATATGTGTCCCAATATAGATTGATCTCAGAGCTTTTATTGAAGACAGCTATAATGCGATCAACAATTCGTGGTGCAACTTATCCTCAAATATCTCTTTACCGGAGGAATCAACGTCGCCCATACTTTGCACAGCTCTTTGTATCAATTTGTCTTAACTTAATCATATTTTTCCACAACACATCAGGTTTATATAAAATACTATAAATCTCCGTCACACGGAAAAAGGGATTGTATACATATAGCACTTCCTGCCTCTCACACACATGTTGTGTACGCATTATGGTCTACGTCACCGCTCACCATTGACAATTTTTATTAGCAAAACCTGTTACAAGAAATTAACTTTTTAGTGATCACTTTTTTTGCACTAAAAATTCTCAAAACGTGCGTTCAATAAGCATGATGTTTATATTAGAAAAAAAAATGACGAATTTGTTTTTAAAAGCGATATTGCTTTAGCTGTAATCCTTTTGAAATCTGTAGAAACTACCTACTTGGATGTCTTAAGGTACTTATTAGGGAATTTTCTTGAATACAGCTAACAGTTGTTTACAAAAATGTTGATCTGTTAAGACAAATTGATTCAAGTCAATGTGGAGAAGTTGGAGAGTCTATGTTCGATAGTTGAAGAGATATTTAACAATAAGTTGGGCCACGAATTTTGTACCGCACAATAGATTTATTATCTTGAGTCGAAACAGCTTTCCCTTGAGCAGCAGAATAATATTGGCACCACACTTTTTTACAATCAGGGTTTAGAACAGTAGTAAATTGTAGATGTTTTAAGCCCCATCAACGTAATTTAGATCATTTGGCAGACGAGATGTCGTCGACCCTGCCTGACAGGGTCAACCTGGGCTCACCGGGAAACAAGATCCCTTCTGACAAACACGAAATATTGGATTTTAAAATGTCTTCCCGACTTGGCAATCGAACTCATGTCCTCTGCCTTCAACAGCTAAGAGTGCAAAATGACACATAAAAGCAGAGTTGATTGAGAGCCTCTCGGTGTTCATCTTCGTCTCTTAAGTATTTTTGTTGTTATTGAAAGCCCCCGCAAGCTGCGAACATCCTTAAGTGGAAATGGGGTCTTCAAATGCTCAAAATTTGATATCCTCTTCTCAGCCAGAATTAGTGTCATTGGCCATAGTAGAAGACACAACTCTTAATCCTCTTAACCCCTTTCTCTTCTATTTCGCATTAAGAAATATTTTCCCCTGCAGATGCATTGATCTTTATTTATGGGTGGGCTACAATAATTGTTATTATACTGTTAGATTGTATGTTGCCTGTGTTGTTATCATCCTTCACGTTCGGTTTTCATCTTCAAGCTGTGTTTTTTTAGTTTGTTATTTTAATTTCTTTTGTTTTGTTTTGTTTTGTTTTTTGTTTGGGGGTATTTTGTTTGCTTCTTGGTTGGTTGGTTTGTTTGTGTGTATGTTGTTTTTTTGTTTTTTTTATTTTGTTGTTTTGTTTTGAGCTTTTTAGTTTGTATACCCCCCCCCCCCCCACACACACACACACACACAAACCTCTAGGGATGGCGATGCGTGGGAGTTAAAAATATGTTGTTTTGTTCTCTTTTCCCCTCTGGTCCTCTTTTTCTTCTTTTTCTTAATGACTTTTTTCTGCCTTGCAGGACTCCTCTGTGATTATCGCAACCTAACTATCTGTGCAGCGTCCCAAGGGCACGGGCTGTGGTGATGACGGACGAACACTGGGAGGGTTCGCACCTCATTAGCTCTATTTGTGTTTCCACGAGAATGCAGAGCTGACAGTAGTGAAGCCGTGCTAGTGTTCATTTCCGGGCTATTTACCGTCTTCGTCTGGAAAAGCGTCCGAATGACTCCGAAGCACACGAAGCTTCCTCTGACCCTGCGACGAGGCTAGGGGATTCCAATTCTTAACAGTTTATCTGACCTACTTGATGTCGGTGTAATAGGTTCCCAGTCCGTTTTCTAGTCACGCGATCCGATTGTAAATGTCATTTAAGTTCACCGGGAAACTAAGGATTGCCCTTGTTTGGTGTCTACCCGGCCGTGCGTTTTGTGACTGTGTGACCCCCGTAGGAAAAAATAAGAAGTTCGATTGTTTGTTTTAAACTAGTTCAGAAATAAATGTGTTTTTGTGAGCAATGCTAGAAGAGGACAGAAAAAGAGAGAATGGAAGAGAAAGGGGGAGGGGCGATAGAAGAGAAGAACAGAGAGAAATGGAGCGGGAGAGAGAGAGGGGGGGGAAGGGAAGGGGAGGGGGATTTAGAGAAAGTGGGCCTTGCAGTGTCTTAGTTATGATTTGAAGAAGAACGGAATTTAGTTTGATGGAAATATTCTTAAGCTCCCTCATTGAAATCAGTCTGAAAGGAGATACCAGCCTGAAACACCACTCAAACATTTGTTTTCTTGTACCCCCAACCCACCATTCCTTGCTCGGTAAACTGGGAGCGATATTACTCATAGTCGGAAGACTTGCAAACAAAAGCTAAAAAAAAAAACCACCAGGAAGAACTGTAAAATATTGTATTGATATAAGCGATTTAAGCTTTCACACTTTGGTAGATTTCATGACGTCTCTCTCTCTCTCTCTCTCTCTCTCTCTCTCTCTCTCTCCGTCTCTCTCCTCC
>NW_004797315.1:805303-822803 GCF_000002075.1 Aplysia californica | reverse complement strand
TAATGTTATCTTCCTCTGCTATGATGAGTCAGGAGGGAATGGGCACCCGCTCTCTCGTTACCTACTGGGACCATATTTAATGTTTACGTGAAGTTCCAAAATGGTGGGCACAGTCTCTGCTAAGGTGACCTTGTTAGTATTAGCCTATTCTAGCCGGCCAAGAAAAGTGAAGAGAGGACGTAAGTAGATATATAGATAGTACAGTGTCAGGTATGTTGGGGTCTACGTACGCGCATTGTAGGAAAGCAAGTTGACAAACCAGGTTATAGACTTAGAAAATACAGTGGTCATATTCTATTCCCTAATCATTTATCCCAGTTATTCCTCTCGAGCCTTCTTTATATATGAAGTTGCGGAGATTCCGACACCGGATCCTTGAACCCGAGTCGAGAGGGAACAATTAACACACCATATTGTATCCCCTCGCCTCAGGTGGAGAGGCCTCAAATTCCCTAATCAAGCACCCTGTGTCTGCATCCCCTCGGTCTCGTTAAAAGTGTACATTGCGATTTTAATTACTCGTCTGTCTTTGCCCATGACACGCTCATAGAATACAAATTATTTCCCTTAAAAGTTGGCGTTGTGTGTTCATTTTCTCGTCTAGCTCCATCTATCTGGAACTCCCTCCCTTCGCCGATTATTTTTTGGAGGAGGATGAGTAAAGTGATCATGAGGTACGTTATTTGAGCCTCATTAAATGGCATTTTCCAGATTTGTTTTTTCCCTAACGTAGGATATGAATTTCTGTCGATTACTTTCTAAACACAGCTGGGCAGGGCAGGGCGACCGTTCAAGTGAGATTTTACAGGAGTTTAAAACGCTCACGTTTGTTTATTGAAAACATAACAAAGTGCCAGAAAAGTAAGAAAAGGTCATCAAACACAAGTTATAGTATGTATGCAATAAAATACTGACTCATACAGCCAAAACAACCCATATTTCATAAAGTTTATTCATAAAGTTTGGACTGATGAAAGGTAAAAAAGAAGAAAAATGTTGTAAGAACTGGTATAACGCGCAGCAAACAGTGACGATTGTCCAAACAGATGAAAACTGTAGCAAAGAACTGAAGAGGGCGTTATCGTGTAGAGACCATGTCTTTTGATCAGTCTTGTTTAGTTGTCTTTGTCTGGGGTTTCTGTTTTGTTGACTGACACAATTAGAGAATGCGAGGTCGAGGGGCGGAACAGACCTTATACGTTAGGTGTATTTATAGAGGCCGCTACTGATAAACATCTTTACTGTGGTTACGGGGACAGAACAAGAACAATTATTGATTTGTACCTTTGCCATGTTTGCTAATGTGGTCAAAGACAAATTGCAAGACGGGGGAGGGGGAAACCTTCGCTTCTCCTTATCTGAACAAAGCAAATTTGTTAAAAAGACTTGCTCTCGGCTTCGAAGGTATTATAAATATCCTTAATGGGTCTCGAGAAAAGCTGGCACAACATCCCTTCTGGTAGGTTTGCTGTTCATAATCCCCGACATCTATAACTGAGAGCCGGCGTCAATAACTGTACTTTGTCATCTATTCGTCTACTTTTCGTGTATTTCCTTCATTTATTTATACCCGGCAGTCCTTCTGTTTCTATGTACTAAGTAACCATTATAATATCGATGTTCTATTTTTCGATGTACAACTCACACGTCAGTGTTGGGGAGATGCTCTAGTGTTATTTTCTCCTTCAACCCTATTTAACAGCTCTCGTCTGAATCTCTCCTTTTTCATTTCTTTGCCTGTTACTGTCTAGTAACTCCTATAATCTTCTGCACTTAAATGACGTATTCGTGTTGTAAATGTAAAACTTTTACTAAAACTTAACTTGCCACTGAAGAATAATAGTAAACTGTATGACTCCAAAATCTTTAATCTTTTACGACATATACATAAAATAATACATTCATTATATGTAGGGAGAACGAGTGAGAGAGAGAGAGAGAGAGAGAGAGAGAGAGAGAGAGAGAGAGAGAGAGAGAGAGAGAGAGAGAGAGAGAAAGAGGGGGGGGAGGAATACTCCTTATTTTAGGTAAAAATCGTTTATAATAAGTAGAAAATGTATCAGTAGTTAAACAGCAAACATGATCCACAGTGCCGTCAGCAAAGAATTCACAGTGGTCGAGGTTTATTCCTGAGCAGACCGACTGTCGGTGTAACTACAAGAGATATTTTTTGAGTCAGGTCAACGTGAAACTGGGTTGGAGAAACCGGGCTCCCCGAATTATGTGCTTTCGAGTGTCCAGTACTTGTTGGACTAAAATGAATCTCCCTCGTTGATCGGGTACCACTCGTACATCACTAAACATCTCCTCAAAGTATTGGTGGAATCTCTTATGCGTTCTATTTTTGTGGCAATCTATTGGTAGAAGATCAGATCCGCTCCGATGATGAAAACTACAGGCAATTTAAAACATCTTTCTTGCTACAGGTAACATTTTCATGAAACACTGGCAATCGTGTCAGCCTTGAAACGAAGATGACCATTAACATAATTTTGATTTTGAGGGATTTTGGGTTGGTCAGTGTATTAAACTTCAACAAATACTCGTTATGTTGTATTCTAAATCTTTCTTCTTCTTCTTCTTCTTCTTCTTCTTCTTCTTCTTCTTCTTCTTCTTCTTCTTCTTCTTCTTCTTCTTCTTCTTCTTCTTCTTCTTCTTCTTCTTCTTCGATCTTTCACTTACTGGACCCTGCTTCTTGGACCTTTCAGCAATAAAACACTTTGTCTCTTGCATGTTTGCTTGTCCCAATAGTTCCTTTCTTTGAAATATTTCATAATCGGTAAAACACTTACTCACTACTTAGTACTTTTTTCTAACATATCTCGTGAGATAATTTAGTTTGTTTTTACAGATAACCAAATACTAGGGCAATCACCAACAACAGAGACAAGCCCATCATTATTATGTTAATGTTATAACCAATACTCACAGAACGCACACTAACACCAATATACTGCCCTCACCTAGTCAACTTTGACGTCTACCAAAGACTGAAGGCTCACCAAAAGTCCCACCGACCTTCAGTATGTTCTTTGAGAACGTTCCATTGACGTGTTCCCAATTTCTATAACCTAAGCACACACCCAAAACCCAAGTGATGTCCCTTTGATTTGTCTTCACGGCGCCCATCCGCGCAATGATTGCCTCAATGTCACCGGTTCTTTCTTCTGACGTTTCTGATTTGATCTCTCTCTCTCTCTCTCTCTCTCTCTCTCTCTCTCTCTCTCTCTCTCTCTCTCTCTCTCTGTAAATCTCTCTCCCTCGACTTCCTTTTCCTCTCTCATGCGCTCTGTCTGCTCTCTCAGACCCTGTAAGCAATTTTGGATGATCAAAGAAAAATGAGATGGTATAGGGTGTTCTTTCTAGGTCATTAGAAGATTTTGGGAAAATCTGACAAGCTGTAGAAGTATTTCAGTTTACAAGTCGGAGATTAGATAAACTGCTCGTTGATGGATAAGAACAAAAAATGTGATGGGAGAGAAGAGAGGCGGGGTTGTTATATAACAGTAATATCATCATATTATTAAGCGCTACCTGTTATATAAACTCACAAGTTCAAAAGTGTATTTGCATACTTATATCATTTGCTCACGTTTTACGTCCCCATTATTACAAATTAAGATGACAATAATAATATATTATATTAATTCTGACACTGATAATGACAATGTGAAGAAGAAGAAGAAGAAGAAGAAGAAGAAGAAGAAGAAGAAGAAGAAGAAGAACAATAACAACAACAACAACAACAACAACAACAGCAACAACAACAACAACAACAACAACAACAAGAAGAAAAAGAAGAATGATAATAATGAAAATCATGAAAATCATGATAATAATAATAATAATAATAATAATAATAATAATAATAATAATAATAACGATAATTCATAAAAAATATTATGTATAAAGCACATAATCCCTCGCTCATCAGCAAGATCTATGGGCCCTAAAATCCGTATAATGTTATAATACATATAAGAGTATGGTTTCTACAATTCCGCTACTTAGTACGTACCCGGGCTGAGGTGAATACAACCTCCGGGCTGAGAGACGAAAATACTTGATAAAATAGGCTCGTACGTGTACTCTCCAGAATCGAACTCTTGTGTTTTGTGGCAACGACGTAGAATTTAACCATACATACATACACACACACATACATACACATACATAAACACACACACATACACAGATACATACACACTCATACACACTTATATACACACATACATAAATAAAGACACACACACACATACACACACACACAAACACACACACGAACACACACAGGAACACACATACATACTCACACATACTCACACATACACACACATACACACACGAACACACATACATACACACATACATACATGCATACACAAACACACACACACACACACACACACACACACACACACACACACACACACACACATATTATTGCATGTATACACAAAAGGACACAGGTGGATACACGCACACACACACACACACACACACACACACACACACACACACACACACACACACACACACACACACATACACACACACACACACACACACACACACACACACAAGTGCGTACACACAAAAACAAAGCCTCACCCACTCACATCCAATCACTCTATTCCCTTTTCAAATAAAAAAGACCACTCTGCACGCACACAATCAAAGGTCAACATTATTCTGTTATTTTCTAATCATGTATCGTTGTCCTTCTTTAAGGAAGACAAAATATGCTGTTATAAAAGAAATCCTACATCTTGCGACATAGATTTTTCTTTCAAATTTTCTCCATTTTCTGCAATTTTTGTTTGCGTTTGCTTCTTTGCTGGACGGACCAAAAAGAAAAAAAGAAAAAAACTAGGTTGAGCCCATAAATCTGGATACTGTTATGGATTGATTCAATTTGAAGGGACAATAGGATTTGAAGAGTTGGTTAAGAATTGTCTTCGGTGCAGTTCGTTAAAGAAAAATTAGCTCACCCGCCAAGAGGGAAAAAGAAAGTGCCATAAATTAGTTCGGATGAGTTTCAAATTATGTTGAAAGAGATGCGCTTGACTTGCTTGTCGCACTGGCTTCATCATTTATTTATGGAGGGGTTTGGATATTTTGGTTTTGTTTTGTTTTGAACGTGATAGTGGTTTTTGGGAGATAAGGTTGTTTTTTAAAGGGGAGTGGGTATCCCACTAAACCTCTCTGTCTCCCAAAAACAAAACGTGGTCAAGAGTGGAGAGTGAGTCTAAAGCGCTTCCAAAAGACATCTTGTGGTAAGGGCTCAATTATGATTCATCTGCTACAAGGTTTCCTGTGCTCGGAGAACTTACAAGGAAATATTGGCCAAATCCTAGGCAGAGAGAGAGAGAGACCCAAAACTCTATGGAGGCCTGGAGAACCTTCAGCAAATAGCAGCCTTCACACTTGAGACTGGAATGACCATTAAATTTTGTGTCATGACAGGGTGGCGTTTTGGGGCCTGCCAGTATGGAGTTTTTGGTAGCATCTTAAAGCCTGTTCAATGGCCTTGGTTTTGATGAAAAATACCCATCTATCTTGTATAATGGTACGCTTTTAGATAATGAAAAAAGTCAAGATATTTGAGCTTGAAAGAGGTATGGGTCGCCTTGTGCCAGAGGTAAAATTAACGAGAAAATGGTCTACAAAGCAGTGGGTGGCCTCCAAAGATGCAGTGTTCTTGGAAACTGTGCAATTACTTTTTACACATTTTTTATCAAGTTTTTTCCAGTAAAATGCACTCAGAGACGTACATGTATCTGTAAATGGACATATCAGGTTTTTCAGTAAAAATATAAAATCCTTATTTTAAAAAAAAAAATTTTTAATACTCAACGGCCAGAAAAATGTCGGTTTCTTCTATTTCATTATTTTGACGAGCGCCTGATTTCTCCACGATGACACTCATTTAAAGATGAAAAAGAGAAAGAAGAATTAGGACTCCGCAAGTAAGCATAATTAAAGAGGATCCAGGTCTTCTTGAACAAGTGTCTGAGGAAGCTACTGAGGATCAAATGGACAGACAGGATCACCAACGAGGAAGCATTAAGAAGACCCAGACAGAGCCCAGTCAGAGGTGAGGTGGGAAGAAGACGTTGGCGATGGATTGGACACACTCTCAGGAAGGCAAGCAACTGCATAACAAGAAAAGTGTTAGATTGGAACCCACAGGGTAAACGATCAAGGGGAAGACCTCTTGGAACCTGGAGAAGAGTCACGGAAATAGATGTACAGAGAAGTGGGAAGACGTGGAATGACATCAAGCGACTAGCCCAGGATAGGGAAAGGTGGAGAGTGTTTGTTCGTGGCCTATATCCTGACCCAGGGTGCGAAAGGCAATGATGATGATGATGAAGTAAGCATAATACATACTGAGATACCTTGGAAAAGAGTGGGGAAAAAAGGGGGAGGGGTAATGGCGTCTCTTCTGACCCACCATTTTGCTTATCTCTCCTTGTTCTCTCCCAACGAGCAAGTCATGCTTAAAAAGACTTCTTCTTCTTCGTTATCCTTTAGTAATTTCTGTCTGGTTATCTTGCTTTTTTCGAGAACTAAATGGTCGTTGCTGTGTCTATGTGCTTCTCTTTAATCAATTTCTCTTATTGAAACCCAGGGTTGCAGCGCACGCGAATGCATGAGTGGGAGTGAGAGAGAGAGAGAGAGAGAGAGAGAGAGAGAGAGAGAGAGAGAGAGAGAGAGAGAGAGAGAGAGAGAGAAGGAACTTCCAAGAGAAACACCCATAATACACACCACAATAAAACAAGAAATTAGAAAAAAAAATAGCCTATGGACAACATAATATAGACACAGAGAACACCCTCAAACCGTCACGTAAGCCGAGAAAATTCATACATGTACATGTTTAGCACAAGGTTAATCATAAGAAGCTTTTCGCCTTCCTCGATTGAATCTTTTCCCTAGGATTTTGATGTTATTTCCATGTTGAGTTGCTAAATATTTGTAGTTGTACAGCCTTGTGCATACAAAATTAGTTGGGAAAAAAATAAATGAAAGACGATTTGAATGAAAATCATTTCAAAGCAGAAAAAACAGGGAATCTCCTATCTTATATAAGACTAGCTAAGATGAATATTCACATTGAAAAATATTTGTAAAATACAAAAAAAGCAAAGGAATATGATTAAGCTATGATACAAGTTGAAATAATTTTCCTTTGCGTGGCCGCAGACTCTCAAAGATGAACAAACATAAAAAAGAGATCATGACCCTGATGAAATAAAAAATGTAAACGGAATGTCTCATCTGCAACTGAAAAGCGCGCCTATGACCCTCACCCACCCCACCCCACCCTTTTTTCGGAAAAGAGATGTTTTCAATAATGTAGGCTATAGCTGATATCACAGAAAATGACGACCTTTCCCTTGTGAGCACTGGTGTCTATTGTGAAGTGGTACGTTTTACATTGTGGTACCCGGGAGATGGGAGTTTGATTCCCGGAAGTAATAATTTTGTCTGTTTTTATATCTTATCCCACTATGTTGTTTTTTATATTTTTTGGTTTTTTTAAAGGGTGTGTTTTTGTTTTGGGGTTCGGGGTTGTGTTTTTGTTTTTGTTTTTGTTTTGGGATTCGGGGTTGTGTTTTTTTGTTTGTTTTTTTTGGTTCGGACAAGCAGTGTCAAAGCAGACGCTTCTCCCTATATCTTGTGATTGCTCTGAATTTTTTTTTTACTTTTCTATTCATGTCTTTTTTTTTTATTTGTGTGGGGATTTTTAGGGGGGTGGTGGCTGCAGAAAACCTATTTCCAATCAGTCCAACCCCTAATCAGTTGTAATTTGAATTCTACTGCGGTTGGTCATAGCATCTCTAAAAGCTGCTGAAATTGCACTCTCGTTTACAGGCTTCGTCCCTGCCTGTTGTCAAGGCCAACATGTGCCGAGTGGGATGTAAAATCCCATCAGAAAAACCGAGACACTCGATACAAAAATTAATTCTACTCCCCACTCGAGAACCGAACTCAGATCTTCTGCGTGCGACGGGCGAAACACCTCACTTGCTTCACCACAAACGCCCGGTAACCACAATTGTGTTATGGTGGCACAAAGAAAACTACAGCAACCGCGAATTTCGTTATTACCCATAGATCAAACTTTAATTCCTCCTGAGCTATAAACAAATAAACAAGGAACCGAAACAAACAGTCTCCCCCGGAAAGTTCTATTGAAGTTAGCGAGCACTTCGTGGTCATAAACACCCATTAAACTATCCTCGAATGAAAGGAATCTTCCCTCGTAATTTCATCTGATTTCTAGGGGGATTCGGAAAGAAGATAACGGAGGGAACAGAAAACGGGTAAATATAAATAAAACCTGCGCATCACGTGTTTAAAGAGCTAAATGGTGGGACAGACAGAGGAATGAAATTCTCACCTGTGAACTCAACAAAAAAAGTTGACGGCATGAGAGATAATGCTGACGAGTTGTCTCCCCTAAACTATCAATTCCATTTGTTTTGCTTAAATCCCCTGTTTTCTCCATCCACTGTATTCTGTATCTGGATGGATTTCGCAGAGAAGAGTTATGTTGCCTGGTTCTGGTCGAGTCTCTGTCTGGTCAATTTACTGGATCTTTTGTCAACTTCTTGCTTTTTGGTTTTATTTTGTTGGGTTCATTTCCTACCCACACACACACACACACACACACACGCACACACACACACACACACTCACACACACATACACTCACACACACTCACACACACACACATACACACACTCACACACACACACACACACTCACACACACACACACACACACACACACACACACACACACACACACACACACACACACACACACGCACCCACATATATATATATATATATACAAATATATTTATTTATATGTAAACCAGTTCACAAATACAATTCCATAAATTCACTTCTACGTGTACACCACGTCAGAAATGGACTAATAAATCCAACCAAGAAGAAAATGATCGTATTTTGTTCGGTGTGCTTGTCTTCCTCTCAGACAAACAAACGTCCTGAATACATCATGCCTGTCTTGGTGAGACACTGATCTATGGTGAAATATTCCCGTAAAGAACAGAAAATATCCGAGTCTTCCCAAAGAAGGATCACAGACGTCCCAATGTTTATTCAAGGTTGTATATAAAAGCTACTTCCATCAGTCTGGCTGTATATATAAATACAATTAGGTATATTTCGTACGAAATTATTATAGTGCAGCACCCTCCCTAGAGGGCTGTATATAACGATTTGTCTTCAAATTACATTGCTGCACGTGTGACCTAAGGGGAAAATGAGGAATGTTTCAACGTCACGGATGTTTCATCTTATGTGCAATTAAATTTGATCAACAAAGAAATAGCAAAGATATTAACGTGGTAATATGTCTCCGCAGGCGGAACATGTGATCTTAATGTGAACGGCAAGGCGGTGGCACTGCATCAGCGTCAATGGGTAAAGGATATGGCTCTTGGCTATTGCACACATAAGTCGTGAATTAGGAACAAAAAAAACTTTACAGCCAAAGAAAGCTTTCATACAAAAACGACCTGACGAAACGGAAATCAGTCGAAAGATGAACGGCACATTTCAGCTGACCTCACATGGCTTATAATAATAATAATAATAATAATAATAATAATAATAATAATAATAATAATAATAATAATAATAATAATAATAATAATAAGAGCATTTGTATCCCGCCTTTCCCCACAGCATGGGCCCAAGGCGTACATAGAAGATTAAAAACGCATTCATACTAACACCATACAAATTCATCACGTGCGCACTTTTTGGCAGCAACATTCTTTCAGACAATAAAAAATGCACAAACAAAAAGGCAAAGGTACTGTCCATTAATTAAAATATTTCTAAAATAGATGTGTTTTGAGTCCCCTTTTAAAGGTATCAAGTTTTATTTCGCTTCTCAAATCAAGAAGGAGAGTGTTCCAAACTGTTGGCCCAGAAAAAGAAAAAGCTCTCTCACCATATTTCTTCAGTTATAGCCGGGGGTTTTGTAAGACCTCAAACATAAAAGATCTGCTTACACTGTGTCTGAAAGTCCAGACAAGTTACGCAACCTCGCACTTTACTTTGTATAATATTTACAGAAGTTATCAAAACGATGATTAGAAAGACGTTTATTTTGATAGTCTAGACGAGTTATGCAACAGCACACATTACTTCGTGATACTTATAGAAGAAACCAAAACGTTAAATAGAAAAATGCCATGTCTCTTTTTTAAAAATTATATATTTTCTATCGTACATTAGTGGGGTTTTTTGTGGGTTTTTATTTTTCAATTTCTTGATTCAGTATTAACGATGATATGCCTAGTGCAATTTGCCCATTACTTATCAAATGCAAACAAGCCAATAGAAAATACCGACCAATTCAAGAGAACTTCCTTCTTCCCGGTTCAGATAACGGCCTTGTGGGAACGTTGCCTTTGATCATTATTGTCAATATCGGGAAGACAGAAGTCTGTACTGTTCGGTCTCTGTCCTCAAACAAACATTGTTCTCCGATTGGTTAAGAAAAGTGGGTCAGCCTTGGTGATCTTGCATTTTGTTTTGATTAGGCTCAAATCCCGATGCAAATAATGGATCCAACTTCTTTAGTTCTAATCTTTCGTCTTTGTCTTCTTTCTTCATTATTTTTCTCGTGCCCAACTTACCGTTGTTGAATAGATGTGATTTCATTTCAAATTAAGGGAGAGCTGCTTAAAGTATGATAATAATAGATCGCATTTGTATAGCGCAAATCCCCGCTCAACAGTAAGCTCTATGCGCTTCACAATCTATACTATTTCCCCAGCAGACCTGAGAGTATTCTGAAACAAAGTCAAATTCCTGGGAAGCATACAGTGCAAGCAGCCATTTATAAACGTTAAAACATTAACATTCTGACACGATCTTTCACTATCTGTGGCCGAAAATTCGTGTAAAACGCCTTTAACAAGGATACAATGTCGGGCTCGCGGCTCGAACCCGCAACCTCACGATTACGAGTCCGGTAGCCTAACCACTAGGCCACCGACGCCACTGATACTGGAATACGCACGCACAGGGAAATCTCATTGCATATTGGGTGACAAAATAGCGATACTGAATACAAGACACCTTGAAGTGACACTGCTCGCAACCCGTACTCAGTGCTTGTCAGTCTAAGCGATGCCACGAGATTATAATGCCATATTATATAGTATGTACTTTATGTATTTATATTTGTGTTTATGCATTTGTATATTTCATACATACGCACAGAGAGAGAGAGAGAGAGAGAGAGACAGACAGACAGACAGACAGACAGACAGACAGACAGACAGACAGACAGACAGACTCACAGAGAGAAAGGGGATGGGTGGGCGATATCTTGTATGTACAAACACAAACATATCCCTGAACCTCTAGCTTGTCGAGCCTCCACCAGTTCCCACAGCACGCGATGTCAACGACTGCAAAGCTTACAGCTGCTTCTGCTGACTTCTAAGTGCAAGCACACGCGGAAATTAGATTCCCTCCATTTGCTGCTCACCCATCGCGGTCAATCCAGAAAGAGTTAATCGGCTCTCCCGTTAAGGAAGGTGCGGAAATGAATTCTCCGAGAATTTTACCCTAGGGTACAAACGAGTGACTTGTCAAACTTCCCGTTCCCGAAGGTGACCCCTAAGCAATATGTTGGTCTTCAGCCATTGGATGAAATCGTTAATGTGTAGGTTCTTATTTCTGGACGTTGTATGGTTCCTTCTCAACGTCTTTTGTCCTCAGTTTTTCTTCAGACTTCTCTATCTCTATCTGTCTCTCTCTCTCCCCCCCCCCCCCTCTCTCTCTCTCTCTCTCTCTCTCTCTCTCTCTCTCTCTCTCTCTCTCTCTCTCTCTCTCTCTCTCGCTCTCTCTCTTTCTTTCTCTCTCTCTCTCTTTCTTTCTCTCTCTCTCTCTCTTTCTCTCTCTCTCTTTTTCTCTCCTCTCTCTCTCATTTATTTTCTCTCTCTCTTCTTCTGCATGCCATATTCCTCACTTTTGCCTTTATCTTTCATTATTTTACTGGGGGGGGGGGGGGGGGTTCATCTTAAGAGCCGATATCCTTTCTAAATTCTTGTGCATGGATGGTTGAAGGGCGACGCTCCCTGCTCCATGCGTCTCACTGTCACTCTGTTGTTATTATGTATCTACCTTGCCTGTCTCTTCACTAATGTTATGTATCTACCTTGCCTGTCTCTTCATTAATGTTATGTATCTACCTTGCCTGTCTCTTCACTAATGTTATGTATCTACCTTGCCTGTCTCTTCACTAATGTTATGTATCTACCTTGCCTGTCTCTTCACTAATGTTATGTATCTACCTTGCCTGTCTCTTCATTAATGTTATGTATCTACCTTGCCTGTCTCTTCATTAATGTTATGTATCTACCTTGCCTGTCTCTTCATTAATGTTATGTATCTACCTTGCCTGTCTCTTCACTAATGTTATGTATCTACCTTGCCTGTCTCTTCACTAATAATGTATTATGTATCCACCTTGCCTGTCTCTTCACAAATAATGTATTATGTGTCTAGCTTGCCTGTCTCTTCATTAATTATAACTGTCAGCATTGTGCCAAGGTGCTAGTCACTTGTACTCGCTTCCTCAAACCTGTCAGATTACACCACAAACGATCGTGTGCTAATAAATCTCCATGACAATGTCCTGTGCTTTTCCCCCACATTACAATCACATATATCGAATTTGTCATTAATGCAGGTTAGGAATCAAATCGTTATGCGCATATTTTATCTTTCTATCATTCAATGAATTCAAACTAAGAGATCGTAAAAAGTGTGCATGAAATAATACAATTAATTTCTAGAACTGTAAATTATTGTGCATTCTGCTCCAGCCTTGTCCAGGGTGTTTCTCTCATTTAAAAACTGTTCCTTTTATTATGTACAGTTCGTCCAGCTCTTGTTCTCATGAAAACTGAGCCCTTCGGGGGTTTTTTGTTACATTTGTATTTCAAAGCCATGCACGATCTACAAGCTATCCGGTTAATAAAATGTTCATGGGAGATAGCCCGGAGCTATAACATACATATTGGCTAGAATCGACATCGTTTGGGTTTTTTTCAAAGAAATTGTTATTGAAGACCACGATTCCCCATTCTCAGCACATGACGTAGTGCTGGTGTTTGTAACACATTTTGGTGTCCAAACTGGTATTTGACCCCAAGAAACGAGAGGGTGAGAGAGAGTGAGAGAGTGAGAGTGAGAGAGAGAGAGAGAGAGAGAGAGAGAGAGAGAGAGAGAGAGAGAGAGAGAGAGAGCAGCCGGTGTCGTTAGTCAATGGGAAAGGCTACGTGCCGCACCATTGTGTGAGAGCACACGGGAGAACACGTCATCAGTTTGTGCAGACAATGTCCACATAGAGGAGAATCTGACCGGGCGGTTTATCTTAGATATACAGTTGTGGATATCACGGACACACCGTTCTTATGTTTGACTTACGAAAACTATATCTTGGTGCCGAGTAATTTTTAAATATGATAGCATTTTGGCTGTAATGAGCATTGCATGAGCATTTTTAGAAAATGGAAATGCGCTGCATAAATACTCTTTCGTTACCTTAAAATCGCAAGGTTCTGTGTGACATTTTGGGCTTTTTGGTGAGTTACTAAGACTATGAGGTCAGAAAGCAAATGTTCTATTTGCCCTATTAAAATCGCAATATCATTCGAAGTCGTCATCAAGATATTCAAACAATTGAATTCGAAAAGCTTGACATGATGTGAAACTCAAAATCGTTGACTTCAAATTTCTCAAAACTAGATACTGAGCAGGTAGAACTTTGTAATTCTGAGGTAGTGATTAATTATTCTCATTGGTGTTTGCCATAGATGTGCCATTCTTTGGTAAAGTTTTGAATCAGGCTTTTCACCTGCTCCTCTTCTCTTATGTCAGTCATGACGAAAGGCGGAGTATTTTGTAGGTTATACATTATGGCGAGATCTTACTTCCATTTCACTAGAATGGGGTGAACATTAAGCTCTGTTGCGACCTTGCTGTACTACGATATGAGCCACCCAGGTTCAAATCTCTAACGATATACTCTCTGACAATGACTGTTTCCAGGCATTTTCAAAGCACTCCACCAACTTTGCTGTAGATTGACATTAAGTTCGGAGATAAGTCTCGATTATCTTGTAATGTTAGTTTTTAAGCGCCCGTCATGATCATATCACAGCGAGATGGCAGAGGAGAAAGATATGTCTATGTACATGTTATTCATTTTAGAGCGGCTACACCTACTGCCAAGTTTGAAAATGAAACACAAATAAAACCGCTAGATTTGCAGCTGATCACCGTGTCGTATTCAGACTAATCTGCGAGTCAGGGCGTTTGTGATCATTACAAGTTGCTTGCTACTATTTCCTTCACTTTTCTATCTTCGCCAAGCTATATAGAATCTAGCTTCCTTGTTAATGTTAAAGGTTGAAGTTGGACGAATTATAATAGCATCAAAATTATTACTATTATTATCATTATTATTGTTGTTATTATTATTATTATCATTATTATTATTATTATTATTATTATTATTATTATTATTATTATTATTAATACTATTATTATTAATTTTTTATTATTATTATTGTTATTAATATTATTATTATTATTATTATTATTATTAATATTTATCATTATTATTATTATTATTATTATCTATTTCCTTGAAAGAAACCAGAGGGGAAAGCGTTTGGCAGAAACATACGAAAAATATTCAAGAGATTCGCGGAAACAAAATACAGGTTCCAAATATCAATTTCAGACAGAGTTCAATATTTAATCAATCAGTTTTACAAATCCGCTATTGAAATATTGTGTCTGGATCGTAGAGGTATTAAAAATAATAAGCAAAAGCAAACGATGTCTATCAAAGGGCATAACCCTTGTTAAACAGCCCAGAATGTTATTACTCGGCGTTTTTAAACGATAAGCGTTGGGATGAATCAAAGGTAAATCTATGGGCGTTTCGTTTAATTCCTTCCTTTTGTATTTTTACGTTCAGATGAAACATAGAATAAACCTCTTGTTTTATCCAATGCGTGTTTTTATCTTCCCAAGATATGAATACATAATGTATCAAAAGACCCAATTGTCTAGAAGGGTTCGTGCGGGTTCTAAGTTGATTTCGTTTCATTTCTTTTTAAGCGCCAGCTTTGTTCAAGTCTCTTCCTTCTTTAAACTTTTGATGTTCCCCCGCTGCCTCCCCGCAACTTCCACTTAATAACAAGGATTTAACAATCACGGTAATAACTATAACAGCATTTTTGGTTCTTGGATGGACAGCTTTTTGCTTTCAACTTCAAACAAGTGTTGTATTTTGTGATCGATTAACTGGAGGAGAAGTGGAGCTCGTGCTTTTACCAGATTGGGTACCACGATCTGTAAATAACATTATCCTATTGCGTTTTGAGACAGAAAGAGAGATAGAGGGGGAGGGAGAGTGAGAGGGAGAGAGAGAGAGAGAGAAAGAGAGAGAGAGAGAGAGAGAGAGAGAGAGAGAGCGGAAGAGATATATTATACACACACTAAAATACGTACATACATAATTGCACCACATCTCTTTCCCACGCTCCTTCTCCCATTCTTTCTTTCTCTATCGCCTCGGTCTCTCTCTCTCTCTCTCTCTCTTTCTCTCTCTCTCTCTCTCTCTCTTTCTCTCTCTCTCTCTCTCTTTCTCTCTCTCTCTCTCTCTGTCTCTCTCTCTCTCTCTCTCTTTCTCTCTCTCTCTTTCTCTCTCTCTCTCTCTCTCTCTCTCTCTCTCTCTCTCTCTTTCCTTTTCGCTTTTTTCACATTTTGTTTTCCATATTATTCCCAATGTGGTTTTTAGTACATGACCTCAGATATCTAGCGTTAAACAAAACCAGAGCAGGCTTATTGTGTGTTGGGAAAAGGCAGAGTTAGCAAGCATCGCTAATTAAACCGATTAATTGAAAGCATGGCGTTAATTAAATAGCTGCTTTTTCAAGAAGGTAAACTGCACTTGCTTTCATAAACCTTTGCTTGTACGTTTACGTGACGCCACCACGAAAAAACCATGGTCAACGGAGTCCTAGATTTTGTTTGATTAATATCTACCTTCATCGTTGTCATCGTTGTCGTCGTTATATTGACGTTGCCCTCCTCCTCCTCCTCCTCCTCCTCCTCTCCTCCTCCTCTCCTCCTCCTCCTCCTTCTCCTCCTCCTCCTCCTCCTCCTCCTCCTCCTCCTCTCCTCCTCCTCCTCCTCCTCCTCCTCCTCCTCCTCCTCCTCCTCCTCCTCCTCCTTCTCCTCCTTCTCCTCCTTCTCCTCCTTCTCCACCACAACCCCCTCCTCCTCATCCTACCAGGTTTTCCTCTTCTTCTTTCTCAATATGTGAGGCAGCATGGTGAAACCAGGCGCTCGTCAAAACATTGAAAGTCAAGAAACTGGTATTTTCCCGCAGGTTTGAGAATTTTTATCGATTTTTTTTTTTTTTTTGCTTAACACCTTTCATGTCCATTTAAAAGAACACATTTCTGTGTGGAATTTACTGGAAAAACGTTGATTTAATGCATAAAGTAGGTAAATTTTCAATTTCTACGGACTCTCAAGCTAATGAAATAACTCAGCTCTGGCAGCCATTTTCTCTCTAATTTTACCTCTGAAACCTGGTGACCCTGACCTCCTTCAATCGCAAATATTTCGACTTCTGTTCAAGATAGATGAATATTTTTTCACGGGAAGGAAGGCAAATGAACAGGCTTTAAGATGATATCGATAACTCCACATGCCCAAGAATTGACGAACGCCTGGTTCCACCACGTCGTGACACATATCATCATCCTTAGCAACAGCAACAACAGAAACAGCAGCAGCTTGATCATCTTGATCATTATTAGCATCATTAACATCTTATTGCAGTGTCCAACATCTCTATGTTCGAGTGGTAGAAGGGTACCAATGAAGACAAATCCTCTAATTTACACTCGCTCTGACAATCCTCTTTGTCTGCTTTGTATTTACCCTCCTCTACTAAATGACGTCATCTGATCGACGTGTTTCTACATCCCCCAAAATAGAATCTGACGTTAACGTGATATGTTTGCCAGACCAATCAAAGGCGGTATTTATAAGACTTTTGCCCGCTTAGAGATTTTCATCAACATGGGCAAACCTAACATTACATCTCAAATAAAGTCTACAACTTCCAAGTATACGTCTCTAATCACAAACAGCGCTCATAACACTCATCGACCACGGGCTCCCAGGGTATTTGTTTATTGCCTGGCGAGGCTGTCAATCACACAGGTTGCTGGGTACACAAACACAGGACAGACAATAAATAATGGCAGTCTGGCGCAGGAATTCAACTTTCTCCAAAGAGGGAAAGGGTTGTATCTGCGTGCGTGTGCGTGTGCGTGTATGTTTGTGTGTGTGTTTGTGTGTGGGAGGGTGGGAGTATTAGTGTGTGTAAATATATATATAT
>NW_004797315.1:800749-803754 GCF_000002075.1 Aplysia californica | reverse complement strand
CATCATCATCATCATCATCATCATCATCATCATCATCATCATCATCATCATCAAGAAAGCGAGCAACTGGGTTTTTTTTTACTATTGTCATCGTTGGCAGTGTATATAATAATATTGTTATGTTGTCAAATACGATTCTGATAACAGTACTGAGCCTGCCCACCACATGAAGAATTTTAGACTATCTTCTTGGAGAGTAAATCGTAACTATAAGTGCATCAATGCGCAGTTTAACATTTGCAAGAAAAAACTTACAATAGCCTTGTTTGACTATGACTAACACATGACGTGCACACCGTTATACTAATCAGATGACGTCATTTTGAAAAGATTGTTCAACTCAAGGGGAAAATGGGAGAACGGATGAAATCATCGACTAATGAACCAATGAAGGAATAAAGGCGTTAGGGTGGATGGAGTCATTTAGTGTCATTGTCACCCAGCTGTCCTTTCTATGTCGACGGTGAGGTTTTGTCACCACAAACAACGGTATATCTGAGGCTGTGTGTGGTAACGGATTTGTTTTTGTTTTTCGATTTGACAGAAAATTATTTTTATCTTCCGCTGCTCAGTGTTGCTTTTAGTTGACGGCAGGTGCATTGTTATTAAATTGCAATTAATACTGAATTTTTTAGGCTTGTTGTTAGCCCAGCGTTTGTATACATTACTCTATTCTTCTTTCAGTACGGTTTAGAGATGACTCGGCCTGGGGGAGAGGGGGGGGGGGGTATTCTATTTATTTGATGTGTGTAGAGTTTTTGTGAAAATGGTGAAATGGTATAGGTTTGACGCCCCTATCACACTATTAGATTATTTAAGAAACGGGATCTTCGAATTTAACGCCCGTCTCCGAAAGGACCTTGCCAGAACGGGAAATTGGTGTAATGTGCCTTTCACAAGGACACAACGTCAGATCGAGCTGACGCTTGAACCTGCTACCCTGTAACCTCACAATTACGAATCCGGTAGCCTAACCACTAGTCCACCGATGCAATTGCAGTGTTGTTGTTGTTGTTTTTGCGAGTTGAAATTAAATTTTTTGTCTCGCTCTTGTAGCTTTTATTTGTTTTGTACATTTTTAAAGTATAATTTATTCTCTTTGTGTTCATTTTCGTTACAAACATAATCTGCACTTTTATTAGCGGGAAGGATGACTAGGTAGCATACAAGGACGAGGTATCAGAGTAGCATTTTCGCTTTACCTCCCACCACCAAACTGATTTTCTTCTCTGTTTCCTTTGGAGGTCATCACCCATCTTAAGTCACCTCATGTTCTTGATCATCCTCTTAGGGGCTCACAGTAGCTCAACAAGTATGTTGTTCGCCAGTCAACACGGAGGTCCAGAGAACAATCCCCTGTCAGCGTCGGTTTTCTTTTTTTCCAATCGTTTCTACACCCCGTAATGTTAGGGTATGTTAGAACAAGCACCTGGTCTCCTCGGATAAGAGCTGACATTATAGACGTCCCATTTGGTCAAGTGTAGAGGTACCGCTTGTTAAAGATCCCTTGGTGACAAAAAAGTAGGTCATTCGGGCCACCGTCAGAGAAATCTTCAAAACTAATTCCATTTACACAAACACCATTTCACATCATCACTCACCACCACCATCATATCTAAAACCATCATTGCTCTTAGATCCTTTCCAAGTATCTATATTCCTTGAATCTCTATCTGCAACAGTTCCTTATTATAATAATTATGTATCTAACACAACTAATCAGACGGGGTCAATCACATAGAAATGGGCAAGGGACCCAAAACTGAAGCCACTGTTGTCAATATAAATATTAAGAGTATCTGAGAGAAAGGCACGTGGCTGCTTGTAGGGCAAGGAGTGATTGTACGTATTATGTAGATAGATAAAACACGTCGAAGTCTCTTTGACTGTGGGATTAACATCTGCAGGCAGGAATCCCTGAGCTCTAGCAGGGGTATTAGAAGGGAATGATTACTCCCTCTCTCCCACCCCTCTCGTTATTTTGTTTGTTTGTATTGTCTTTTTTTTAATTGTTTTTTTAAGTAACAGTCTCCCATCAATATTGGAAATGAAGGGCTTAATAGAAAAATGAGTGTTATAAAAAATTAGATTTTGTGACAGAATCGATTCTAACTCCAGCTCTGATCAACAGTTAGTCGATTACTATACTTTGACGTCCTGTTCAATTAGTCAATAACAATAAACTACCACCAGTCAAACAATATTGAAGTTATGAGTCCACAATCGTTTCAAAATTGATACGCAATCTTTTAAACATTGGTACTCTCTAGAATTCCAAATTGTGATAACATGTCCTATTTTTCAAGAAAATCCCGCAAATGGGAAACGAAAGATGGAAGAAAACAGAAACCGGTTAAAGTTGACTGCTATCTCGGCCACTTCGTGGGATAGCACTTGAAGAATGTGGCAATAAATAATCTGTAACAACCTGTTACATTCGGCTTGAGGTGTGTGCGCCTCATTTAGAAAATCTATAAATCCGTCAATAACTTTCTTGTAAGGGAAGGATCAGGACGGAAAAGTCGATGGCGTTTTGGCCGTTAATTATGAGCCTGGTGGCTTTGGGAAGGTCTTTTACTTCTACCATTTCTTAGAGTAAAGGAAGTTATGACACACTGCTTAGGGGGTACACTAGTGATACTGGAGAGTAACTCCGGTTCATGGTCAAGTTCTGAACAGATGACGTTGGTGATGACGCTATCTATCTATCTATCTATCTATCTATCTATCTATCTATCTATCTATCTATCTACGAGTATTTATCTGTCTGTATGCCGGCGGTCTGTCGATCTGTCAGTCCGTCGTTTGGACTTAGCAAGGGTATAAAGTGCAATAATTAGACTCTTACTCATTTGCATGTAAGAAGTGAGTTCGATTCCGATGTTGGTAAGTGTAGTTTTTTCTTGCCCTCTGCTGGTGTGTTGTATCCCAACCAGGCCTGGTTGGCCTGACAGACAGGGTCACAATAACCCGCTTACTTTAATGACCTACTGTCTCGATTTGGG
>NW_004797315.1:793111-797515 GCF_000002075.1 Aplysia californica | reverse complement strand
CCCCCCCTTTCCCCCTCTCTGTCTTTCTCCCTTTTTTCACTCTACCATAAACATTATTCAACTATTCCAGTATCATTTAACTTCCAAAAATTGATGTCGCACTCTGTCCATCCCCCTACTTCTGTGGGTTGGTTTACACCTTCATTGTTTTTTCATACACCGAATCCATCACAACCTCAAACACCGAGCTGCTATGCCGACAAATATTATTGTTATGGCGAGCATCAAATTCATATAATGTTGATTTTTTCCATACAATTATTTTGCCCCTCGAGCGCTTCCTTATGACAACATGTCAGTCACGAAGTTTTGTTTCGTCAAATCACACAGTGATAGAAGTTATGTGAAATGATTAAATTGTCCTCGGCATCGCTTCGCCGTGGGAAAGGTGAGATCATAAAGAGGTTTGATCGCCACAGGCCTCGTGCTGCTAAATCTAATATCTGTGAATGATTTATTCTTTTATTTAAATACAGTGGAAGTTGTGCGAGACGGCCATCCATTTTTTTGGTAAGTGTTTCATGAGGCTCGCAATTGCGTCAGGTCATATGAGCGTGCGGGACACTTTAAGTTGGTAGGAAATTTTGAAATTATGCCCGAGTGGTGGCCAAAGCCTACTCTTATCGATTTTGGACGACCAAGAGACCTTTAACTTGAAAACGAGACCTCCGAGAAAGCTAGGTGTTAATTTTACCTACCCTAAGATCAAGGATATGGCTGAAAGACGGTAGTAAGAAGGAGTCAAGGGGTAGCAGTAGAAAGGCTTCAGAAAGAGGGACATCCATTGTTGAGGAGGAAAGACGGTTGTCTTATAGAGGTATAGACTTCTTAGACAGTATCATTACAATATTTTTTTTTAAACGCAAGGACAATTTGGGGGAGGGTGAGAGTGTTCATTTGTACAGGTGACCGTCAGAGCAAGTTCGACTGTTAAAATTTAGAGGTACGTTAAATCATTCATCAACTGACAGACAGAGAGACAGACAGACAGACAGACAGACAGAAAGACAGAAAGACAGACAGACAGACAGACAGACAGACAGACAGACAGACAGACAGACAGACAGACAAGCAGACAGAGAGACAGACTCCTTAAAATGTCAACTTTTTAATTTTATATGACATCTTGAAATAGTAGATTATCAAATTTCCAAACGAATCTCAAGATAATTTCCACCTTCATGTAAGAATTGATTGAGCACTTATCGCAATCATTGAAAGGCCAAGGCATAGAAAGAAAAAAAAAAGTTATCAACAAAACTTGCACTTTCATTCAAATGTGGTCCGCAACCCATCGACGTTCTTCTGTCTCTCCTGGTTCACTTGGGTGCGCCAAAGGCGTTCTGTCTCCAGACAATGATACTGAAACCGTTTCCTTGTTGTTATTTATTTGTCCGGAAAGCGGTCTCTGAGAGAAACCAAAACATTCCACTTGGCATTTTTGTGTGTGTTTGTGTGTGTGTGTGTGTGTGTGTGTTTGTGTGTGTGCGTGTGTGTGTTTGTGTGTGTGTGTGTGTGTATGTTTGAGAGTGTGTGGTGGGGGGGGGTGTTTGTGTGTTTGTGTGTGGGAGTTTGTGTGTGTGTTTGTGTGTGTGTGTGTGTGTGTGTGTGTGTATGTATGTGTGGCTGTGTATGAGGATTTTCAAGCATCTTTTTAAAAAACTTTTCACCTCCGACCACAACCTTTGCCCCATCCCAGACGTTCCTATCTGTCTATCTATCTATCTATCCATCTATCTATCTATCTATCTATCTATCTATCTATCTATCTATCTATCTATCTATCCATTTATCTATCTATCTATATATTATCTATCCATATATCTATCTATCTATCTATCTAGCTAGCTAGCTAGCTAGCTAGTAGCTATCTATCTATCTATCTATCTATCTATCTAGCTAGCTAGCTAGCTAGCTAGCTAGTAGCTATCTATCTATCTATCTATCTATCTATCTATCTATTTATTTATCATCTATCTATCTATCGTCTATCTATCTAGCTATCTAGCTATATATATCCAGCTTACTAGCCACCTGTATGTCTAGCTATGCGTCCATCCATCTAAATATCCATCTATTTTAAATAGAATGCTATTTTTGTCTACCTACTTGACTGTCTGTGTGCTTACCAATCCATCTGTATTACTGTTTGTCTATCGACCTATCTGCCTCTGTTTTCTTGTTTTCCTTTTTATTAAAAAGCTGAGTGTTGTATTCTATGTGATGAAAAGGAAATCTGTCAACAGTAACATGTGGGGCGAGCAAGGACATGCACTTTAAGAATGGGCATATTATTCTGCTTTGAAAATTTATGTAAAGTTATTTCTGTTGAAAAGCTTAGCCAAAATAACTTCCATTTTAAAAATCGAACATTTATATAAATTAATTACCGCTGCCCTCTTCTGAAAGGAATTTCCAAAATTAATTATTTTTTCAGAAGCGTGGGGGCCTTTGTATTAGATTAACTGCCACTGATAACGTTGCCATAATTTGTGCAGGCAGCATAACATTATATTTTTAGTTAGCTGCAATAATTTTTGCAGTCTTGATAACATCCAGGCGCAATAAACAAAAGCATGACACTGGGGAAAAGAAAAAGGCTAGCATCATCCAGCCTGACACTCGGCGATTAATGAGCAAGCTTCATTCACACGGATCCCTGAAAAATAGGATGATTACGGTCATAGCTGAGACGGTGATGACATTGAAATTCGGTCTCCCAGAATGCATCATTTACGTTTGCTTTGTTTTCACGTCTTCGAAGGTCACCTTTCCTACTTATAGTGTTCTCGCCCGGTATTTAAAAGCCAGCCTGTTCGATTCCGTCATCTGTTTTGTTTCCTTAGGTAAGTGTTTTACGGCGGTCTCAACTGCATAAGGTCATATACGCACGCGTGACACATTGAATAATTTTCGGTTTGGTAGGAATTGGTGGAAGCCGAAGCCTACTCTGATCGATTTTGGACCACAAAGAAATCTTTTAACGTGCGCAAATTGCACACGGGACCTCGGAGATTTTTCGCCGGTACCTGAGAAGGCTAGGCGTTAAATCTTACCTACCTTAAGATCAGAGGTATGGCGGAAAGACAAGTGTAGAATGAAGCAATGGAGTAGCTGCAGAAAAAGTCAGGGGCCCAGAGGAGTTCAGTCATAATCCAGATGGTGCTTTTGTTTCTGGTGTAGGCCTAGAGCCAGGCTTGCGTTTGGTTAGCAGCCGTCACTGACAAACTCAAGCAGTCAATCAAATGAAGGAAGCATTTACGCCCTTCTAAAAGACTGACTTTTGTTTTCCTTCTTATTCTTTTTTTCTGAGGGTTTTGTATGCTCCCATCTACACAATTTTAATCACTTGGAAGGCGGGCTTGAACCATGTTTATTAAGGCCAGTCCTGGCTGAGAGAGTTACAACATGACAGTAGAATGGTGGAGATACTTCGATAAAAATCCTTCTCACACAAGAAACGAACTTATTTTTCTGTTCTTTTTTTGTGCGGCTGCGAACGAACCGCTTAATCGCAACACCAGAGACACCAGTCTAACATTTCAAATCGCAAAAGGTAATGTTAAAGCGAAGGATTCCTACAATCTGTTAGGAAAAAATTCGACATTGGTTTATTGTTTGAAAAACCGAGTGCCTTTAAACTCTAGTAAGCAAAGAAGAGGGGGAGTGGGGGAAGGGTGGTCACTCGCTTTGAGACACAACTAAATATCAACTTGACAGACATGTCTAAAGCTCAGGTTAAAATGAAGTCCATTCTCCCTTTTATTTTTTAATGTGGGTTTTCCAAGACGCACCTACTCAGCCGTGAGTAAAACATGTTCTGTTTTAAGCTTAAAAAGAATCAAATAAGAGAACTAAAAATTGTACCAGAACGTATACAAGGATCAAAGCTGAAACATCTTTGGTATCAGATTTCCCAACCAATATGAATTCTGATTTTTAGAAAGGAGTACATTCTTTGACACTAATGGAGGTACTTCGCGTTGGTCGAAGAAGAGAAAGGGTTTCTGTGTGCTTAATGTGGCCGGTAGGGTGGGAGAGAGAAAGGGAGAGAGAGGGGGAGAGAGAGAGAGAGAGAGAGAGAGAGAGAGAGGACAGAGACCTGGTCCGCTTTAAACTACCAAAAGAGGCAAAAGTAGTAATAATTTGTAATGGGAAAGTAGAATTCAACACACTTTGCTATATTTAGATGTATCTACAGGTTTTTAACGAGTGGTTCACGTACTTCATCCTCTTGACTGGAAATCAGATCCAGAAGTAAACTTTGAAGTGGATAAGAGCAATGATTCTATAGCAAGGTGACCATACTCTTTAATGCAAATGACCACTATGAGAATGAATATGCTTTTGCTCTTCTTCTTCTTCTTCTTCTTCTTCTTCTTCTTCTTCTTCTTCTTCTTCTTC
>NW_004797315.1:786855-791384 GCF_000002075.1 Aplysia californica | reverse complement strand
AGGGGGCTAAGTGTGTGTGTGGGGGGGGGGATAAGAGGTGAATGAGTGAAGAGAATAGAAAGAAGATCCCAAGGGACAGGAAGGAAAAGAATAGTCGCATTGTGAGTGAGAACAACAGAGATGAAACTGATGAGAAAGAGGCGGACAAGCAGACGTGTAATGATATCACACAGTAACGATCACCTCAACCGTCTCCAGGAAATGTCAAAAATGTAACCGGCAAATTCCCCTTGTCTATTGTCTATGACGTCCACGACTGGCATTACGTCGCCAAGCGAACATCCTCAGTTATCGGACTTTGGCTGCCGGAAGCAAGACCCGCCAAAATTGATATGCCATCCGCACTCGGGGTGAGTGTGCAGTATGGATTTGTGGTGGTCCCCGCCGAAATGTTTCCCTAAATAGCCCGAACTAAGGAACCACTGAAATTAGTACCGACACTGGCACCAGCAACGTTGTCCAAAACTGTTATTTGTCAGCCAGATAGCCTGTGAAAGAAAATGCCAGCCTATGACCCAATTTATTATTGTTGTTTTCTTTATTATCTTTTCTGAAAAATGTCAGAGCTTTGGAGAATATTATTATAAATCTAATAGTTGTTTGTTGTTGGGGGGGGGGGGGAGTTCGTCTTTTGTTGTTGATGGGTTTTTTTCACAAGCTTAACCGCTAATGAGGTCGAGTTGTAAAAGAAAATATCAAGTGCCATCACGGAAGGCAGCCTATTAATTTGCCCATGTATTGTAACTCCATATGTTTCCCTCTCTAGTGGTATATCTGCATGTTGTCTAGGTTAGAAACTGAAAGATACGACAACGCATCTGCTTTACTTTCTTCTGTATATATCCCCTGTCCTTTGAGCGGTTGTCAAGAGACTGCTGTGAATATCTTGGGAGGAAAAGAAACCAAATGAAGTAGTACTTGCAACAGCCCACGAGGGCCGCTCGCTGATAAATACAATCACGAAAAGACAAATGCTCTTTCTGGAACATTTGAATAGACATAAATGCCTCGAATATCTAGCTCTCACTGGCAGAATTGAAGTTGAATGAAACAGGGGTAGACCCAGACCAACCTTCTTGGGGGACCTACACAGATGGGTAGCGGGGAAAGATCAGGACAATGTAGCTTTTTTGAGTGCATCCGAGCAAAGGAATGAATGGAGAACCATGATTGCTGATGTCTGTCAGAAATCTGGCACCGCATGATGATGATACCCCCTCCCCTCCTTTTTTACGATGATGTCTGAGCAGGTATTGATAAGCCCTTGTTAATATAAAAGTATATGTTTCGTTAAGGTGTTCGCTTCTTATGCCTCCTGGTGTTATTTCCTTTGCATGTGGAGAGAGAGAGAGAGAGAGAGAGAGAGAGAGAGAGAGAGAGAGAGAGAGAGAGAGAGAGAGAGGAATGAGGGGTGAGTGAGAGTGAGTGAAAGAGAAAGAAAGAGCGAGAGAATGTGCGAGAAAGCTAGAGAGATAGGGGGTAACACAGACAGAGAAAGCGAAAGAGAACGAGTTTCGTCAAAAGGTAAATTCATGAAGTAAAGGCGTTATTCTTGTTTTGTTTTAGTAGAGGTTTTACGGCGCTCGCAACTGCATGAGGTCGTATGAGCGCTAAGGGATGGATGTCAACAGAGAAGTCCAAAAGAGGAATCAGGCTTACTCTGCCCAACAGCACAAAGTCTGCTTTGAATATCAAGGCACTCCGGAAAGAGCAGGTCACAAGAGTGTGACAAGCATATTAAAGAAGTAGGGTGAAAATGACGATAGTAAGGATTAGGAAAGAAAAAGCAGAAGTTCCCCTTTGCAGTTCAGGCACAGTTATGAGCATGACATTGTTGGATCAGCTCATTTACAATTCTACTGAGCATAAGAACATATTATATATTATTAATGTCTCCCCTTTGGGAAAGGCCTAAAGACACTTCAGTCAGGAGCACCACCCCACCCCCTACCCACCCCGCTAGAAATAGAAGCCTCATGCATATTATACATGTACGTGTATGTATCTGACCCAAGTAAAAGGTGCTTGGCTCTCATTGTGTTCAAAATGTTGTTGGCTATGGTAGAGAGATTTCCGATGACTTGTAAGTTTTTGTAAAGGTTTAACGACCCTCTGTCTGTCTTTGTATATTGTTTTTCTTAAGTATGGGCTCGTGTTAGGTATCTTTCAAGAGAAGTGCGAATGAATATTAGAATATTGCTTGTTCGACATGACTGGGTAATGTTGTATAATCTTCTGACACACTGAAAATAGTTTTAATCACTTTGCCACTCTTGAACTCTCCAGAATAAGCACCCTGTAGTTATTTACCAAATGATGAAATGCCTTTTTTTCATCATCTAATTCAGAATACCCCCCTGGCTCCAAACACAGAACCGCCCAGGGATGGTTCCCATTTCTCTTTCATCTTCTAAAAATCAAAGCATCAGTTATGACGTCTAGTCTGACCTCCACTTTTACTTGGAACTGTTGGGTTAAATGGGAAATTGGTTGTAAGGACTAATTTTTCCCTGGAGGTTATTCAGTCAGACAAACAAAGTAGGATTAGCAGTCAAGGTAAAAAAAAATCCTAGTCGAAACAATTCGTACCTGACCTTAAAGCAAATTGTTTTGGGAAAATGTTAATTATCGTGACACAAACAGACTCAGTATAATAAATCTTGTACTTTTTTGTCAGTGATTTGTTCTCTTCCTTCGTATCCGTGCTTTTTGTTCTGTTTAGGGTTTTTTTCCTTTTCTTTTCTGGAAGAGGTCGTTTGATTCTTCCGTCGCCTCCCTCTCTCCCTCTTTCTCCCCCCCCCCTCTCTCTCTCTCTCTCTCTCTCTCTCTCTCTCTCTCTCTCTCTCTCTCTCCCTCTCTCTTTCTCTCTCTTTCTCTCTCTCTCTTTCTCTCTCTCTCTCTCTCTCTCTCTCTCTCTCTCTCTCTCTCTCTCTCTCTCTCTCTCTCTCTCTCCCTCTGTGTGTGTTTACCGGCGTGCCTATTTCCTGGACAGACGTCAGCGCAATCAGAAAAAGCCGCTGCGGGGTAACCTTGTCGTCTGATGAATCCAATAAGATTTGGAGATTTGGAGTATTTTGGCGGCTCTTTCATTCAAACCCGATTACCGTCTGGACAAAGGGACGAAATACTTTGTTAGACTCGAGGAATTGTACTTTGAGAGATACTTGACCTTCTGGGAACATTCACGTAAAAAAGGCAATAACTCTGTACTGGGTGGCAGTGTTTGCTGTGAAAATTTCTGACTTCTTTTTAATGCTTCTGATTCTATTCTTTTCGTTTTTATTATTGGTTGGACAACTATTGGTTTACAGGGGGAAATGAACGGATTCTAAGAAGGACGCGCATTTCCCTCTCTTAAACTGGGAAGATTGAGGCTGCAATTTTGATTTCAGTGCCGGAGGAGAATATTTTCTTTCGTGTAAGAGACCCTTAAGCTCTAGAATCCCCCGCCAGAGAGGGGAAAGTAGTCAGAATGTTTTTAAAATACCGAAAATGCTGTGAAAAGGGTGAATCAGTCGCTGAGTGCTAGGCACTTTGAGGTCAACAAGAAACCGTTTCAGATTGACTGTCATTATGGACTGCGACCTGTTGTCTGCACAGCGACTTGAACAACTGTGCAGGGGTACTCTGTGAACGCGACAAAATGATTGGAGTAATTTCGTCCTTTTTAACTTTCTTTTCTTTTGTGCTACTTTTAAGCCCCCAATTTCTTTTCAAACTGTTGGGGGGGTTTTTTAGTATACGTGTGACTCCCCTTATATATTTGTGGAAGGTACAATAAATTTTCCATACACATATAATATATATTAAAGTAAAGTAAAATTGTTCCCGCTTCCAATCCGGCCATTGGGGATTGCCTTGTTCGTGAGACAACTTCCTGAGCCTTCGGCATATTGTGGCAGGGTAGCCAGTTCCTTTCCACGCCGCCTTTACTTCCCCAACTCGAAATCAGGTACCCATTACTGCTGGGTGGGCAGGAGGGGGTGAAAAAACATCCGTGTCTGAACCGAGGCTCAAACCTGGACTGTCCACTTTGGAGACGAGCGCACTAACCACTCCGCCCCCGCATCCTCTTTAAATATTATTTTTAATGTTTTAACAAATAAAATAATATGTCATTTAAATATAACACTAAACGTTTCGGCAATCGTAGTCTCTTCTGTCTCGTTTTGTTAAACCATTTACAGAGTATCAGACTGGTTGATATAACGGTGACGCTCATTTTACGTGCATGTAGACGACGCTAGATTTTATTCCAGCCTCAGGAATCCATTGTTTTACCATGTGTCCCCGTCTGTCTGCTTCCCACTTTGTCCGAGATGGCCCCGAACGACAGGGTGTAGGCAGCCCACCCTCCTAAATAATCTAAATTGGGTCTTGTAAAACATTTACCATTTACCTCCCAGCATGTTTAGTGTGAGAGTCTTAATAAACCAAACATTATTTTGCAGCCGCCAACAAATCGATTGTATCTTGTGCTGTAATAACAACAATAAAAATAAAAATAAAAATGATAATAATAATAATAA
>NW_004797315.1:782612-784376 GCF_000002075.1 Aplysia californica | reverse complement strand
CAGACACCCCTCCCCTCCCCTCTCTCTCTCTCTCTCTCTCTCTCTCTCTCTCTCTCTCTATCTATCTATCTATCTATCTATCTATCTCTCACTCTTTATCTATCTCTCACTCTCTCTCTGTCCCTCTTTCTCGCTCGCCCGCTCCCTATTTATTTATTTATTTCAATCTTTCTCTCCCACTCTCTCTCTCCTTCCCTCCCTCCCTTTCCCTCTCTTCCACTCTCTCTCTCCATCTCTCTCTCTCTATCTATCTCTCCCTCCCTCCTTCCGTCCCTCTCTCTCGTCTTTCTTTCTCGTTTGCATGTCTCTCTCCGAAACAAATATTAGATAATCAATCATTACACTGAATGAAGTTCTTGATTACAAAATCATATAATATCGATTCAGTATTTTCAAATAATCAATGCATATACAAACCCAAGTGGGATTTTTTTCTCCTTTTTCCTTTCTACAGTCCTATTCTTATTTTCATTCTATTTCTTTTCACTTGATAAAAAAAATGTTGCGTTGCCGAATAGCTTTTCTTTCATAAGGCGAGGGAGGAAAGGTGTGAGATAATGTTATGTTTGCGCACAAGGTATGATATAAATTTTAATGCAATACATCTCATTTAAATAACAACGCTACATAATTTAATTATCTTCTGGTAAATAAGTAAATGTTTGTTGTCTATATTTTTGTGTATTTTGTATCCTGTGTATTTATAAATCAAAAGGTTGATTGTCTTTATTTTTTAGGCTTTGAACAAAATAGTTTTTCGACCCTCATTCACCATTCCACGTGACGGAGATTTGGAGTATTTCTCCCCTAAACCGTTGTAGAAAAAATCTAATTAAATAGAGACAACTTGATACAAGTCGCTAGGCAAAGTATTATACGTGATGCTCCCTTTAGAGAGATTCGTTAGGATAAGTTACATTACGATTTTTTTTAACGGCATTATAATTATAAGAGCACAGGCAAGACTGATTGAAAGAGAGGCAGAGGCAGACAGAGGGAAAAGTTGACAACATGGCTGGGAACAGCAAGAACGACAGACACTATCGCTGTACTGTAACGCAAGACAGAATGAAGTTGAGGTCCATGATTACCCACGCCAGTCGGCAAGGCACCGGATGATGATGATGATAAGAGTACATGTACATCAATCAAATCTTCACTTTCGCTCCAAGACATACGGGGAGACTGCCTCCAACTAGGTACGTGCCATTAAAATAACAAAGTTTTATCTGACGTTTTGGCCAGAATTGAGTTATTCAGACAATTATATCCAATACTAAATGTTCTATCTGCTCTATCAAAATGGTAAGATTATTCGGAGTCGTTTTCATGATATTCAAAAGAATTACATTGGAAAAAGCTAAACCATGTTGTGAGATTTCAAATGTGTAAGTTCATCTTTCTCAAAACTAGGTACTGAGCAGATAGAACTTCGTCATTCTGGGGTACCTAAATAGGTCGGTACATGAGATTCTCGTCAGCGAGGACACAGGCAGAGTCCCAAGTCTTGCTGTGGAGGGTAGTAGTGAAAAAGATGTGCACGGCACGCGAACCTTCTATTACGCCCTCTGACCTTGTCCGCTGCAACAGATCGTTGTACTAAATCAGTCCATTGGTGGGGGCCTGAATAACACAACGGAGTATCGGTGCTGGAATCTTGTTCTGTCTGTCTGTCTGTCTGTCTGTCTGTCTGTCTGTCTGTCTATCTGTCTGTCTGTCTGTCTGTCTGTCTGTCTGTCTGTCTGTCTGTCTGTCTGTCTGTCT
>NW_004797315.1:780228-781322 GCF_000002075.1 Aplysia californica | reverse complement strand
GAAGAAGAAGAAGAAGAAGAAGAACAACAACAACAACAACAACAACAACAACAACAACAACAACAACAACAACAACAACAACAACAACAACAACAGCTACAACATGGGGGCACGCTGCTTTCAATATTTAAGGAACGAGTGCGTTATTCATTTTTTTTTCTTCCAAAGCGTTACAAAAGGGGCATGTGTAAAAGATAGTGTTACTTGAAATAGTTTGATCAATTCTCTCTCTCTCTCTCTCTCTCTCTCTCTCTCTCTCTCTCTCTCTCTCTCTCTTGTACCCCCCCTTTCTCTTTCCCACCCTCTCCCTTTCGCTATTTCTTTCTCTTCTCTATCCATCAATCTATTTGTCCAACTGTCTTCTGTAAACCCCCTAGGAATATTTTCGTTCTTGGTTGTTTTTTTCGTTGTTGTTTCGTTGGGGTTCTTTTTAAATGTAAACGTTTTACTCCCCCAGCGACACGATTTAGATCGGTTAAGTGGTGAACCCAGGCTGAGAGAGTGGGGGGGGGGTAGAGAGGACAGAGAAAGAGAGTAGTATAATGTATATATTTTTTTAATATATATATAATACAACGTCCCAACAAAACGATAGAGATCTTCGATTTTAACAAATCTTTTCACACAGGAAACAAACTCAAATCATCTGCAGGAGGCAAAAAAGTGTCTACCAGCTACACGCCAGATGCCGGAAATATTTGCGTGTCAACTGAACTACATAAAAAAGCAGCTCGGGAACTACGAAAAAAGACAAACACACAAGCTACGAATAAACAATTCAGCTTATAAAAATAAATCTCAAAGAAAAGATAATTATTGTGTGTAACAACCTCTGTCAAATTCTCCTTTCAAAACAAGAGCAATCCCTCGTATATCATGATATCTAAGCGTTTTTGCTCCAGCCTAGTCTGGATTCATATCCTCAAAGTTGTAAGATCCTGATTTGCGAAAATCGTCCAGCCTTAACATAGATAATAAATTTGTCTCACACACGCCATGCATACGGGGTTCGCTTTGATAATAGAAATTCTCCTTTGAACCAAAGTTTCTCAAAAATGCATCATTCCTTTCTTGATATAAGTGTGTGGGGGGGG
>NW_004797315.1:778798-780128 GCF_000002075.1 Aplysia californica | reverse complement strand
TGGGTGGGTGTGTGTAAATGTGTGTGTGTGTGTCTGTCTGTCTGTGCGTGTGCGTGTGCGTGTGCGTGTGCGTTTACGTGTGCGTGTCTGTGTGTATGTGTGTATGTGTGTGTATGTATGTGTGTACATGTGTGCGTATGTGTGAGTGTGTACATACATTACGAAGGAACGTTATCCTATAAGAGAGCAAGATTTGGAGAGGATGTTGTCTTATTTGTCTTATGTCTTATGCAAATTGTCTCCCATATCCACCAAGGAATGTTAGCATTTCTTCTGAAGTGCTTAATTATACTTTTTGTCGTTTCAGGCAGAAGACGCAAGTTCGATTCCCAAGTGGGAAAGTCATGTTTATAAAGTACCTGTCCATCTCCTCGGATACTTCATTCACTCAGTCTGGGTTGGTCCTAACAGGCACGGTCAAGACAGCTCGCCTCCTAAATTATTTAGATGTTGTCGTTTGCGATATTAATATTATGAAACATATTGCAACTATTTTCACATTCAATCGCCAGGATATACGAATGGTTAAATAGAAACCAACAAAAACTCAACACTATTTTGGGGGGTCGGAAGTGAAAACATGTTGCAAACCATTCAGTAACAAACTTACTGTATACCACGCTTTTTATTGGCACGTGATAGGAATTCGCGATTTTTGCTTTGTTTCATCTTTTTAAAAGAAATTAGATCTAGCGAATTCAAGCTGCTCGAGAAATGTTAAAAGCGGTTCCACTACATTGCAGCACATGACACTTAGTAGCTCAAATCGTGAATTCAAAACATTTGCGAATAATGGCATGGGCAAACTCGAAAAAAAAAACACCTTACGAAATGACAGCCCTCACCCAGGCTACAACTTCACACAGATGCATCCCCAAAACGGGGCACCCCGACCTCATAACTTACGTTTAATCAGGGAATGTTAACCTGGTGACGTAAAGCCAAGAGCGCCAATCGAATTTCTCCCCAAGAGGCTCATGGGATGGCAACAATGGCTGGCGTTCCGTAGACGACGGATAAACCAGCCAGATAATTCAAAGGAAGAGAGAGTGCCAAATCTAAAAGGGCATCCAATGTTGTGGATGGGACAGATTAGCCTTTTGCAGTTACCCTTTTCCCGGAACGTAGCGATTATGTTGAAAGCATATATTATGGAAATTTTTCAAGTTGGTATTTTGAGAAGATTGAGTTTGAGAATATTTTGTTATCAGATGCAGACCACGGAAGGGAAAGCGTTGTTGATGAGTGAGATGAGAGTTGTATTTACAGTATGGGGGTGGAGAGAGAGAGAGAGAGAGAGAGAGAGAGAGAGAGAGAGAGAGAGAGAGAG
>NW_004797315.1:777260-778580 GCF_000002075.1 Aplysia californica | reverse complement strand
AGAGAGAGAGAGAGAGAGAGAGAGAGAGAGAGAGAGACTGAGGCAGAGAGAGAGACTGAGGCAGAGAGGGGGGTGAGCATAGGGAGAATCAAAAGTGAGTACAGTTGAGTATGGTTACAAGATAATTCAATCCTATATCTGAGATCACAAACAGTTAAACACCAACACCCATCGAATTCAAATTTGTCAGTTGCTCCATTATGGCCAGATAAAGAGTGATTTATATTCCTGAAAAGAGCTTGAAAATATGAATTGGTATACGAAATGTAGATACCCAGTCTATGTGTAGCTATCAGAATGTAACTTCTGATCTCGTAAATTAACCTTTTGTGAGGAAAAGAGATACGTAAAGATTGAGTCGTTTCAGAATATATCAGCAATACAAAAGTCTGAGAGGCTGATTTTCAACTGGTTGTATAACGTTCTTTTGAATATTGTGGAGAGAGGCTAGAAAGAGAGAGAGAGAGAGAGAGAGAGAGGGAGAGAGAGAGGGGGGGGAGGGAGAGAGAGGGGAATAGAAACAGAGAAACAGAGAGTCAGAGAGTCTGATTTTATTTATTTTTTTCTTTTTGGTAGATGCGGTTCTCGCAACAGCACAGGGTTATATTAGCGCGCGGAACACATTTAACATTTTCAGTTGGTAGGAGACTATGAATTTTACCCGGGTGGCGGCCGAACCCTACTCTGATCAATTTTGGACCACCAGGAATCTTTAACTTTCGCAACTTGCACGCGGGAGCTTCGAGATTTGTCGTCCTTGTCCGAGAACGCTAGGTGTAGATCATACTTACCTAAAGGTCAGGGGTGTGACTGAAAGACAGCAGTAAAAAGAAGCCAAGCAGTAGCAGTAGAAAGGATGTAGAAAGAGTCAGGAGCCCAGAGGAGGGGGCAAATGAGATGAGGGGGTGGGGGCAGAAAGTGGAGACGAAAGCAGACGACAGAGTATTGTTAAAGAGCAGGAAAGGATGTGAAAGGAGAACATTTTTAGAGAAGAAAATTCCCGTCTCTATCCGGATTCGAACTCTGAACCTATTGAATGAGAGGCGAACACCTTAACCTCTAGGCCACGAGAGGCCGCAGAGAGTCAGAGACAGCCAGCCAGCCAGATGGACTAGTGGATTGGTTGGAGCTGGGGGGGGGGGGGGCGATGAAAAAGAATAAGTGAATGGGGAAAAAAAGAATAAAGAGACGTAAAAGGTAAAACAAACAAAAATAAATAAACAATATTCAGAAAAAACTTCGAAAAGAAAAGAGAGGTGGAGAAGGGAGTGGGGCAGAGAGACAGACAGACAGACACACACACACACACACACACAGACA
>NW_004797315.1:771417-774022 GCF_000002075.1 Aplysia californica | reverse complement strand
GAGAAGGGAGAGAACAGGGAAAAGAATTAGTAGGTAGGAAGGGAGAGACACAACAGAGATAGAGAGGAGGCGAATGAAGAGACAACAGAAAGAAGATAGTAGAAAAGTTTAGAAAAAGAAAAAAAATCAAAGAACGACAATGTAGACAGCATAATTTCCAGTTCAGATCATTTCTCCAGTAGACGGCGGGGTGAATAACCCAATCCATCTCGAGCTGCCTCCAGTTTCACCATGTTTTATGAGATCATTAAGTGACCTCCACTGAGAAGCTAGCCACAGTGATCGCGTCGATAGGGTAAACATGATACTCTATTAACCCTTTGTTTCTCGGAGTAATCCTACAGGTTTAAATGTTAAGTCTTTGGTGGCAAGCAAACTTGTCTCTCTTTCATAATGTCATTACAGTTTTAACTTTGTGTTACTCTTTTCAAGGGTTATGATTGAAAGCTTCTTCCAAACTGTAAAAAGATCAAATATGTTTGTAACTCCTTTAACCTGATTTGAACTATACTGACCGTAAAGCTGGTGTCAAAAAAGGATAGAAAGTGGGTCGCTGACGAGTGCTCGGGAGTGATTTGCTCCTTCCTTCCCATCAAAACATCTATCATCCGTATCTCTCTTATAACACCTCAAATCCCTTATGCTTATTTGACCTTATTGTGTTGCAAGTGCTTTAAAACTCTTACGTAAACTAAAAACTAAAACTACCATCAGACGTGTTGCATCATGTTTAATTTCAATATGCGGAAGTAGAAGAAAGTCCACAGTGGACAAAAACGAAAACAAGAATGAAACGAAAACAATAAACAGAAGAATCAGTATGGGTTCCACTCTATGCTGGCCTTAGAAAATATCCAAATTCAGGAGAAGATCCAGCACGAAAGAGTTAAACATAAATCATTCATAGAAGTAATATTCATCATAGAGATAAAGCAAAGCCCAGTTCTGCAGACCCATACAGGTTAATGTCAGGCGATGTGAACACATAGAAGGTTCACCGGGCAGGCAAATCAGTCACACTGTGCGGCCAAACGAGTGATGACGTAGACGGGGGATGGGGTCAATGACCTCTCACAAATAGTCTGTTTCTCTACCTCAAAAGACGCAATTGCAGAGAACGTCACCGCAGCCATTTCAGCTTCAGTTTCAGAGAGAAAAAAATCCAGTTCTGTTGTATTATTGTAAATGTTTGACGCCCCTGTACACAAAATCGTAATTGATATCTAGGAGGCAGGCTGTTCTGGTGCTATCTTAAAAGAGGTTTCCCGGGCTAAATGGGGCCCAGTATTCCAGCAAAGAAATAAAGATACAAATATACATCATCGTAGAGGGAATCGAACTCCCGCCTTCTGAGCGCTTGCTTCAAGGACTAGCCCAACCATTACACCATGGACGTCAGTTAGTTTTGTTGTTGGAACTGAAGTCTCTCTCATGAAAACGGACGGTCTCTCTCATGAAAACGGACGTAATTTTAGAGAGGAAATTCCAAGCTGAACTTAAAGCACTCACAGTAAAAGGGGAGGGGGGTGCTTGTGACTATTTTAGGGCCGTGTTTACACAATTTAGATCATTAAGGAGACGGACGGCTGGAGGGAGGGGGTGGAAGGGGAGGGGTTGAGGGGGGAGGGCATTCAGAGAATGTTAACCCAATGACTTAAAGCCAAGAGCACCAATCGAATTTCTCCCCAAGAGGCTCAGGGGATGACAAGAATGGCTAACGCTCCTTAAACCACGGATAAACGAGCAAGATAGTTCTAATGAAAGAGAGTGCGAAATCTAAAAGACCATCTACATTGTGGAAGCCACAGATTAGCTTCTTTTTACCCTTTTCCCATGACGTAGAGATCGTGTTTAAAACCATGCATAATGATTCACTTTTCTCCTTGATCTGCTGCTGATATTTGCTAGTGGTGCTACTCCCTTCCACTTTCCAACAGGTTAAAATAACAACGGGAGGGGGGGGAGCTCTCGTGGCCAAGAGGTTAAGGTGTTTGCATCTCAATCAATAGGTCTCCGCTTCGAATCCGGATAACAACGGAAAATTTGATTCTCTCAAAATTGTTTCTTTTCACATCCTCTCCTGCTCTCTAACAATATTCTGTCGTCTGCTTTCGTGTCCACTTTCTGCAATCCCCCCATCACATTTGCCTCCTCCTCTTGGCTCCTGGCTCTTTCTATAGCCTTTCCACTGCTATTACTTGGCTCCTTCTTACTGCCGTCTTTCGGCCACACCCCTGATCTTCTGGTAGTAGTGGTAGGAAAGATCTACAACTAGCCTTCTCGAAGAGAGGCGAAAAATCTCGGAGGTCCCGTGTGTAAGTTGTACACGTTAAAGATCCCTGGGTGGTCCAAATTCGATAAGAGTAGACTTCGGCACAAAATTCAAAATGTCCTACCTACTGAAAAGTGTTTATTGTGTTCCGCGCGCTCATATGATCTTATGCAGTTGCAAACGCCGTAAAACATTTACCAAAAAAGAAGTATTTCCGCAGTCCGGGTCACAGCTTAAATTGACTCACGTCCTTTCACGTAAGAGTTGCTTCTTTGAAAGGGATAACGGGAATAGTGGAAGGCAGGCGAGGAAGGCTAAATACACACACACACA
>NW_004797315.1:760859-763359 GCF_000002075.1 Aplysia californica | reverse complement strand
TTTGGTTGTTTTTGGGGGGGGGGGGCAAAGGAAAAAAAACATCACAATTCAGATGATCAAAATGATAATATGCAAAACTCAGCGGCTTTTGACTTTAAAAAAAAAAAAAGCATAGATGTAAGGTAATGAAGGTGATTGAAGACCTGTTGTTGTTGATCCTGATTATTGCTAGTGGCATTTCTGGTTGTGATGTGCGGGGGTTGTTTTTCTGGTGTCCTCTTGTCTAATTGGATGTCGTTATGACAAAAGGGAGAAAACAGCGGAAAGATTTCGCTAAAGAGGTTGGATGGGGTACAGAGAAGGGGGGGGGGGAGAAGGTGGGAGAGAGAAAGGGAGAGAGATAGAGGAAAAGGGGGATGAATCGGAGAGTAGTCAGGAAATCGAGGAAGAGCGAGAGAGAGAGAGAGAGAGAGAGAGAGAGAGAGAGAGAGAGAGAGAGAGAAAGAGAGAGAGACAGTGCGTGTGTATGTGTGTGAGAGTGTGACAGACAGACAGACAGACAGACAGACAGACAGACAGACAGACAGACAGAGACAGAGACAGAGACAGAGACAGAGACAGAGAGAGACAGAGAGAGAAAAGTATATTTCTGTCACTATGAAAGAACGCCCTCTGTGGTGTAGCTGGCTGTCAGAGTCTCTGCCATTGCACCCAGAATTTCCGGTTTGGTGTACAAAATTGGGTCAATGAGACCATATCAATGGGAATTACAAAAGAATGCAATTCTGACAAGCAGTTACCTCAATCTGTACCATGGTACAGATGACCTTGGCTCAAATTCCCAATAGAGTGTTTATAAATAGAACTTCGGGGCGCATCTCCTTTTGGTTGGTCTTGTACGTCAACGTACTCCTGAACACATTGTATCTGCTCCCAAGGTGTTATCAGCGAGTTTTCAAGGCTTTCTGCTTACTGCGTCTGTCCTATCGTAAACGAAAGTCACCTTAGATCAGGATGTCTTCACTGCTGTGCATACTTATCAGTTTGCTTATGCTCTCCAAATTCTGTTCTCCAAATTGTGTTCTCAAAAGTGTGTACTCCAAATTCTATTCTTCAAAATTGTGCTCTCCATAATGTGTTCTCCAAATTCTGTTCTTCAAAATTGGTTCACAGCCATCCATTCCTTCTACTGGCGTAGGAGACGTTTTAGGAGATATACTGACAACGTTTGCAGTCGTTTCTTCTTAAATAAGTGTAAAGATAGTTAAGCTTTGTTTAAGCTCTTGTGGCAGCTTATCTAGATTAAATACAACATACTGAAAAGGCCGTGGGGAGGTGGGGGGTGTCTTTCATGTTATAATAATAATAATAATGTAATATCATTGTCGGCATAGGGGGCTCTCGTGGTCAAGAGGTCAAGGTGTCTGCCTCTCGTTCAATAGGTCCTGGGTTCGAATCCGGATTCCGACTGAAATGTCCATCTCTAAAGTGGTCTCCTTTCACATCCTTTCCTTCTCTTGAACAATGTCATGTCGTCTGCTTTCATCTCCAGTTTCTGCCCCCACCCCCTCACCTCCTTTGCCCACTCCTCTGGCCTCCTGACTCTTTTTGCAGCCTTTTTACTGATACTCCTTTGCTCCATCTTACTGCTGTCTTTCAGACAGCAATGACCTAATGGTAGGTAAGATCTAACACCTAGCCTTCTCGGATATGAGCGAAAAATCTCGGAGGTGACTTGAGCAAGCTTTATATCCCTTGGTGGTCCAAAACCGTTCCTTGCAACTGAAAGTGTTTATTCTGTCCAGTTCAGTCATATGACGTTATGCAGTTGCGAGAACCGCAAAACACTTAGCCATTTTAACTTTTTAAAATTGCCGACATATTGAAGTCGCGTAATATTGAATTAGTCAATATTAAATTAGTTATCTCCCTTCAATTACAGATGATTTTAACTGTGCGCTAATTCGTACCATTCGCCTTGCTTTTGTGGAGAGAGGCATTAGGAAGCAGTACTATCAATGCTGGTAAAAGAAGGTGAGTAATGTAAAACAGTCACTCTCCACAAAAGCAAGACGAATGGTACGAATAAAAACTTTCAGTTGCAAGGAAAGGTTTTGGACCACCAAAGGATAATAAAGCTTGCTCAAAGCACCTTCGGGATTTTTCGCTCATATCCTGTGGCTGTTTTCCATTACTCACCTTCTTTTACCAGCATTAATAGTACTGCCTCCGAATCAACTCTCTTTGATACGCGATTTAGAAGACCCTAATAAACAAAGAAACAGTCGAGTTGCAAAGATACTAACTCAGTATTCGACCACAAGTAACACAACTAACCCAAGAAGCGTAAAGCAAATAAGGGATACAATCATATTTTCTTTTTTATGGTTCAGCTGTTTCCGATTTACTTCCCTTCCTTCATCTTTCAAAACTAAAATTGGATACAGCTGGATTTAATGGCTGATGTCAAGGTATTCAAAGAATTACATTGTTCAATCACTATCAGTTTACCAAAAAAGATGTTTTGTAGAATAACAACGTTGTACCTGTAAGGTGTATT
>NW_004797315.1:753359-755859 GCF_000002075.1 Aplysia californica | reverse complement strand
GAGCTATCCGACATCGGCTCAATGTTATCTGATTGTCACACTGAGGGGAAAAAGGTCAACTTTTGATTTTTTATTTGAATAACATTATTTATGGCCAGCATTATGAAACATGCTTTGCAGTTTCGCGAAAGTATGCCAAATCGAATATTCTGTCGCTTATCCGATCTTAATTATGGTGACGCGACGATATTGTGCATTTGAAAGAATTGTTGTACGCTGAATGGGCCAGTGTGCATGTGTAAAGTGTAAGGAGCTTAACGGGCAGTAGGCGCTATAGAAATGATGTTTATTGTTATTATTCGTAACATTATTGATACTGTTTATTTGAGTAATATTATTCTTATCCTGCATATGAAACGTGCTTTGTAGTTTCGCGAAAATATGCAAAATCGAATAAATATTCTGTCACTTATCCAATCTTTTTGCGACGGCGACGACATTGTGTATTTGAAAGAATTATCGTACGTTGAAAGGACCAGTATGTATGTGGAAGGCGCAAGGCACTTAACGAGCAGCGGGCGCTACAGAAGGGATGTTTATTATTATTATTCTTAACATTATTGATATTATTTATTGATTGTTTTGTTTGACGGCAATCCCTCGCAACACAATGAGGCAATCTTGCTTACAGCCATTGAACAAGTATATCAAGCATCGATTGCATAAAGCGATTACTAACGAACCCGACCGAGCTTTGCAATAGATTATCTCCCAGACAGACCCAAGATCAGCTGGGAATTTTCGAAATTTACTGAGAAGAATGCAGAATGTAAAGCAATGGATCAGCCTGCCCCGAGCTAACGGTGCTCAACACCTACATTCCGACAATATCACCCATTGTTTATTTTAGTTTTAGTAAGAGCTGTAGCCTACGGCACTTGCAACACTATTAGGTCAAATATTATGTGCTGAAGATTGGAAGTGTTAATAATACGAACAAAAGGAAAGGAGATTAAGGCGATAGATGATTGATCGGAAAGAAAGAGCAAACCATCTTAGAGCAACCGCCAACCACCCACATCATTCAATGCCTATAGTCGAGTATCTCTTGGGTATGGCGAGAAAAGAGTTGTTGTAGAATACCTGTTCCAAAGGTGTATAAAATGCTGCCGGTCGCTACCTTAGAGTTACAACGTTCGGTCTGCTCAGTACCTTGTTTTGAGAAGTTTGACGTTCAGAATTCGAGTTTCACAAGTCAGGCTTTTTCGAATGAAGTTCTTTAAATTTCTTAATAACTATTTCGAATAATCTTACGATTTTGATAGACCGAACAGAACATTAATTGGTTTCTGACCTCATGGTTTTAGTAACTCAAAACGGCGTAAAATGTTGATAAACTTTGTAATTGCAAGGTAGCACGACGGCTTTAGAACCCGGGCGAGGAATGTCATTGGATTCCCAGGCGAATGCTTCAGTAAACTCACCATTAAATGAAGTCACAAGTGAGTTGAACACATTGAAAAAGTAAAAGAAAAGATAAGTTTTTAGTATAATAGGAAGACATGAGGGGGTGATACCAAAGCCCACTCCAAATATATTTAACTTAGAACTTTGCAATTTTCAATTCTGCAGATTCTGTTGAAAATTGCAAAGTTCCATCTGCTAACTGAATATTCTATATCTGGAGAGAATCATCGTCAAACTTACTTGAAACCACCTGAAACAAGTCATCATGCATCATGTTACATAAAGAATTTATAAAAATAATGCATTCAAAAAAGCTTGAAAATGTTATGAAGCTCAAAATATTCAACTTCAGATTTCTCAAAACTAGGTGCTAAATAGACAGAATTTAATCATTCTCGAGTTGCGACGTATACCAGTTTGTTAGATCTATCAAATTGTTCTTTGTTGTTTCCACAGTCATTCACACAGGATCGGATTCCGTTTCAAGAAACAGCTGAGTATATCACCAACCTCGCTCGGTATTGGAACAGAAGAGTCATAGCCTTGTTAAAACGCATAATCTCGGTCGGTGATAAATTCACCCAGGTGTGAGAGGTGTTGCTCTAATGAAATTGAAGATGAATTGCGCTTTATTTGTTAATTCCTCTCAGCCTGACTAAGCCCATTTATAGAAATATACAACGTTTGACCCAAGATAAGAGATTTGTGCATGACTTGTACTTTTTCATAATGGAAATTTTATTTTACAAATGAGCGTTTTATATGATGTGATGTGGGCCAAAGGCCTTAAACACTGAATAAACTTACTTACTTACTTACTTACATAGGATGGGGCATGGGGCTAAAAAATAATTATGATTGCCTGCCACGTGGTACCTACTTTTCTCAGATCCTCAAAATTTAATCCCTGTTTTACATAAAATTAAAATTTATGTAATTACAAGCTTGTTGGTTCATGAAAACAAAGACGAAGAATATCACGAATTATGCTGTCGAGAGTCTTGTCGAATAGATCATTATTTTACAGAGGTGTGTGATTGTATGTGTGTGTGTGTGTATGTGCGTGTGTGTGTGTGTGTGTGTGTGTGTATGT
>NW_004797315.1:748716-753259 GCF_000002075.1 Aplysia californica | reverse complement strand
GGGGTAGTGAAAAAAAAGGACAGGGGGAGGGGGGTATTCATTTTCACTGCTATAACTGGAGATTTAAAGAGCGATGCAATGCAGCACACCAGCATGTGACGTCACTGTAAGTCAATAGCTGCATGCTTTCGGCGGCTGCTGCAAGGGCGCACTGCCCCACTTATTGTCACTCTTCGTCACAATGTAGGGTGATTGAGAAAGAATGAACTGATTTCATTACGCTATATTTTAATAAGAAAAAGCACTAGAATTCTCAGGCTGAGACACAAGTATTGTACTCACAATATTCCTTTCTTGCAAGTGTTCAATGTGACCACCATCAGCAGCAGAGGCAACATCAATGCGTTAAGAGAATTCTACCCAGACGCGTTTCAGCATATCACGGTCTTGTAGGTAGGTCTTTACCACAGAATTCTACACAAGTGTAGAATTCTGTGGTCTTTACTCACCGGAGTTTTCTACTCGACTGGCTGTGTAGGACAGTCGGGTCAGGTGGTGTTTTTCTTGTGAGCATTTCGCAGGTCCGTGCGAAGTCATGGTCATGTCAGCTGCTGTGTTGTGAGTTAATTGAATGTTAGGGGAGTCACTTCAGTCCACTGATTTAATCGCTGTTGTTATTCGATGTTTAAGGTCATCGAGGCTAGTGGAAAACGGTGGAACATAAAGGCGACCTTTGATTATCCCCATAATGAAAACAATCACCCACGTTGAGATGTGGGGATCTGGCAGGTCAAACACAGAGGTCAAAACCTTGGGCCCCTTTCCGGCCAATCCATCGTTGGGGTACCGTTTCATTTATTTATTTTTACTCGAACTGTCAGTGCCAATGGAGTGGTGCTCCATCTTGTTTAAAAATGTTGTCGTGCAAATCTGCTTGTAAAGAGCCAATTTTTGAACACATCTAGAAAGATTATTTTTTTCCTGTAGCGACATTTCTTTCAAAGAAAAAGGGACCTTACACCTGGTCCTGGGCGGGACGCAGCACCCCCGTGACAGCTATTCCAAAGTAAGATAACAGCTCTCTCAAATGGACACCAACTCATTTTATAACGATGCTAGAGAACTGAGGGTGGAGGTCCTAAAATAGGTTTATTCGCTTTTTAATTCAAGTTACATAACTCATTTTTAAATTGGTCACTGACTCGTTCCTCAACGATACTTGAGAACTGATGCAGTGTGTCCTAAATCAGTTTTTTAATTCAAAAGTTAGATATCTCCTCTTTTAAATGGACACTGGCTCATTTCATAACGATGAATGAGAATTGAAACAATACGTCAAAAAATCAGTTTAATCTTTTTTAATCACCCTTTCCTATATATAAACCGTGGGAGTAACGTACAGATAGGCCTTTTCTTACGACACCTGTCCAAGACATGCAATCACCTGGACAAACGACCCCATCCCAATTCCCTTTTCGCGTGTATTTGTTTCTACATTCAAATTCATTAAGACTCTCTCATAAAAGACCACCAACTGTCTCAGAATTACAAAGTTCAATCTGACGTTTTTGGATGTTTTGAGTTATTAAGACCATGAGGTCAGAAACCAAATTATGTTCTATCTACTCTATCAAAATTGTAATATATATTCGAGGAATTGCATTCGCAAAAGCTTGGCATGAATGAGACACAAAATATTTGTTGTCAAATGTGTCAAAACAAGGTACTGAGCAGGTAGAGCTTTGTACCTATAATTCTGAGGTAACGACCTGTCTATGATGGCCACTTTTCTCCTCGACAGTCGATGGTCATCTCGGCCAAGTTCGATTGTATTACTGAACCCAAAAAAACCCTACTTTTTCAATCAGTTGCTTGAATCACCTGCTCTAATTATCGATTTCCACTCTGTCTTTAACAATATAAGGAAAAATAACAGAGGGTTTCTTTTCCACTCCCGAAAATTTTACGCATCAGTTACAAAACACAGTAGCAGCTGGCCTCATTACTTCTCCTTCCTTGACTCCCAGCTATTTCAATTCATTGACCATGGTGCTGTTACTATTATAATTGCTTTTTTTAAAAGGTAAGAAAGAAATACATTGTTTTTATTCACAACTACTGCCGAAAAAATTTCAAGACATTCAACCGTTGTAGAGGAGAAAAGTGGTTATCTTGTCATTCTTAACATATTAAGGACATATCGAAAGAGATATTTTATTAATAATATTATAGAAAAAACGTAAAGCAGGAAGTGGAAAATTATCGTTATTACAGGTGACAGTAAAAGCAGGTTCACCTGTACTTTTTCAATGTTTTTATTCATTAGAAAGTTGTACGGGAGATTGTCTTGGACAGGTGGTCGTTAGAGAATGTTCCAGTGCACTTTTTAAAGATTTTTTTTTTAATGAAAAAGGTTTCCAAAGGCTTGCATGTGATACGGTGGTCTCTGGATAGCATCATGGAACCACCTAAATAAGAGCACCAGACTGGCAGGTTGTAAAACGTAATATTGCTCTTACTTAGAATTACAATGTTGTATCTGACATTTTTGGTCGTTTTCAGTTTCTAAGACAATGACATCAGAAACCATATGTTCTATATATCTGCTCCATCAAAATCCTAAGATTAATTGGAGTTTTAGAGAATTGCATTCGAAAATGCTTGACCTGCTGTGAAACTCGAAATAGCATTATTGTTAACGTTGGATTTCCCAAAACTAGGTACATAGTAGATTGAACGTTGTAATTCTAAGGTAGTGATTAGCCTTTCCTTCGGTAATAGTTACAGTTTTCCGCTAAACGTCTGCCGACGATTATGTAGCTGTCACCCACATCCAGAAAAAGTTTCAAGCTTCAAAGGTAATAACACAGCTTATACAAATAGCTGCTTATTCATATGTTAGTTGGTTTGTTCGTTTGTTTATCTGTTTGTTTTCTTGTTTGTTTTTCAAAAAGTTGTTTTTCTCTTTTGCTTCTATCTATGAAAAAAGAAAGTTAGGGTTGAAGGAGAATGATAATGGTGATGAGATGGTAGCGGTTAGGATGATGGTGATATCGGTGATGACTATGATGTTGATGATGATGATGATGATGATGATGATGATGATGATGATGATGAAGATGATGATGATGATGATGATGATGATGATGATGATGATGATGATGATGATGATGATGATGATGATGATGATGATGATGATGATGGTAGTGGTTGTGGTAACTGTGGTATTTGCAGTTATCATTACCAAGAAAAACAAACTGAGCTCGTAAAAAATCACGCCATCTCCACCCCCCCCCCCCCCCCACCTTTCCCCCCCCGGCCCCGGCCCCCGCCCCCCCCCCGCCCCCGCCCCCCCCGCCCCCGGCCGGCCGTCCGGCTGGCCGGCCGGCCTTGGCCCCCCCCCTTCCTTCCCCCCCCCCCCCCTCTGTCTCTGTCTCTCTGTCTCTCTCTCTCTCTCTCTCTCTCTCTCTCTCTCTCTCTCTCTCTCTCTCTCTCTCCCTCTCTCTCTCTCTCTCTGTCTCTCTCTCTCTTAACCTTCCCACCTGTCTCTTTATCTTCTTACCTTGCGGTAACAGTTTTCCCACGTCTTCCTTCTTTTTATTCTTCTCCAAAAAAGTAGCTCTAAAAATGGTTCCTAGAAACATCAAAGATAAGCTCCCGGACATGATAACAGCCTTTTAATGCTGGGAAAAAGCAGGATTGAAGCAACATCGAGAAAAAATAGGACATATATACGTGACTCCCTCTAACCACCCACTTCTTGAGAAACTAGGAAAGTACATCTAATTTTAATCACTATAGCTCAACTAATTTTTCTTTTTTGTCTGTAATTTTGTTAAATGCTTTTATACCGAGATATCATCTGCTTTGCAAGAAAGGGCCTAATATATTTTAAAAAATGATTCAGTTGAAGCCAATACACACGCGATCTTCGTTTTCACCTGTGTTCGTTGGGGAGAGAGGGGAGAAGGGGGAGCATGCTAATAAAGATACTACCCAAGTTTCAGAACATTGAACATCGTTCGTTTGTGTGGGTGGCTTATTGAAAGCAAGCCTTTTATCATCAGAACGTTATGCTACTGCGATGACAAAAGATGAACCGGCGACGTGATGTATCGACTCATGTGTGATTAGAGAGAGAGAGAGAGTTGACATAATGAGCCAAGAAGTTATAGATCTATAGACTAGTCTGACGATGATGTGCGTCTGCACTCATACGGTGCACAGAAATGTGACGTTGTTATTCATCTTTCTGACTCTCTGCAGAGCACACCACTTGGATTAATGTGCATTATTGTTATTGCAGCGTCATGGGGTGAGTATTCTGCGCGTGGTGTCTCGACACAAAATAGGATATCATAATTTTTAATTGTATTTTGCTAAATTAATCTTCGTAGCGAATCACACACTTTTAAAAAACAAATCGCTACCTTACAATCACAAAGTTCTATCTGCTCAGTACCTAGTTTTAAGAAATTTCATTTCTAAACTTTTGAGTTCACAACACGCCAAGCTTTTTCGAATGCAATGTTTAAAGTATCTTGATAACGACTCCAAATAATCTTACGATTTTAATAGAGCAGATAGAACATTTATTGCTTTC
>NW_004797315.1:741216-743716 GCF_000002075.1 Aplysia californica | reverse complement strand
TCTTATGTAGAGCCGATCAGACATTGATCTTCAGAGCCCCTTCAGGACAGTTACACACCAATAAGCACATAAACAGAATTACCCCATGTGGGAGCCCCATTGCAGAAACTGTGACTACCACGAGGAGACTGTTGCACATCTTCTCCTTCACTGCCCAAACCTGGCAGCTCTTCGACGAAGGCTCCTCCATACACCTACAGACTTACTTTTACTCTGAGGTTGACCAGATGACAAAGATATGTGGTTTCTTGAGGCAGGCATTGCGCTGCCAAGAGTGAAATGCTTGCAGCTAAAGGGATTTGAAAACAACAACAGCAACAACAACAACAACAACAACATCTCTCTCTCTCTCTCTCTCTCTCTCTCTCTCTCTCTCTCTCTCTCTCTCTCTCTCTCTCTCTCTCTCTTTAGTAAATGCGAAGAAATGACTGAACGTGGGAAAACAAAAAGCAACACAATACGCAAGTCCAAAACCATGTGTCTAGAGGACAATCAGTTATAACATTGCTCACAGAAGTTTAGGCAGGTCGTGGGTTCGAATCCGGATAGCGACGGAAAATTTTCTTCAACAAAATTTTCTCCTTTCAAATCCTTCTCTCTCATATGCAAAGAAATGACTAAATTGAAAAAAACAAAAAATGACACAATTAGTAAGTTTAAAACCGTGTATCAAGGGGACAACAAGTTGCAACTTTACTCACAGAAGTTTAGGGGGAGGGGGGGATAGAGACTAAGGTGTTCGTCTATCATTCTGCAGATCGTGGGTTCGAATACGGATAGCGACGGAACATTTTTTTCAATAAGTATTCTCCTTTCAGATCCTTTCCTGCTCTCTAACAATGTTCTGTCGTCTGCTTTCCTCTCTAATTTCTGCCCCCACCCCATCACCTCCTTTGCCTCCTCCTCTGGGCTCCTGACTCTTTATGTAGCCGTTCTACTGTTACTTCTTGGCTCCTTCTCACTGCTGTCTTTCAGCCACACCCCTGAGCTTATGGCAGGAAAGATCTACACCTAACCTTCTTGGACAAGGACGAAAAAACTCGGAAGTTCTGTGTGCAAATTGCGCACTTTAAAGATCCCTTGGTGGTCCAAAATCAATAAGACTAGGCTTTGGCCGCCATCCGGCAAAATTCAAAATTTCCTACCAACTGAAAATGTTGAGTGTGTCATAAGCGCTCATATGACCTGATGCAGTTGCGAGGGCAGCAAAACACTTACCCCCCAAAAAAATCACAGAGGTTTTGAGATTTTTTTTTAAACACCCAAAAGTCCCAACAATATAAGCAATAGCCTCGATAGATTCATTCAAAGAGATTTGTTCAAAATTAGACTACATATTTACTGCACTTAAGCTGACATTCCATATGCCCGAAAAACCGATGCGAACTTCGGGTGCGAATTTCGCGTGCGAACTATTTTTTTTCGCACCAACCTTTTTGTCATAGTGTAAGTCCATATACCGGAATTTCGCATGGCCGAGTCCGAAATTCGCATGCGAAGATTTTGTTTCGCACGAGGGAGCGAAACTTTTTTCTTCGGCACCCGAATTCTTCGTGAAGTGGGCAGGGCTCATTTCCCGCCAAATCTACTTCAAAGGAACGAAGCGGCATGGAAGCACTAGGAAAATGGGAAAAAGTCCAAATGTTGAATTCCTAGGTTCGAGAGACTGAAACGATGTGTTTATTTTCAAGGTGGCTGCCATTTCCATGGCGACCACTTTTTTTTAAAAGTCTGTGGGAAACTTTCGGGAGTCTATGTAATCTATTTATGCTATCATTTATCGTTTTAAAGCATGTAATTAAAAAAATAGCATTTCACTTACCCCCCCCCCCCTTCTTTAAATGCACTTGAATATAACTTCTAACATACATTAATTATAACTTAAGATTGCTGTCTGTGCCGCAGCCACATCAGCCAGCGCTGTCGGTGATAGGACCGAAGCTTCGAAAAGAAAACGACCCAAGAAAGCAAAGTTTTTGAAGGAAGGACCATCATCAAGTCTGGACGAAGCAATTTAGAGCCTGCTTTCGTAGGAACAGGAGTTTTAACAGCAAAATTCTCTCGTTTTCAACGAAGAGTGCTTGCTCTGACTGAACCGGTGCCGTGATTTCAGTCAGAAATGACGGATACGAATTTCGGGTATATGGGAGGAGGGCTATTTTTTCATCGTACCCGAATTTCGTACGCGAAAATCGTACCCGAATTTCGTACGCGAAAATTGCACCTGAAGTTCGCATCGGTTTTTCGGGCATATGGAATGCCAGCTATAATGCATATTTATGGACGTATGACGAATAAATATGTAAAGCTGTCAATTCTTTAATTTCTAATCATTCCAGGCAAATGGACAAAAACATTAACAATATCGTATTTTTCTTGGTCGTTGGGGCTATCAAATAAACGTTACGACTCTGTTATGTTGCTTTCCGAAAACTTTGTCTCCCCCTCCCCTCCTCCGCATCTCTCTCTCTCTCTCTCTCTCTCTCTCTCTCTCTCTCTT
>NW_004797315.1:731028-740515 GCF_000002075.1 Aplysia californica | reverse complement strand
CTCTCTCTCTCTCTCTCTCTCTCTCTCCCTCTCTCTCCCTCCCTCTGCGCCGTGTCTAGACAAGGAAGACAGGTCCAGATCTCCAGACCACGAGACACGCAACATTCGTAACAGCTGCACGACCTGTAATATTCAAATTTTGTTCAAATTATAAGAAAACAGTTAAATGCTCTTAACAACCACAGACGGCAGTTTACAAGAAGTAACAACCCTTGTTCTGCTTGAGTGAGTGAGCAAGGTAAGAACTAAGCACTCACAGAAGAGTTTGTTTCATAGAAAAGACTCCACTTGAAGGTATAGGCTTCTCCTCATTGACTTTCTCATGGAGGCCAAGATACTAGTTGAAGGCTATAATAGACCAATTGTTAGTTTAGACCATGTTGGGCATTAATTGTCTTTTTTAAAACTAGACTTTCAGCATATGTTTTGAAATATGATTTTTTAAGTATTTTGCCCTAAAATGTAATTATACCATAATATGTAATTTGATTGTGAAAGCTTGTATTGTGTGTACAAGCTCAAGGGTTTCATTTCAGTTCCTGGATATTCGGGAGATTCTATTGATGCTGTCAACAGGTTTGTTCGTTTGTTTGTTTGTTTGTTTGTTTGTTTGTTTGTTTGTTTGTTTGTTTGTTTGTTTGTTTGTTTGTTTGTTTGTTTGTTTTGATGTATGTTGTTCTTGTTCGGGTTTTAGTTTCTATGCGCAGGGTTCAGTATTTCTATTATTTAACCTTGTTGAACTTAGCTGGGATGTACAAAGAATTCAACATGGGTCGCCATACCGAACCCAGTGAGTCCCCTGTAGTGGATTAGGAAAGGATGGCTTCTAGGTATGAAGGCTCAATTGCTGAGCAGTCGCCAACCAAACGGGAGGTGATTGCAGAGAGTAGAGGAGAACCCTGGTGGCACAGTTGTTTCAGTAAGTAACTATCTCATGGCACTTCGTGATAATGGCGCTCGTTATCTGCTTCTCATCATCACCCTGTGCTTTGCCGACTGACGTGGGCGATCACGGACCTCAACTTCACTTTGTCTTGCGTTGCAGCGATGGTGTCTGTCGTTCTTGCTGTACCCATCCATGTTTTCAACCTTTCCAGTATCTTTTCCCTCTTTCTGCTAATGCCTCTCTTTTCATCTGAATATACCGGTGTATAATAAACAAAAAAGAAACACATATGTAAACAGCAATAACTCAGTCAACTTTGCAGCAGATTTAACAAAACTTCGAATAAATAAAATGCAATCTAAGGCACCTAAATTTGCCCTTATGAAAAAATCAACGTACGTGTTCGAAAAATACTATGATTTCTAATGTTCAACCTAAACTGAATAAAACTCAAAGCTTTACGTATTTTTGCATCAAAGAGCACATTTATTTAAAACTGAAATTGCCAAAAACAGAGTGTCTTAAACAAGTGAACCTATTTAAAGTTTCAGTATGCACCAATGCTTTCCTCTTGGGTTTTTTAAGGCAGAGTTGGAGGAAATAACCCATGAAAACAATCGAATAGTTGAAACGGACTGCTGAAGAGGAGGTCTAAAGAATCGACCCAGAGTTCTATAACATTCTTAACAGCGCATTCGAGCGTGTCTGGAGAGAAATGGTTAACACCTGGAGTTTGTTCTTAAATGCACAGGTGCACACTGTGGTTGACTTTTTAAGAGGAAATGTTTAGCGTTTTACTCAGTTTTGGTTAAAATTTTAAAACTTAATATTTCTCAAACATGTAGGTCAATTTTCTAAGGATTCGAGCTCTCTTGATCTAGAGGTACGGTGTTTCCTTTTCGTTCTTAAGGTCCCAGATTCGAAGCCTGGGTGTGACGAAAAGATTTTGTTCTCTAAAATATTCTCTTTTTACCACCTTTCCTGTTCTCTAGTCCTGTTTTATCTTCTGCTTTCATGATCATCAACATTTCCTACCCCCCTCCCCCTCCCCACCTCATCCCCGGCCTCCCCCTGGCTTCTCCCTCCTTCACTCCTGACCCTTTCCACTACTACTTCTGGCTCTTTCTAAATGCTGCCTTTCAGCCACTTCCCTGATCGCATGGTAGGTAAAATCGTACACCTAGCTTTCTCGGATAAGGGCCAACAATCTCGGAGGTCTCATGTACAAGTTTTGCACATTAAAGATCCCTTGGAGGTCCTAAAATAAAAAAGAGCAGGCTTTGGCCGCCACCAGGCAAAATTCAAAATTAATTCTATCAAAAATAAAAAGTTGTCTTGTCAGAATAAAAGCATAATATTGTTATTGGGTACTTTTGAAGTGGGAATGAGGTTGCTTGAAGACAAGGAGCCTTACAAAGTAGGAAAAACGGTCACTTATATGTAAAAATAAGTTGCACAGTAAGTTGAAGAACCAGCAATCGACTTCCCATGAAACCTTTTAGAGGAACGCAAAGAAAGAAGTGGCCGGTTTTCTCCCTATTGACGAATTTGACGTCCCCTCTACTGAATGTCTTTTGTTCAAAGTTTTGCTGAAATGGGTGCAAAGTTGACTTTTTTATAGGTCCTCTATAGATACTAATACTCTATACAAGGCTATCGATGCCACTGAAAAAAGACCGGTACGGTGACATGTTACTAGCTTCATTAGAAACAGAATTGTACAAGCATTAATTAGTAAGATGTCAGCGCACCGGTCTTTTTAAGTGGCATGAATAGCCGCGCTGTTTGGCTACAGGATCCGTAAACGTTAGATCGCGAGTTCGGGGTTTCAACCCTGAGCTTCGTCAGGCGGTATGTCCTTGTAAGACATTTCACATGAATTTCCTACCTGGGTGGATCCTTTCGGAAATGGGCGTTAATCTCGGAGGTCCCGCCTCTTAGATAACCTTTTAGTGTTGATATGGGATTTAAACCTCAATACTATTTCGTTTTTCCTTTCAGTCTGTTGTGATGTATTTTCAGAGAGACATCTCACGTTCAAGTGGTTCCTAAAGCGACGATGTCGTCAAACCAGAGACATCTGCTCACGTTCTGCACGCTGGTTGCCATCGTGTTTGTCTGGCTACTTTTCACTTTGAATACGACGACGTCCAGGCTCACATGTAAGGTGCCTCCTGTTAGCTTTACTCTGTCAGTGATTTGTAATTTTTCTTAATAGTGACATGCATTTTACTTGAACGTTAACGAATATTTGAACATTTTATCGTCGGTGGCCTAGTGGTTAGGCTCTCGGACTCGCAACCGTAAGGTCGTGGGTTCGAATCCCGTCAGCGACTCGACGTTGTGTCCTTGGGAAAGGCATTTTGCACAAATTTATGTTCCTCACTTCACCCAGGTGGAAATGGGTACCCGACAGTGAACGATCTTGTCAGTTTGATAGTGTTTGAGCGCATGAAATCCGCAGCTTGCACTGTATGCTTCCGCGGAAGCCGAGAATGTTTTTGAGTGTTCTCAGAGGGTCTGCTGGGATAATAATAGTAGTAAAGCCCATAGAGCATGCTCTTGAGCACGGATATGCGCTATATAAATGCAATTATTTTTATTTTTATTATTACCTAGAACGAAAAACTTGATGGCAAGATTAGCAAATCATCATTAATTAAGTTAACATGTTACAAAAAGTATGTATACAATAGCTAATGCTGGCTTGATTGTAAACTGGCATCAATTGATAGGAATGGGAGAGACAAAAGAAAATCTTACTAAATATTTAACAGGTTACGGTACTTTTGGTGTCTATATGTCTGGCAATTTTTGGAAAGAATCCTACGAGTTTCATGTCCTGTGGACAGAATAGGAGAACGTGCTCTTTTGTGACCTCCTTTTAATTCTATCGACTAACTGTTGACTCGGACTCAACAAAAAAATACAACATGAAATTGTAGTTTGTTTCGTTTTTCGAATTAACTGTTATTTAAAGTTGACGATTTCCTTATTTATCTACAAGGATGTGCTCAAAGTATGTTCCCTTCTTAATTAAGAGAAATCAGGCAGTCGCCAAAAAAAACGAAATTAAAGAAAGTCAGTTTGGCAATTTTTATCATTTTTATTTGACTCAACACCGTTTTCTCGCTAATTTGTATCTGTGAAAAACCAGGCGAACCCCACCTCATTCAATCGAAGTTTATCTAGAATCGCATTCAAGATCAATGAGTATTATTTTTCTATCAATAAGAAAGACAAATCAACAAGCTTTAAGATGTTTCCAATATAGCAATAACTCCACACACCCAAAAATTTAGGAGTGCCTGATTCCATTACGTCTTGAAACATTTAGATCTAGATATTATATCTTTGGCAATAAACCGCTACCCTAGCGTCATAGAGATTTATCTGCTCAGTACCTTGTTTAGAGAATTTGTTTTGCAGTTAGAACTTTTTAATTTTCGACAAAATCTACATGGAGCTCTCGTGGTCTAGAGGTTAAGGTGTTCGCCTCTCATTCAATAGGTCGTGGGTTCAAATTCGGATTGCGACGGAAAATTTTCTTCTGTGAATTTTCTAAATGCAATGTTCTGTCGTCTGCTTTCGTCTCCATTTTCTGCTCTCACCCCCCTCACCTCCTTTGCCCCCTCTTCTGGGCTCCTGACTCTTTCTGCAGCCTTTCTGCTGCTAATCCTTGGCTCCTTCTTACTGCTGTCTTTCCAACACATCCCGGAGCTTATGGTAGAAAAGATCTACACCTAGCCTTTTAGGATAAGGGCGAAAACTCTCACAGGTTCAAAATCGAGTAGGCTTCGGCCGCCACCGTTAGTTCGAGGCAGGCTGCTCCTCATCTTGTATTTTTCTCGGAAATGTCAAAAGTTTCGGAATGATTTTAGCCCGAGAGCCGGGTCTATATAAAGTACTAGAACCTTGTTTTTCATCATAAAGTTTTTTCTTTGGTGATTCTGCTTCCTCGGGGTCTCTAGACTTCATATCAGTCGGGGGCCAACTTGTATCTTATGGGCATAATTTTTTCTGCTGGCTAAAATACACCAACCCGTATCATGTAAGAATGATGAAGGAGCGACTAGGGTTGGGAAATGAGTCGCTTTTACCAAAATATGGATAATAATATGTTAGTACACCTCTTCGGCAAATAATATGTTAAGAACCGCGTCGGCAAAATCTCTTAGATAAACAGGTTAGCATTACTTCATCAACAAATGTGTACACTCACTTCGGCAAACGGGTCAGGAAAGAGCGTTTAGCGTCTGAATTCAGATAATATTTCGTAGAGAACTATCCGGTTATCCGGATAGTTTATCCGGATTTTACCCACCTCTATTCCATGTACGAGTCGACCAAGATTCGCGCGAGGGTACTAAGCGTAACACTAATAATAGCTCCTCTGGCCGTGATGTCACAGGATGCACCGAAAGGTGCACCGCACGGCCTGCTGTAATATGGACTCAGCTAGCAAAGCAAGGAGACATTGGCAGACAGTGCTTCGTCACACCACACCTCCGTAGAAACAAAGAATGTAGGAAACCGCTACGTCACCACGAGGACGTGATGCGATCGGCTGGTTCATGCAACATGCACATGCATACACACAGTGTCCCTCTCAATTACTTTTAAAAACATACTGATGCGATAAAGAACCCATCGATGATCAAATCAAGACGGATTAGTGGTCTACTGGAAGCAAGCCGGCAATGAGATGATGGACTCAGTCAGAGACTTCCAGATGATGCTGAGTTTATACTGTGTCACAAGAACTGTGTGAGCACACATTGTTCCAGAGACCATATTAAGCGATTTTTACTAAAGAAAAATACTGAGGAACTTTCTGAAGAAGAACTCAAACGTCATAGGGGCAGTACTAGTTCGTTTAATTTTCACGAACATTTTTTTTTGTGGAGAAGCATGCTCACTGATACTCCCGAAAACACCCAGATCGTTGGAAAAAGCCTACTTATTATGCAGAACTGGAGAGGAGAAAAGGGGGAAGATCACCAAAGAAGAAATACAAAAAGTGCCAAGGAACGTGGGGACAAATGGGGAATGGATGTCAGCTTCTGTGTGTCATCAACAGTCAGTGATTTGACAGATGCTAGGTATCAGAGAGACTGCCACTCCTGGTTCTACACAAACTATCCAACGCAATCAACTAGCTCACCTACGAAGCATGACTATGTCTTCGGTATGCTGGTTGACGACATTCGATGAAACAAATCACGAATGTGGAATAGTGTGGAAGTCCATGAACGGTATATTGAACTTGGGGGGGAGGAAGACAAATCGCGACGCACACTCCTGAACCATGTATCTGAGAAGCTACATCCAGAATTGCTGATCCTGTCTCACCAGATGTGGCTTCCTTCCTCGTCTTCAGGAGCACGGCTTCAGTCTAGATGCGTATTGCAAATGATGAAGGAGACTGCAATGGACGAGCCATACCATGCTTGGTTAGTGTGATCAAAGCAGAATGTACAAAGCACAATCGCCATACGTCCCCAACTCGTCTGCCTAGGGGATTTGTCATGAATGAGTGCAGCCTTTGCTATCGGTCCTTGCAGCCAAAGACCCCAACCTGGATTCTACACTGCCAGCAGCAATGATCGGCCACACTGTTACGAGTACAGTCTGCAAGTATTTCACAAACTTGCAACTTGGATTTTGTGTTCTGTTGAGTCGACAGAGGAAATTTATAGACGAGCTTCACACGTATGGAGTCACCACCTCATGGGACGAACTAAGGCGCTTTCGGTGTTCAGGTACTGTTGCTATGGCATCTGTTCCACGAGGACTGGCCTACTTTGACAGTAAACATGGACTTGTTCAAGTTGTAGCTGACAACGTTGACACGCAGATATCATCTCCAAAAGGCCAGAAATCAATGCACGGCTCAGCAAAGATACTGGCACAAGCCAACACGCAGAAGTCAGAGTAGGTGTGGGAAATGCAAGATATTCCAGCCATCAGACGTCTCAGCAAAACAGAAACCAAGTCCGATAATCTGACACTTGGTGACGCTGCAGTTCAACGGTACACAGGAAACACGAAACCACTTATGCCGGAAGAACTGAGCCTGTAACATGTCTCATCTCTGGTCTTTTTTGCCACACGACAGGCTTCTCTGAATAGAACTGCAACTCAAGATCTGTCATTTTTTAAACAGGCACTCGGCGAAGATGCAAGACCTGAGTATGGAGGTTATAACACACAACGTACCCGCAGTGCAGAACAACAACCCCAACCAAAGACAGAGGTGATGTACAGCCCATTCCTGGACATTATCCCATCTGAGCCAGACACCGTGAAGACAGCAATGGTTGAAGCCAATGGTCTGACACAGATCACTGGTCATGGATGGACAATATTCAGCAGAAGCTACCAGCTGTACAGAGAACTTGTCCACATCACATGGGTTGACAAGGAACAGTCTCAGAAGTTCATCCCAAGACTTGGTGGTATGTACATGCTGAGGAGTTTTGTTAGTGCTGTGGGATACCTGATGGGAGGAAGTGGCATTGAAGACATACTTGGCTTTGCATTTGTGGGGGTGCCAAAAATGTTGACCCGGAAAAAATACCCACAAAATGTAAAAGCATTGAGACTTCTTGTTGAGTAGTTACTGCGACCCATTCTCCCCAAAACTAACGTGCACACCATGGCTGCACTCACGCAATGTCTCGTTACCAAAAGCACCCAGAGCAAAAATACAAGACTTTGGGTTGAGTGCTCCTTGACCCAGTGTTCATTGTGGTGGCCTTTGTTCGGGCTGATAGAGAAGCTGACAGGACTCTTCACTTGCTTGCTGTGGAAAAGATGTTCCCCTACATCTTTGAGCCGGGAACGTCAACTATGCTCGCTACTGTCTTTACTATTTCCGATCCATGCAAGGCCTGCATCCACACGTCTTTGATGAAATACTTTAAAGTAATATTGTAGTCTATATATAAATAAATAAATATATATGTGTGTGTGTGTGTGTGTGTGTGTGTGTGTGTGTGTGTGTGTGTGTGTGTGTGTGTGTGTGTGTGTGTGTGTGTGTTTGTGTCGCCCTCTGCCACGAGGAAGAACTTATCCATGCGAGGTCGTGATTTTAATGCGACGATTTTTAAGTGTATTGCGGATCAGCACATTTATGAAAACTATATAAGGCGGCCATCTTGTTTTCTTTGAAGTTGCCATTTTATCGAATATTTCATGTGTATTGCATCAAGAGTGGTTATTTTTGTCACACTGAATGCTATTTAATTAAGTTCGTACATTTTTATGTCTTTAAATGCATGATATCCCTCACAACATCTTTTACTCGAAATTCTATGGCGGCCATCTTGGATTTTCACTTTTAAACAAAAATACCCAAAGTTTAGCATTTGGCCCCCATTAGATTTGAAATCAGGAATGAAAACTCTGTTAGAATCACCAAAGAAAAAAACTTTATGACGCAAAACAAGCTTTTTCATCTGGCGCTCGGACTATTTAGCCTGTCGAGGGTATAAAAGATTCCAAAGAGCTTAGGCTTCGATCATATTGGTTTGTGCCTCATTGTGTTGCGAGGGATTAAGGTCATCTCTGTCAAACGAAATAATCATCAAAAGCAGCTCTCGTAGTATTGACACGAACCAGAAGAAAGTGTTTTTTACTATAAAATGTAGTTACTGCTTCTAATTGCTAAAAGTAAGAAAGTAAGTCTATCTTTTTTACAAACAGTAACATTTTCTGTCAAGGTGCCTAAACTTTTACTTCAAGAAAAACAAAATACCATCAGAGGTGAAAAACTACCCATGATCTTGCGTGCTTGTATTTTGTTGGGGTGCAGATTGGGGATAATGTTGTTTATTTCAATGGTAAGTACTTTCACCCCATCACCCCTCTTGAAACTACGGGCAGTGCACGCTGACGACAGCAAGATTTACTATATTCTTTAGCTCCAGTTAACAAGGTATTGGTTCCAAGTAAGATAAGGATCCATTAGCGTCACTTTAATTCCATCATCAAAAATGTAATATTCAGCCTACAGTGTCGATGGATCTACGGCTAGCTCGATTGGGAGTTGAGTGGTTGGCTCCATATGTGGATTGGATGGTTGACTGGACAGGCTGAGAATACTTGTCACTGTAAAGAAATTTAATGTCACATATTATGAGTCACGGCCAGTTTAGTTTCAATTTATTGTTAATAATAATAATAATAATAATAATAATAATAATAATAATAATAATAATAATAATAATAATAATAATAATAATAATAATAAATAGCATTTATACTGCGCATTTCCATTTCCTAAAAGATGCTCAATGCGCATTACAATGAAAAAGACATCACATCTTAAAAATTAATCGACACAAATGTGTACGTAAAACAAAGTATTATACATATAATATAAATGCATATGTGTCAAATTCTATACCAGAAAAACAGTCTCGCAGTGAGGTTGAAAATGTGTTCACTAAAAATATACAATGCAATAAAAATTCACGAACAGTCAAAATAAAGTTGAAACGTGAGTAACTAGAAACATTCATTAAAACATTAATTCTATACAGATAGAAAAACATTTCCGTTCTATCTCTCTCTCTCTCTCTCTCTCTCTCTCTCTCT
>NW_004797315.1:726028-728528 GCF_000002075.1 Aplysia californica | reverse complement strand
TGCATACATCACATTGATCCTTCCTGTCTGTAATAATGGGAAAGCAATTTTGTTGAAGAATTACTTATCATAAAATTGCTTGTCCTATTCTTCTCAATAGTAATTTGACAATCTCGGAGCTCCCATCTCCAAGTCTTATAAACTGTCTTTGCCACAGTCACGAATAACCACTGTGTGAGGGCAGTTGGAAACAAACTCATTGTTTTGTGTATATAGATAGAATGTATAATATTTGTTTCAAATTGAAGTGAAGAGGTGGGGAGTTGAAGTTGAAGGTTTGTTGGAGAGGTAATTTTCAGGGAGAATATATTTATGAGTTGCTTTCGAGTGACAAATTAAGTACCAACCACCTGGCACTGATTAACTAATCAATGACTCAAGAATGGTACACAACAGACACAGCAAGGGTGCACACTTAAAGTAAATTAAGAAACGCGAAAAGTTGCGATAAAAATATTTTCCAATAATTGTACTTAATGTGAAATAAGCACCCCTTAGCTGTCAATCATAGACTTTTTTTTTAAAATTCATTCGTCAGTTGCTTTTGCCACGATTTACCGACTTGGTCGAGTCAGAATAAACATATCCCTAGCCCGTGTGATTCAACCGCCTAAGTGACAAAAGTTTCGAAAATCACTTTTTGATCCCTTTGTGTAGTACAGCCCTTGATACACATTAGGTTGAAATCCCGAGTTTGAAAGATTTCTGTAAAGTGTTTCAGGCCTTCAGCAAATCAATCGCACATATCACACAGTCCTCAATTGCCACGTGATTCAACCGCCCAAGTGCCGGTTTTGCAGCCGGGTGGCAAAAGGGCGGTTGAATCACGCAGATTCTGTTGCTTGTTGAGGTGTTCACCTGTCACGTAGGCGGCGTGACCCACACGGCTTTTTGGCCTTTGTCAAAACAGACTGAGGGTAACATCAAAACAACCTTTACTAATTTCAACTCAGATGACAATGACAATGACAATGACAATGACAAGCTTTATTCATCTCGCAGGGAGAAATTTGTCTTGGTCGTTAACAATGGCAGTAGACGTTACAAAAGTTAAGACTTAAAGGTGCACTCACGCAAACGCACAACAAGACAGGACATTATGCCAAGTAAATACATGTCTCACGGGCAGATCGAACCCTATCAATAGCCAGACGATCTTGTCAAGGCAGTTTGCGTAATCTATCACTAGGTTTGGTAGTGTAGTTGAGAAAGGGCAAGATGGCATCAAAGAATATGTTAATACTGGCTTGACCAAGTGGGTAAATTCTGGTGGAAGCTACTGACGAATGAATCTTTTTAAAAGTCTTTGATTGACAGCTGAGGGAGGCGTATTTCACATTCTGTACAGCTATTGGAAAATACTTTTATCGCGACTTTTCGCGTTTCTTAATTTACTTTAAGAGTGCGCCCCTCGCTGTGTCTGTCATGTACCATTCATGAATCGTTGATTAGTTATTCAGTTCTGGGTAGATGATATTTAATGTGTTACTCGAAAAAAAAGCCACTCATAAACATATGCTACGGCCTTGAAAAATCTCTCTTCAACAAACTTTCAGCTTCCACTCTCCAGCTCTACACTTCAATTTGAAACAAATCCCCCATGACATTCTTCCTGTATGCAAAACAATGAGTTTGTACACCACTGCCCTCATACAGTGGCTATTCATGACTGTTGCAAAGGCAGTTTACATGACTTCGAGATGGGAGCTTCACGATTGTCATATTACCACAGAGCTGAAGAGGACAAGCAATTTTGTGACAAGTAATTCTTTGACAAACTTGACGACATTGTTTTCCTATTACTACAGACAGAATACAGGCAAAATCTATCTACACCAACACTTTCAAAGCCTTGTAGGCTGTTATTGGGAATACCAAAGAAAATGTGAAAAGTCACACATTGTCCCAGACGGCTTTAGAGAGTAAAAAAAAGCAACCTATGGTTGCATGTATGTTGCAACGATCAATGTGAAGTGTGCAAGATAGGAGAAAGAATCTGACCAGAAGCTTACATAAAACCAAGTCGATGGGACCAGATTATGTCTTGTGTGTATGGACTTGGAAGCGGATTTGCTAGTATGGCGTTGAACGCATCTGCTGCATTATATCATAACAGAACCAAATTAGCTGTCTATATTCTTTAAAATTTGGCCAACAAAGATGTGAAGTGTCACGTTTGGCATGAAGGAGAAGGATCATCGATTGCCAATGAATTCTCTTCTTGTGTCAAGGACGTCCTGGAGGAGCCCATTGACAATAAATACAAAGTTTGTTATATACAGTGATGGTTGTACTTATCAGACCACAACGCTTTCTTGTCGAATGCAATCAGCGACATTTGTATTAGACAGGACAATACTGATGAACTCAAATACCTTGAAAAAGAACAAACGTAAAATGGAAGTGGACAGCACACACAGTGTAATCGAAAGTTCCATGAAAAATGACATGGTCTATGTGCTTATGGACAATCTTGGACGTTTTTAAGAGAGAAGCAATG
>NW_004797315.1:712651-725928 GCF_000002075.1 Aplysia californica | reverse complement strand
CCCCCACCCCCTTTTTTTTATGTTCGATTTTTGATCATTCAGATATGGCTGAAACAAAAACGACCCCGTTGTCACAAACGTTCGTTGCCTTTGATACACACTGAACAAAAACATCCAGTACAAACTGAACGTTAAGATGAAGAGTCTTAATTACCAACTCCATGAGGCCAAAAACCGTCCTGCCCCAGAAAACCAAACCAAATAATAAAAATAATTACTCTAAACGTTATAGTTACTCTTAATACTATTGTAATTTGCTTTTGTCGATAACTCAAACGCCCAGGCGACCATTGGCGCTCGTCGAGTGGCGTAGATTAACGGGATTCAAACGCCTAGACGCCGTCATACTGTCACTTAGAGGGTTGTATCACGCAGACTTGGGTATGTGAAAACCGCCTATGTCCAGTAAACTTATGTAAGACAGGTTTTATTTTTAAATTTTAGTTACAGACCATCTTCCTAGGTCATATTTTATCATATATCTGAATTTCAGATTCATAGGTACAAGCATAAAGAAATAAAACAGGTTTTTTTTTGCTTCTCCTGAAAAAATTTCTCTTGGCACTTAGGCGGTTGAATCACGCGGCTAGCGATATTCGTTAATGCTATCAGGCCCTTTCTCAATTACACTACCAAACCTAGTGATACATCACGCAAACTGCCTTGACAAAATTTTCTAGCTATTGATAGGGTTCGATCTGAGTCGAAATTAGCAAAGGTTGTTTTGATGTTACCCTCAGTCTGTTTTGACAAAGGCCAAAGCCGTGTAGGTCACGCCGCCTACGTGACAGGTGAACACATCAACAAGCCTTGCAGCCCGGTGGCGAATGGGCGATTGAGTCACGTAGAAATTGGGGACTGCTGTGATATAGGCGATTGATTTACCGAAGGATTGAAACACTGCAGTAATCTTTCAAACTCGGGATTTTAACATAAGGTGTATCAAAGGCTGTACAACATACAGGGATCAAAAAGTGATTTTCGAAAATGTTGTCCCTTAGGCGGTTGAATCACGAGGCTACCCATATTTTTTTTAACCTATATTAATTTTATATTTACATGTGTATATGTGTGTGTATTTGTGTTTTGTGTGTATGCGCGAGTGGGCGTTTGTGTGTATGTATGTGTGTGTGTGTGTGTGTGTGTGTGTGTGCGCGCGCTTGTGTGTGTGAGTGTATGTGTGTGTGTGCACTTGTGTGTGTGTGTATGTGTGTGTGTGTGTGTGTGTGTGTATCTTTCCCCCTAAACATGACCATTTCCCATTCATCCCAGACTCAGTGCACACGACGCCTGTGTACTCAATCAACTGCTCATCCTTCCCCAACGACAGACCCCCACCGACGAGCAGGCCGCACAAAAAGCACCTACTGCTGGTGACTCACGGCCGCAGTGGCTCCACCTTCACGGCCGGCATCATCAGCGCTCACAAAGATGTCTTCTACTTCTTTGAGCCTGTCAAGATTCTGGACATCAGCAACACAGATCGTGTACCCTTGTTCAGAGAGTAAGTCTGGGTGTCTTTCTTGCTTAGTTCTTAGGGTTGGGGCTTCTTTTTTTAACCTTGAGTTTAGGATTGATGTACCCTCGTTAATGGAGTAAGTGTCTTGCTCAGTACTAAGGGTTGGGTTGTTTTTTTTATTAGGTTTGATGTACGTGACATCAAAGATTAATCAGTACTTAGGGTATAGGTAGTTTTTATTAAGGTTGATGTATGTGACGTCAAAGATTAATCAGTACTTAGGGTTTAGGTAATTTTTAGTAGAGTTGATGTACGTGACATCAAAGTTAAGATAACGTGACTTGTTCAGTACTTACGGTTTTGGGTTTTTACCTCGCGAACTTAGGGTATGGGTTGGGTTTTTTAAACTGAAGTTTAGGGTTTGTGTGTTCTTATTCAAAGAGAAAGTGTCTTGCTCTGTACGTATGGTTTGGGGTTTTTAATTCGAGCTTTGGGTTAATGCTTTCTTATTAGAAAATAAAGTGTCTCGCTCAGTATTTAGGGTTTGGGTTGTCGTTGATGTTGATGTTATTTTTTTACCTCGAATTTAGGGTTAATGTATCCTTATTCAAAAAGTAAATGTCTTGCTCAGTACTTTGGCATTGGGTTTTTTTTTTATAGGTTCGATGTATCCTTATTTAGAGAGTTAGTATCTTGTTCAGTACCTATGGGGTTTAGGTTGCTAGGCTTTTTTACTTTACCTCGAGTTTTGGGTTGATGTATCCTTACTCAAAAAGTAGGTGCTTTGCTCAGTACTTCGGGTTTGGGGGTTTTAACCTCGAGTTTTGGGCTGATGTATTTTTATTTAGATATAAAGGGTCCTGGTTTTGTTGTTGTTGTATTTCTTTAACTCGAGTTTAGAATTGATGTATCCTTATTGGAAGAGAAAGTGTCTTGCTCAGTACTTAGGGTTAGGTTTTTCGGTGTTTTTTTTTTACCTTGAGTTTAGGGTTTGTGTAACCTTCTTCAAAGACAAGGTGTATCCATTACTTTTCTTACCAGATACTTCTACTTCTGTCCCCAAACTTCAATCTGAGACAAGGAAAAGTGATTTAGTGAAGTACTGAGACTTAACGACCCCCCCTCCACACATCCCCCCCCCCCAAGTATGATGTCATCCAGTATAGTCCCCGTAGCAAGTAGTGGGAAGGGCTTAGTGAAAAAGTGAGAGAAAGGAGAAAGAAGAGAGAGAGAGAGAGAGAGAGAGAGAGAGAGAGAGAGAGAGAGAGAGAGAGAGAGAGAGAGGACAGACAGACAGACAGACAGACAGACAGACAGACAGACAGACAGACAGACAGACAGACAGACAGACACACAGACACACAGACACACAGACACACAGACACACAGACACACAGACAGACAGACAGACAGACAGAAATGATGGATTGGAATGATGCTATGATTCTGTACGCCAAATGAGTCATTTTTACGCTGAGTGAGCCTTCGAAGATAGAGATGCATGATTATAAACCATTGTTATAACTTTAGCTTGATCGGGTCATAGGGAAATGTAAGACTCATTATTATAACCACCCCCCTCCACTATCCCCCATTCCCTATTACTTACAATCTTCAACAGGAACCTCGAAAGGGAGCAAACTTTGCAGGTTGTTCAGTCCCTCCAAGACTGTGACTTCGACAACGTCTCTCTCGTGCCCCCAGTCTTCCCCACCATCATGAGTGGCAGTTTCGGGAACTACACCGCCTGTTTAAATGAACAGGTAGGTAGGCCTACACAGGCAACAAGAACTTTTTTGGTGCGGCTCAGTTGAAGGTCTATCGCGTTGATACTGGTTTAGTTGATGGCTACAATCCCCATCCTCCTGATTTCTTGAAAATTCTCCGGTCTGGTCACTTGCTGTCGCGACCTACTTGTGAATCACAATCTTTACCACCATAGAATTATAAAATCTGAACGACACTGCAAAATGGAGCAATCCACGGGGGCTCTCGTGGCCTAGAAGTTAAGGTGTCCGCCTCTCATTCAATACGAGCAAGTCTCGGGTTCGAATCCTGAAAGCGACGGAAACTTTTCTTCTCTAAATTGTCACCGTTCACTTCCTTTCTTGCTCTCTAGCGATGTTCTGTCGTCTGCTTTTGTCTTCACTTTCTGTCCCCCACCGCCTCACCTCCTTCCCCCCCTCCTCTGGGCTTCTGACTCTTTCTGCAGCATTTCTATTGCTTCTCCTTGACCCCTTTTTACTGCTGTCTTTCAGCCACACCTCTAATCTTATGGTAGGTAAGATATCCACCTGGCCCTCTCGGACAATGTTGAAAAATCTCGGAGGTCCCATGCGCAAGTTGCGCACTTTAAAGATCCTTTGGTCGTCCAAAATCGATAAGAGTGGGCTTCTGTCGCCACCCGGGCGAAATTCAACATTTCCTACCAACTGAAAATGTTCGGTGTCTCCCATGCACTTATATGACCTTATGCAGTTGCGAGCGCAGTAACAACACTTGCCCAAAAAAGGGAGCAATCCACCCACACACCGCAATTGTGAACTCCACCGCCTTTGGTCTAAATTCCCCTAGCGCTGTCGTTACCGTTAAGCTACACTAGACGTGTCATTGGCCTAACGAAGTGACCGTGGGGACGGGACTTACGGTGGACCGTCGTAGCATGGTAAACCTTCAACTAATCCGGCTCCATCTTTTTAAAATCAAACTATTACCGTCTTCTTAAAACAATCGTATTCCTAAAACTTTAATGATTCCTATATTGGCATAATTGTGTCGATCGGGACGTAAAATGGTAACATTGAAAAAAAAATTAATTAAAGCAAAGCGTGTATGTACCAGGGGGAGGGGGGCAGGAAGTCCTTGGTCTTAGTATGAAGGAATAAAGCTAGAGCTTTGTAACTTGGCACACATAGTTTTATTTTTCTACATAGTCACCATGCAGAGTAACACATTTCTGACACCTCTCTTTGACCTTCAAAAGTCCTTGAGAGAAAAATTACTCAGAATGGGCCCCCAACCAGCCTTCAACATCTTCAATAGCGTCCTCGTTGCCATGGAAACGACGTCCTTTGAGTGATTTTTAAAGATTAAGAAACAAAAAGAAGTCTGAGGGTGCAAGGTCTGGTCATTAAGCTGAGTGAGTGTAGCAGGATTTCCATGCCGCACTGTTCTGCTGTCTGAATTGTCCGTTGTGCTTTGTGCGCTAGGGCGTTGTCCTGCAGTAGGAGGACCCCATTACAGAGTTTTCCTCGCCTTTTCTCGCCAATTCGGACCGCAGTTTAATCAGCAAACCCGAGTAGTAGTCTCCTGTGACTGTTTTTTAAATTTTTTTTTCATTTTCCAGGCAGTCAGTCATGATAATACCTTCACAACCCCAGAAACACGACAGCATAAGCTTTCCACTTGACAGTGTTGCCTTTGCCTACTTTGTGAGGGAGAAGAAAGCGTTTTCCATTGCATGGAGGACATTTTTTGTTCTTGGTCAAAATGATAAATCCATGTTCATCCGTACTCACCAGGTTTTTAAAGAAATGTGTGTCATTGGACTCAATTCGGAGGAGACTTTTGCAGGACTCAACCCTCTGCTTCTTTTGCTCACTTGTCAAAAGGCGGGGTATCCACCGCGCAGACCCCGTGCTTACGTTAGGACAGTCATAGTGAATCGTTTCAAATGACCCTGCACTGATTCTCGTTTCACTTGAGAGCTGTTTTACACTTATACGCGGTCTTGTAAAACCAGTTTCTTCACTATGGATACATTCTCTTCAGTTACCACTAAGAATGGGCGCAATTCACGATCTTTATTCATCACCGACATGAATCCAGAAGACCATTTCCTGAAAAATGTCGGGTAGAGATTTTCCTTGAAAGTTTAAAAACATAATAACTGAGCAATATTCAACAGGCTCCATGACACACCTTCAGCTAAGAAAAATAAACGTTTTTGTGCATGGTTTCATTGACCACGCTGACTAGTGTCTTGTTATTGTCAGATTCCCCCAAACGTACATGGTGTGTTCCAAAGAAAGTGTCTAAAGGCTGGCAAAATGTAATTACTCTACCATGAATCCTTCAAACCCAGACCAAAGACTTATTGAAACCCCCTCGTACTTCCTTGGCATTTGTTGCTGTCGTTTTTGTATACATGCAGAAGATGTTGTTGTTTGTATGATTTGTTCTTGTTATTGTTTTTGTTCTTGTTGAAACAGCGCACTGTGTGAGGACACCACCAGATCAGTCCTACTTCTTTTCTTTTCTTCTGCTGCTCCTGTCAGTGTATCTTGAATTTGTTTTTGTTTTTTTGTTTTTTTTTAAATCCTCAACACCAAACTATAGTTCTTGTTGCGAATTTCTTCTCTTCACTCAAATGTATAAATAAGCTGATATTGTTTTTGTTCATTGCCACTGCCAATGTTTTTGTTCATTCAGTGTTTGTCTCAATTACATTTGCCATTGTTGATTTTTGTGTCGTAAATATTAATTTGTTCGTTTTTGTTATCATGCTTTTTTCATTTCCCATATAATACCTCCGCAGCAAAGGCCAGGCTTTTACTACCTCAAGTGTTTCGAGAAGGTTCACCGTGACTGCCTGTCAAGCCCTGTAACTTTCATCAAAACAATCCGTTTTCGTATGCGTTGGGCCAAGAAAATGCTGTTGGAAAACCCTAACAGCAAAGTGCTGTTTTTACTAAGGTATTTACTTGATAATACAGAAAAGTGGGAAGTTATGGAATAGTACAAAGAGGCTAACCCAGGATAGGGAAAGATGGAAAGCGTTTGTTGGTGACCTGTACCCTGATCCAGGGTGAGAAAAGCAATGTTGAAGAGGATTTACTTGATAAAAGTAATCATTCAAAATATTAAAAAATCTCCCTCCTGCAAAAATGCTTGCGTAGCAGTGTGTTTCAATTATGGTGATGTCTGTGTGAGTATGTGTCCTCCAGCTTGTTTTGGAAAAAACTCACGGAGTTTCCGGAAGAACTAAGGAAAGGTACTTATCCCCCACCCATCCAAACCCCTGCTCCCCTCCACCACCACCACCACCACCCTGCCCCCCCCCCAACACACACACACACACACACACACATGTATACACACACACACACACACACACACACACACACACACACACACACACACACACACACACACACACACACACAAAATTGTGTTCAGTACACAAACTTTTCCCAACTTAAGTATTATGACATATTGTTTTTCCTGTTTATTGTATTTTGATTTTAAAATCAAAGACTGAGAATGTGAGTATTGTAAAGTAATAAGCTGTCTTTCGAAAACGGCTAGACTGTAAGTTCAAAGAGGTGTAAATAGCATTCATTCTAAAAAAGATCTTAGAACGGTTTTGGGACCATGTTTACAGTGTCCGAAGTCTGGTGCTCTGCGATAAGATATATAGTCACAAATAACGTTTTCCCATTAATGCGCCCTTTTTGTGCTATTTTGATACATATGTAGGCAAAGGATCCGTTTATATTAAATGGAATCTGAGACTTTGTAAAAGAAGTAAATATATTAAGCTGAAAAGGTTTTTCAAAACAATTATCTAAACCATGAGAATAAAAGAAACAACTTACGATTGGAAAAGTTATCAAATCTCCAAATCTTAGTAGGTATGGAATACAACCCTAGTTACCCAAGTTTATTCACGTTTATAAGTTGATCTTTGTCTGCTACAGGGACCCAAGAGCTGTAATGATGTCACAGATGCATCGTCTAGAAAACCCAATGAAGCTGAACTTCACAGAAAACTTAACCTACTTCTGTAAATACCTCGGTGACGACATAGAGCATGCAGAAATTCTCTCCAACCTGTTTCCAGGTAGAGTCAAGGTTGCACATTACGAAATCGGTGCCATGTCTCCCCTATTGTATACAGAAGCCCTGTATAAATTCATTGGCTTGAACATGACAGACGAAGTTACCCAGTACGTGAAGTCTATTACCAATGCAAGCCATGACGAGATCGGATTTGGATTGGGGATAGTGAGGAAGAACTCCACTGAAGCCGTATACTCCTGGAGACACACAAATTCTTACAAACACGCCAAGCTGGTGGACAAAATGTGTGGAGGACTCTACGGGAAACTCGGGTACAAAATGGTGTCGACGAAAGAAGAACTGTTGTCAGACACGTCTTTGCTGGTGGAGCCAGAGAACCCTTCAATGTTTGTGACAACTCCATAAAGGGAGAGGAGGGGGTGTGACTGTCTGTCTATCTGGCGCACAGTGAGTAGTGTAGTGTATCAGTTAATGACAGGTGGAAAGTCGGAGCTTGTCATAACATACTTTGTGTAAGTTTTGAGGTGATCAAAATGTCAAACCATTGTACACCAGTTGTTTTGAGGTGACGCGTCGCACGTCTTAAGTTTTGAGACGACCAGATAGCTACCCTAGAATTACAAAGTTGTATCTGCTTAATACCTAGTTTTTAGAAATTTGACGTTCAATACTTTGAGTTTTACAACACGTCAAGCTTTTTCGAATGCTATTCTCAGAATATCATGATAACGACTCCGAATCATCTAACGTTTTTGATAGAGTAGATCGAATATTTGGTTATTGTCCTCAGTAATTCAAAACGGCTACATAATATGTTAGGTAGAACTTTATAATTCTTAGGTAGCGAAATGACATGGCGTTATACGCCAAAAGTATTGTGTGACATTCACACAAGTTGTCTGTGGTATCCTTGTATTTTTCGAGCATTGTTCTGTGAAATGGTATGTTCCTCCTGATGTCTTATCGTGGTATTGACCTTGTATTTAAAAAAGAATAATGCGTTTATTTTGGTATGTTTCTACTTATCTGTGTCAAAGCGTTACTTCTGACGTATGCGTATCCGATTGGCATGGCAAGTCGATTAACCATACTGTTACTTTTCAATAATCGCAGCGACGTGCTATAAATGATAATATGCCTAACTGTTTATCATGACAAAATGCATCGACATTATTACTATGAATATGTGCAGTAAAAAGTGTACCATGTGTGTGGCTAGCCTCGCGTGATTGAACTGAATTATCTGTATTGTATCAACTAATTCATTGATTGCAAAGAACAAAGAGCCTTTGCTCGAGAAGAGATATGTGCGACGTTAATAGTATTTACCATCATCGTCACCGTTATACAGTCAATCTTGTCCTCAAAGGATCATGCAAAATAATTGTAAGCCCCAATAATCAAGAAAGTCAGCAAGCGAAACTGCATACAGCTTCTAACTTACAAACCGCGTAAATCCAAAGAAAAAGACAATTATTCGCCACAACTCATCATTTACAGTTACGCAGTGTTTAGTAGTTTAGTTTTAGTAGAGGTTTTACGGCGCTCACAACTTACCCATTGTACATAAAATCCATAATCAACATAAAAAAAACATTTTAGAAAAATCCGACTAAATGAAAGCATGTTTTCCCCAGGCCCCACATATAGCACTTCGCCAGCCCCCGCCAAATTTTGGCAGGGACCTCCTCATTCTCGCTAAATCATTTCCTCATCCTTTTCAAAAACCTAGATGTTAAACATATGCAAACATGAAAGTGATGAATTTTGTAGAAGCCCTCCCGACACCCCCCCCCCCCCCCCCCATTGAAAAAATCGCTCTCATAGCATCACCTGTGAAACGAAAAACATCGTTTTGTCTCATCTCATGTAAGGTCTGCCCAGCCCAATATATAGATCAAACTACCACCACCCTGAGAGCCTCCCATTTACAGCTTCTGGGTCTTGAGATCGTCAAAAATCTTACTAAATAAAAATTTGTTGAAGAGAATCAATGTGCTTCTGGAATTTGGGATTTCACCTAATTTTCATTGTCTTAAATATCGACCAGCCACATTTCAAAGACCTTATATTTACCACGTGAAATAAAACTCATCCATCGCATTCCAGTAACCCCATTCCCTGCCTTTCCTGCTTCCTTCTGCTAATGCATTATAAATTTAATATATTATGTGTCTGCGTGTGTGCGCGCGCATGTGTGTGAGTGTGTGTGAGTGTGTGTGTGTGTGTGTGTGTGTGTGTGTGTGTGTGTGTGTGTGTTTGTGTGTGTATTAAAAATTATATATATATATATATATATATATATATATATATATATATATATATATATATATATATATATATATATATAAAATGTGAGGCAGCATGGTGAAATCAGGCCCTCGTCAAAATACAGAAATAGGAGAAACAGGCATTTTTTCACCATTTTGGAAATGCTTATCTTATTTTATTTTTTTGTCTCAACCTCTTTTAAGTCCACATAAAAACACATTTCCGTGTGAATTCTACTGAAAAACATTGATTAAAGGCTCAAAAAAGGTAATTTTTCTGTTTTCAAGAACTCTTTAGCTATTGGAGTTACCAAACTTTGGAGGCCATTTTCTCGCTAGTTTCACCACTGAAATCAGGCGACCTCACGACCTTCCATCGCAAATATCTTGAATTCTGTTTAAGATAGATGGGTATTCATTTCATCTGAAGCATGACAAATTATTCAGCTTTTAGATAATACCGATAACTCCATATGCCCAAAAATTGACGAGCTCCTGATTCCACCGCGTCGTATTTATATACATAATTTTATTACGTCATAGCCTACCGTCTACCTGTTCTATTGACATTTATGATGTTGTTACTAATACTACTACTACTACTACTACTACTACTACTACTACTACTACTACTACTACTACTGCTGCTGCTGCTGCTGCTGCTGATACTGCTACTGCTACTGCTACTACTACTACTACTACTACTACTACTACTACTACTACTATATTATTATTATTAAAGTCTGTACACCAATGTCTGATGATGACAAATGTACAGAAGAGTGGCCTTCACGGCGGGGTGGAAGAAATAAAGATTGAGTTGACTTAATATGTCTTCTCCTATGGCGCTGAGAACGATTCCGGCACATCAGAGAGGCAGAGAAGAGTCCCCTACATGTTGGGTATTTAAAGTTCACATGTGAATGTATGTCACTATGTCACTACTACTACTACTACTACTACTACTACTACTACTACTACTACTACTACTACAGTAATAAACATAAATATTATGACAATGATAGTACGTACATGTACATATATATTGATACTACTACAGTACTAACCATAGCCTTTCCCCTCTCTGTAGTCTTTCCGCTATATGTTTCTCTCACGCCGTATTGCTTGTCGTGCTATAAGTGAACCAAGGCCCTATACTTAGTTTTCATCGCGTTGCTATTGTTTGGCTTTGTTTGTTTGTTTTTTTCATTAATCACGTTCCTGGCGAATCCCGAGAGGGTGAAACTTGAGCTTGTTTCATAATGTCATATTATTATTAAAATATTCAAGGCTCCACCAATTTGATTTGTTTTCTTTATTGTCGTGCTATCAACAATGATAATGATGATGATGATGATGATGATGATGATGATGATGATGATGATGATGATGATGATGATGATGATGATGATGATGATGATGATGAATTTTTATGTATTTTCAAAGTTTCTTAGTATTTATCCAAGTTTTAACTCCATCGCACTGTCCACTTCGTCATATTTATGCCGACTCTAAAATGTCACACATGTTACACACACACACACACACACACACACACACACACACACACACACACACACACACACTCACACACATGTTTCTGCGTCAATTCCACCCATTCAAATACGGTACTCAAAGAAAGAAGAACTCTACTTCGGCTTGCTATTGCCTTGTCTTCAGTCAATTCTAACGAGGCATACTTCCTTGACCTCATAGGTGGAAATGACTACCAGCGCCGCTCGATAGAAGTGCTAAATGGTCAATTTATATCTTTTCTACTATGGATGTTATTACCATGCATTTGTTGAATTTTCAGATATAGGTCTATCCATTTTTATTCAACTGTATCTGGCATCTCTTTTTCCAAGCAGCATTTCTTTTTTCTTTACTTCAGTGTGATCCCATTTTTTTGTCCTTAACAGTCTTGTGGGGAATGGATACTGACTTGCTTGAATATTTAGGTTTTAAAAACTGTCGTTTTTACCACATTTTTACAATGATTTGAAGGGAGCTATTTCAAAAAGAGTGTGCCAGGTGTGTTCCTAGCCTTAAATGATTGAACTGAAATGTCTCTTTTATAATATCAACTGATTCATAGATTGCAACGAACAAAAAGCCTTTCTTTGAGAAAAAAAAGATTAAAATAAAATATTACGCGCATTATTTCGTTAATCCTCTTCTGAAAAGGAGAGATTATTTATATATTGGCGTGCTAAAGAAACTTGAAAATGTAATCACCCAGTCATCGTGTTAAAGCCTTTCATTACCCACTCATGTAGCATATCAATTTAAAGCTAAAGAAATTCTGCATCATCGGAAACATTAATATTATTTCACCTATGTTAAGAGACACCCGAGATATGATCACTCAAAATTGACCTTTAAAAATCAGGCTTGTCGAAATAGTGCATAATTATTTTTTTTAAACGTAAAACTGTCTTTGCTCAAGTTTTTTTTTTTTTTTTTTTTTTTTTTGGTGGAGGGGAGTTGGTAAGTGTTTTACGGCGCTTGCAACTGGTTAAGGTCATATCAACGCGAGGGACACACCTATTATAGAAAGAAATTTTGAATTTTGTCCCGGTGGCGGCCGAAGCCTACTTTTATCTATTTTAGACCACCAAGGTATCTTTAACGTGCGCATCTTGCACACGGGCTCTCCGAGATGTTTCGCCCTTGTCCGAGAAGGCTAGGTGTAGATCTTTCCTACCTGAAGATCAGGGATGTGTCTGAAAGACAGCAGAAAGAATGGGGACCCTCAATGTTAATAGGATGGACATACATTGTATATCCAAAATTTTGTCTCTGCAAAAAACAATTCTCTTAAACTATATTTTATTACGATAGTAACAAACAAAAGGGAAAACAGAGCAATCACTAATACCACGCAACAGGTGGACTTAACATTAAAGTTTAATATTGTATATTGGATTCTATATTGGAACTGCAGTAGCGTGGAGCAAAGAAGGATAATAATAGAGAAGGTAGTGTACAGCGCAGACATCATTTGCCTACAAGAAACCAAGCTATGGGAATCTGGGACTTTTGGAGCGATGGGGTTCAAGGAGCCGATTTACAATAGAAAAGGACATGGCCAGCTGATCATGGTGAAAAATGAGATTGACTACAGAGAGTTACACATCGGCAAATGGAGCACAGACAAACTGCATCTTGTTGCCGTAGAACTTCAGAAGCAATCAGTTAGGAACATCATAAATGTTTACGCGTGCAACTGCACAATGAAGGAAGCAGATTGGATGGTGCTTGACGAGATGCAAAGAAGTCTACCTGGTGAATTGATCTTCTGTGGAGATTTCGATGCTAGGGGGGAGTTGTTGGGGGAATGACATCACCAACCCACAGGGTGAAGCACTGGAAGATGCTCTGGATCACTGCGACCTAATATGCATTAACGATGGGAGTATGACCAGAATGGCCATGAGGATAGGGGACTCGGACAGTGCAGCCACGTAGCCATCACCAGCGTACAGACCTTAACAATCAATACATGGGTACGTTATGCCCTCATGGAAATTATCACTACCCGTGCATTGACTTTGTTAAGAGAGGAAGCAGCTGCATTCAAAAGAGACCACCAAAAGTCTTCACATACACATACACTTTAACTCTTATACACATACGTACATACACTCATACACATACTCTCTCTCTCTCTCTCACACACACACACAAATAGACACAGACACAGACACACACACACACGCACACACACACACACACACACACAC
>NW_004797315.1:707884-710522 GCF_000002075.1 Aplysia californica | reverse complement strand
ATAATAATAATAATAATAATACAAACGTCTCTGCTATTTTGCTATCCTGTTTGTTTGTGAGCGTTTGTTTGGGATCTGAAAAGCGCATGTGTGCTTATTCGCAGTTAGATCTAGAATCTATCTGTACATAAAATATTTGTAATTATCTGTACATGTTTCACGCCACCATTGACACATTTGGAACGTTTAGGAGGCTGGATGTTTCCTCCATGGCTGCCAGGACTACTCGAGCTGAGAAAAATACGACATCCCAGAAGAAATACGGTAAAATTTCCAACTCAATAAAGTAAATGTCCTCTTAACAGGCATCAAACGTAGTCCATAATTCAAACTAACGTTGTCCATGTGCAAGAAACATATCGTGGTCTACTCGAAACCAATGGGTTTTTGTTTGTCTTGTTTGTTTTGTTGGTTTTTTTTAGGGGGGTTCTTGTGGGGGGGGGGTAGGTGAGGGGGGAGGGGTGATTTCCCCCAAAAGCATATCACAGTTGCCATTAGTTTTAATGTTCTTGGTAAGCGTTTTACGGTACTTGCTACACAAATAGATCATAATATACTTATGTATCTTATCCTAAGCGTCGAAGATTTAAGGTGTTACTAGTGAGAGTAATATTCAAAGAAAGGGAGGAGGGATCAGGTTATTATAGAAGGTTAATAGGAAAGGAGCAAACCACACTTATGCACCCGCAAACCAAGCCAAATGGGAAAATAAAGAAAACAGTTAATTGAATTCACAAAGGGATTTAAATGAAGAAGAATCGAAGGTCTCAGAGTAGATCATTGATGGTCAAGGTGCAAGCGTGAAATTTGAATGGATTTTTTAAAAACTTAATATGCAACATTTAGGTGAAAATCCCCTTCAAACAAACGACAAATCAGTACAATTTAGGTAGGCAGGCAGGTAGGTAGGTAGTTAGGTGTGTGTGTATGTGTGTATGTGTGTGCTTGCGCGTGTGTACGTATTATGTATGTATGTATACGCGCTGAGCAGTGTCACTGTCAACCATTTCTTTCCAATCTCAGGTGTTTATCTAAAAAAGAAAAAAGGAAAGAAAGAAATAGAGACCCAAAAGGTATGACATGGCCAATACTGCGCACATCGTAGCTCTTCTTTAACGTTATACGTTGACAGTTTCCAATCCCTCCAAAAATCCCTCAAATCCCAGAGACACGCACATAAACTCCGGAAAAAGGGGGAAACCCTGTAGAGATGAGGTCGTCTTTCTCTTTCTGGTCGTCCTCTGTTCTTTACGTATTGCCATAACCACGGAAAATAAGGGTAATCAAGTCTATCCCTCAGAGTACAATTGGACTATTAATTAAATGAACCGTGTCAAGCATCCCAGCTTTGGAATTTTTTCGCTTTCTGTCGCGGAGATCCAGAATGTTTTTCTTGAGCTCTAAGATCGTACCTCTAGAGAAGAAGCTTTGCAAAAAGATTTAGCTTGTATTTATAGGCCTGTTTCGGTGGTTGGTTATATGTTTCGACAGAAATAGCCGTCAGATATATAGTGCTGTGACACAAACTTCCCATCAAGGAACCCGAACTCAAACCTGTGGTATGGACAAGGAACAACGGAAAGCCTAACCACTAAACAATAAATCCCGGTGCTCCACTTTCTGTATTACTTCGCTGTTCCCAACAAGTTACCGAAACCTGTTTAGTGTTTAGTAAATAAAATTTTTACGGCGCATGCAACTCAATAAGGTCTTATAGATTTCGAAGATTAGAGGTGTTACAAAAGAGTGACAAACACAAAAAAGAAGTAGGAGAGGTTAGGACGATAGATGTTTGAGAGAAGAAAAAAAGATCAAACCACACCACAACAACTGCCAACCACTCATATACTGAAATAAATTCTAATTTTAAAAAACCTTTATCCGTGGTGTAGCGGTTAGGAGCCTTGCCGTCACACACAGAAGACCCGAGTTCGATTCCCATGTGGGGATAGTTTTTGTCGAGTACCCCGGTCTTTCTTTGGGGACGTTGCATCCCACTCTACCCAATTATATTTTGGCCAGTAACTAAATCATCTAAACTGTGTAGAAGAGGAAGGGGCGAAAACAACGCTTATAATTATTCAAGTAGAATCCAAACAGTAAAGGGACGAAACAGGTATGTTGCAAATACTGGGAGAGCAGACTGACCTTGACCAGTATAAACCTGTCGTGACATTTATGACAGTTTTATCTTTGTTGTGAAAAAACAGAAGGCCATGCTTGACCTTCGACAACGTTTTTGTTTCTGTTGTTGTTGTTTTGGGGGTTTTTTTGTTTGTTTGTTTTTTTGGGAGGAGAGTTTGGGTGGGGAGGGGGGTTGTTGTTTGTTTTTTAAACTACGAAGCAATGGTGGGTATATAGAGGAAACTCGTTGACTCTTTTTGTACTCTTGCTTGGTTTCATAGAATAGCACGTACGCTTCGCATAGCCATATTTTCCGCCAGCTTAACCCGGTATAAAGCCTTTACCCAGTCGAACCCCGTTATACTTTCTTCTGTGTTTGGCCCTTTGCCCACACAAGAAGCAGGAAGGTGGAAATTCCAAGTTTTAAAGCTGAGTTGTACGAAAAAGTCCTAGTACGGCCTAAAATCAGTATAGATTGCTTAAGGATTTTCTGACGTATGAGCACTGCGTAATC
>NW_004797315.1:698647-702502 GCF_000002075.1 Aplysia californica | reverse complement strand
CTTTTTTTTTTGGGGGGGGGGTCCGCATGCAAGTAGGAAAAGCCTAACCTGTACTCCACAAACCCTAGATTCGAAAAGGATAGATTAGAAACTACCGAAAATGTTATAAAGTGTTTGGGGTTTTTTATCATATAAATGAGGGGTTTTTTCCCGTCAATTACCAAAAATAAACAAGACAGAGAATTTGCTAACTGTGCATTTTTCAAAAGACTGCATTTAATATCAATCTTAATAATAATGTGCCTTTCAGATGTTCTGATCATTTAAAGTTGAAATAAAGCATTGTCCAAATGTCCTGTCAGTTACCGTGGAATAGCCCTATAGTAAGCCTAACTGGTGCTTACACCAACCGTTAGTTATGTCACGATAGACACTAGAAGGTTACATGCAAGAAAATAGTGTATTGTACACTTTGACACTTTCTTTAACAAGTAAGCATTTGATTGACCCTCGTGAGTCAAATGTCTTGTATAATACGTTTTAAGGTCATATCTTTAGTTATAGTTAGAGTTTTATTGCATTTGTAGGTCACATCATACACTCTTAAAACACGTTATCAAGATCCAGACAAGATACATAATAAAAGATTTGAAAGGAACAATTTAGACCGAATTCTGATTCAAATTTCAAGGGTTCAACATTTACGTGAACGACAGCGCCACTTCAGTCGAGGAAACTGATGTAGATTCTACGTTCTGAAACGAGCTAATGAGTACATTGCACCATTGCATGGGGCTTTTGTTTGTTTGTTTGTTTTGCTTTTTATTTTTAGTTTCATTTCTTTCTTTCATTTCACCCCCACAGAAACTGATAGATTCCCTCAAAGCCCAGAATCAGATACAACGTCCAAATGCCACACAAGTACAAGGTCAGCAAATCCCGGCTTGTCCAACCTTCTTCGCTGACCCCGCCCTACAGATCCTCACACAGGGGTTCTCCAACATGGACAACTTCAAGAACGTCGAGTTGGCGCCATTTCTGGAAGTCAGATACCCAGGTTCACCCGGAAACATTCGGGTTCGAGAGGTGAGTTCGGACATATTAAATTACGGCGGTGAGTAACATGACAATTCGTAAATAGTATCACGAGAAATGATTATGAAAAAAAACTAGAGGAAGAAGGGATTGTTTTTCTTTATTGTGATTTTTTTTTCGTCGTCCTTGGAATTATTCAGTTGTCAATGCAAAGTGCGCTGAATAAGCCTTTACTGTTTCCATGAAAGAAGCTAGCTAGAAAGTTGAAATTTAACCCTCGCAATGCCACTTCTCTACATAGTCACCCTGCAAATTGCTATAATACTTTTGTCATCTTTATTTGATCTTCAAAGAATCCTTAAGATGACCACGGATGGGACTCACACCAATGCTCCACTGCAGATGTAGCATCGTCATCACTCTGAAAACGCTGTCGCTTGAGAGCGGTTGTTTTTTTGTTTGTTTGTTGTTGTTTTTTTAGGGGGGGGTTGAAAAAAGAAAAGTTAGAGCATACTGTGTGTGATGAATAATTATGGTGGGTGTTGGAGAATTTTGTAGCCACACTGCAATACCATCTGAGCTGCCATGACTACTCTGTGCACTGAAGCATTGTCTTGCATCAGGAAACGTTTTATTTTTGGTATTCAAGAAACAAGTTCTCTAGAAATGCCGTCAAGCTCTATTCGTCAATAAGATTTTTCAAAAACATTCCACGTGCGCCGCTCTAGAAAACCAAGAAATCACTTCTTTAATTAAATCATGGTATGGAAATTCCTTTATAGTTAGGGTAAAGACTTATTTGAACGCCCTCTTTTGTTGGTATGATCAGGACATTTTTTTACATCAGGCAACATACTGGTACCGAATAGCATCTAAACATCTAAGATTCTTTTAGAAATACAGTATACATATACAGTTGAACCAGTTCAATTCAAGCACATTGTCGATGAGAAAAATGGTCATCTTGGATAGGTGATCCTCGAGTCTTGGACAGTATCATTATTAAATGCATTTACTGAAACAACACAAAAAAGGGGGGGGGGGGAATTCGAAGTGGTTGTTTGCACATGCGATTGTCTTGGACTATTAATGAAAGTTATGATCCATCCATCCATCCATCCATGCATCCATCCATCCATCCATCCATCCATCCATCTATCCATCTTTCCATCCATCCTTCCATCCATCCATCCATCCATCCATCCACCCGTAACCAATCTCCATTCCAGTACATCAAGGCTCAGTTCCTCGCCTTCGGATGGCAGGTGGCAGAAGACCCTTTCGTTGCTTTGACACCGTTTGGACCTGCTCCTTTCGTCAATGTCATCGCCACAATCAACCCCAACGCCCCCCTGCGCCTCATCTTTGCCTGTCACTTCGACTCTAAGCTCAGCCCACCGGGTTTTGTCGGAGCGATGGACTCGGCGGTGCCGTGCGCTCTTCTCGTTAACCTTGCCCGGCAGCTCACCATCATTCTGAATTCTCTGGAATCTGTGAGTTATCTGTCTTTGTTCTCTTTCATTTTGTTTTCCTTGATCTTGTTTTACTGCTTGTTCTTATTCATATTCTGTTTGTTATTGTTGTTGTTGTTTTCTTTGTTGTTGTTGTTGTTGATGTTGTTGTTGTTGTTGTTGTTGTTGTTGTTGTTGTTCTTCTTCTTCTTCTTCTTCTTCTTCTTCTTCTTCTTCTTCTTCTTCTTCTTCTGCCTCCTCCTCCTCCTCCTGCTTTGCATTCGTGTTTCCACAATCCCTTTCGCTTTTACAACAACTATCACCGTTACTGCTGCTGTTGTTGTTGTTGCTGTTGCTGCTGCTACTACTGCTTCTTCTTCTACCACTACTTCTTCTACTACTACTACTACTTCTATTGTTATTATGATTTATATAATAGGCTACAAGATAGCAAAGGCTATAGAATGATGATTTTTCATCACCATCATCATCATCATCATCATCATCATCATCATTGTAGGTAGCAGGGAATAAAAAAAGGGTTTGAGACTTAGTAGATTTTTCATCCTCATCATCATCATCATCATCATCATCATCATCATTATCATCATCATCATCATCATCATCATCATCAAAGACCCACCATGTAGAACTAAGTACCAGCACCTGGAAGATGTGTATTCTGGGTACTCCTGTAAGCGGGAACAAAAGTCTATCACATTTCGCTGGGACCAGGTTGAGCTGGCGAGACTGTGGTCGGACCATCATTGGAGTTTAAGATGGTATAAAAACTTTGTAAATGAAGAGCTCAGCCCATGTTGCCGAAGATGCGGCCATGAAAAGGAATATGTCAAACATATGTTTGAATGTCCAGGAACAATGGCAATTCGAATGGAGTTATTTGGACGGGTGGAGGTGCCGCTAAGCATATTGACAATGGAGCCGAAAAAGAGCCTCGCTCTCGCTCGAAGATTTCTTCGTGGAGTCCGTCAGGCCCATTAAGGAAAAAAAAATCATCATCATCATCATCATCATCATCATCATCATCATCATCATCATCATCATGAAATTGTCGTATCGTTTGATACCCCAACACATGTACACGTAGATCTGAACATTTTGCACTAATATATGGGTAATCCTCTGTTAAACCTGGCAGGATGTGACCATCGAAATGATCTTCTTTGACGGAGAGGAGGCACTGTACTTGTTCAACGAACAAGACTCACTCTACGGTTCTCGACACCTGGCAGAAGTTTGGTTCAACACGCTGGACAGATTCGACAATACCAAGAATAAATTGCAGAACATTGTGAGTGTTCATTCCTGTTGTGGCAACTTATCATGCAGCGTCCTTAGAAGAAGAAGAAGAAGAAGAAGAAGAAGAAGAAGAAGAAGAAGAAGAAGAAGAAGAAGAAGAAGAAGAAGA
>NW_004797315.1:672943-696188 GCF_000002075.1 Aplysia californica | reverse complement strand
CTTACCACTTCCACTGGTAGCTGTAAGTTGAGTGAATATGTGTGTGTGTGTGTGTGTGTGTGTGTGTGTGTGTGTGTGTGTGTGTGTGAGTGTGTATGTGTGTGCATGTGTCTGTGTGTTTGTGTTCTCTGCGCATTAAATTATTGTATGGTCTCAAAATATTTCTTTCGGTGAATTTAAACTTCGTCTTATCGGTACTGCTGCATTGTGATCTCTTAAGTGACAATTGACCAAAAAAAATAGGGAGGGGGGGGGCGCCTGCTCAAAACCAGATCGACGAACTGAGGCTTAACTGTCTCCAACAGTCTTTCTTTTTATTCTTTCTCTTTTTTCCCCGCAGGCTTGTCGAGAATCGTGCACCTGATAACCTCCCCGTTCCCGCCAACTTGGCACACTCTCAACGACAGCCCGGAGTCTATGGACGACAACGTCATGGATGACATGGGCAGGATTCTTCGCATCTTCACCCTTCACATCGCCGTTTTCAACAAGATTCAACAGATCTCCAATTCAGGGTTAGGGTAACTGGCGGAGAGGACGAGCGGGTAGGAGTAGAGAGAAATGAGGTGAAAGGTTGGATGCAACGTGGGAGTATGCCGAGAATGAAAATAAAATTGTACTCTAAATCTAAGGAGTCGTCTCCTGAGTTCAAATCTATAGATGTATAAACTTTAAACCAATTTACCCTTGGCCCATACTATTAATACATGTAAAAATAGCCTATTGTAACAATGACGGACACAAAATCCAGAAAACCTGATCGTCATGACCTAAACAGGTAACTGGACGAACTACAAACGTATTCAATTTGCAACACAACAACATAAAACGACACTGAGACAATTATAACTAAAACCTGCATCTCCTCCGATCGAAGTGGAGTTTTGTCTTAACTAGACGGTCTTGCCTGTCTTTTCAATGCGATGGATTTCGTAAGTTTATGTTTTCTTTGAAATTAGAAGGGAATCAGGGACAAGAGATAAAAGGAAAGACTGGAAGTATTTAAATAACTGGGGGAGTGGTGCTTTTTTAGGAGGGTGGAGGGGAGGGAGAGAAAGAGGGGTGGGGGAGGGCAAGTGATTCACTCAATCAAGAAGACGAGCCTTGAAAATCCATCAGACAATGATGCTATTAGGGATTTGAACTAGGGCCATTCGCAACATTAACTTGCATAATACCAACTAAGTTAACTGAGTGCTTATGATTCTCTTTATATCATTTGTGTCATTTGTGTGGATTGCCTGAGATTGGCAGGAACAAAGGCGTCGATATGCCTTCTTCAGTACATGGGCTAGAATCTTGTAGAGACGGGCATTTATAATAAGTTTAAGAAGTTCTCTTTATTTTTATCAGTCTCCAGTGCAGAGTGGCACTGATGAATCCATATGGTGCCCATGTTATCATTATTATTATTATTATTATTATTATCATTATTATTATCATCATCATCATTATTATTATTATTATTATTATTATTATTATTATTATTATTATTATTATTATTATTATCGTTAGTATTTTTATTACCATTATTATTTATTATTATTTCATTATATCATTATCATCATCATTATCGTTATTATTATAATTAGATCTATTACAAATGTAGTATTATTATTTTAAAATTATTATTATCACTATTATTATTGCTATTGTTATTATTATTATTATTATTATTATTATTATTATTATTATTATTATTATTATTATTATTATCGTTATTATTTTTATTACCATAATTATTTATCATTATTTCATTATATCATTATCATCATCATTATCGTTATTATTATAATTATTACAAATGTATTTTTTTTTAAATTATTATTATCACTATTATTATTACTATTTTACTATTGTTATTGTTATTGTTATTATTATTATTATTATTATTATTATTATTATTGTTGTTGTTGTTCTTGTTGTTGTTGTTGTTGTTATCATTTTTGGATAACATGGATATGAGGCTGTTGTGGGCTTGCCAGATCATTGTAGGTAAGAAATCGGCACAGTAGATATTTCGGGTTTGCTCACATCTAGACCAGTAGGTTGTAAATTTATTATGCCAACAGTTGAAAGACGTTTATGGTCGTTTACCCGATTGGGCTGGACATTATGTTTGACATGGGTTAGTCTGAAACAGGTGTGTTGATGCTGTGCTTGGCGTGAGTTTGACTTGAGAGGCACAATTTGTCTTTTCTTTCGCCTACGTGCAAAAGCAACTTGGTTTGTTTGGGGGGGGGGAGGTTGTTTTTGCTTTTTGTTGTTTATTAGATTTTGGTTTTGTTGTTTTGTTTGGTTTGTTTGTTTGCTTGCTTGCTAGTTTGTTTGTTTGTTTTTGGGGGGTAATACTAGATGTCGCAATTATCTAGGCCACCCCAGGCTTCGAACATGTAAATAAAGACCAGTTATAGGATCGATTCTTGCTACATGTTATTGATTTTTTATTTTTTATTTTTTTGGTCATGTGCAATTTCACGAATAGATCTTCTTTTCTAATTTAATGTTCCTTTAAAACATATGTGCACTCATGTATGTATGAGGTAGAAACGATCATTTAGAGAGTTTGTTTCTTCGATCCTGCCAGGCGTCCCAGTATAAAGTGTTTTTACTCCCCTTTCGCCACAATTTAGATGATTTAGGGGGCGGGATTCGACCCTGCCTGTCATGGCCAATCTTCCCAGCCAGAAGACCGAGATATCTTGCTACTTGATAAAAAAGGTTTCCCCACTCGGGAATCAAACTCGGATCTCCTGCATGCAACGGCGAAGTGCTTAACCACTACACCACAGACACCACCCGGTAGTCCCAGGACTGAGATAACTAAACACTGAGAATTCCTTTCGGACCAGTAAACGGTGGGTCCCTATAGGACCAGTGACCTCAAAGTTCCCATCGGAGCAGCAAAACGGGTTTAGTTTTAGTAAGAGTTTTATGGCACGTGCAACACAATAAGGTCATTGCCGAAGAATAGATGCGTTACAAAAGAGTAACACACACAAAAGGGAAGGAGGAAAGATGAAGACGATAGATGTTTGATAAGAAAGAAGGAGCAAATCACATCAGAGCTCCCTGTAGCTGTGGTAATTGATTTTTCACGTTGCATTTCAGTTCGCCAAATGCATCCTTTTGAAATAACTGATATTTGCTATTCTTGACGGTCTGCTGTGCATTTGTTTCCCTGTGCCCACCACGTTGAAGTGGAGTTAAACTGCGACCTAAATAAATTATGCTTTGGTTTTACATCATTTTATTTGCAACAGAGTCAATTTTTTTTTTCATGCTTCTTGAACATACCCCACTGAAGCACCCAAAGTTGAACCCTGCTCACCATCAAGCTCTAGGAGCTATAATTATATATATATATATATATATATATATATATATATATATATATATATACAATCTAATATTAGAAATCTACCCGGGTATCATTCCCATATGGTTGGAGAAAAGATAATTCGAAAACGCCTTTCCTACGGAAACAGCGTCGGGCTCCTGATGGTTCTTTTGTTTGTTCTTTTGAGTAAAGAGAAGCACATGGATAGAATAATGGTCATTTAGTGCTAGTAAAAAAGGGTTAGGGGGAAATTAGAAAAGTAGGACCTGCCAGTTGTGCCCCCCCCCCCCCCCCATTCCCGCATAACGGTTTCAAATCCACGACCTTTCGGTTGCAAACCCAAAAGCTTAAACACTACATCACCAACGCCACATCATATATAATTATCTTTTTTTAGACTGAGTGGCTGAATGAGACATTTCAAAGGCAACTTACTTTGGCTTGGACGTGAGGATGCTTACAACCGAGTCAAGTATGAACGTTTGATCGACCGCCTCCTGGAATTTGATGTGGACATATGGCTGGTGAGATGGGTAGCAGTAGTCCTAGTGGAGAGAAAATGGCTCTGAGACAGGGAGAATGGACTTCAGATCCGGCCCCAATTGCTCCGGAATTGCCCCAAGGATCCGCCCTCTCTATTGTGCTTTCTTTTCGATGTGTAAACTGCACAGGTAACGATGCATCAGAAGGAATCTGGACGTGTCTTGAACTTTGCGGATTACATAAAGGCATACGAGCACGGAGATGACTGACTTCGGGTGGCAAGGAATACGGAGAAAAGACTTCACTCAGTTGTTAAATGGTGCAACCAAAATGAAGCAGTTATCAATCCTTCAAAGGCACAGGTACTTTGGTGTTCCCTCAACAACAGGATTGTCCAAGATATAACTCGACCAACCACTTACAACTATGAGATTTTCGACAGACAGGGAGAGCTGAAGTATCTGGGAATCTTCTTCGACAGGTCGTTGTCCTTCAACAAGCATGTGAATCATGTGGTTACAAAGGCCAAACGAGGTGTGGGTGCAATCAAGACCATGGCGGCCACTCCGATCCCACAAAGAGTGCTCTTCCTGAAGTTGCAGCTGGTCTTCCTGTCTGTCATTGATTACGGATTGGGCTGTCTCACGCTGTCCGACATACAGATCGCAAAGCTGGATCGAGTGCAGGATGAGGCAATGAGAGCAGCAGCAGTGCTGGGCTGCACGAAGGACACTCCAATATTGTGCATGCGCTACTTGCTAAGTTTAAGTGGCATCAGAGTACGCCATAGGATAGCTCAAGCAAAGATGTATCTCAGTGTAATGAGCAAGACAGATCATCCACTTTACAGGGCACTTCATGACAACAAGAGAGGCAGAATCAAAAGAGGAAAATCTTGGAAGGTGGAAGCAGAGGATTTCCTCAGAAAAATATGTGTACCTGAGAGTCTACCACTTGGCGAAGAAAGGAAACAGGTGACCGGAGAATACAGAGACCTCACCAAAGTCAAAATAAGCATGGGCTGAGACAGAAGAAATGTTGCTGCTTCCATCAACGAGAGTTATATCAACGGGATTGTTGACAAAAACTCAAAAGCAGGGGATCCTGTAATTTATACTGATGGCTCAGTGAAAAGAGATAGCAGTGAAGTGGATGGGGATTTTTTGCAGTCGCCAACAATAAAATAATCCACAGTGCATCTGGAGCCTGCAGCAGGGCTACATCAAGTAAGCAAATGGAAATTGAAGCCATCACGAAAGCACTTGAAGAATGGATGACCCAAGATCGCCCGCACACAACCAACGATGTTCTCATCACTGGTTCCATGTGTACCCTCTGAAGGATCGAAAAAGTTTTCCTGAGAACAGAATGGATTCAACTGATCAAATTGAATCAAAGCAACGCCTATACGAACGCCCACAAGGATTTTCTGCCCTGGCCATGCAGGCGTTAAGGGAAATGAAAAAGCAGACAGAGAGACTGGTGAGGCCACCTCAGTTGACAGCATGGTTCAACCAGATAGGGTCGAGATCCTGAAATGTCTCTCTCGACAGCTGATTGAAGAGGAAGATAGGGAGGCAGTGGTCAGTACTACTGTGGAGAGGATGATGCTTTTGGGAATGAAAAAAGTAAGCAAATCTGGCATCCTTGCAGGACAGAACAGAAGAACATTCAACCATTCAACCACTGACACAATTGGTGGAAAGACCCTCGGTGACATTTTGAAGAGAGCAACGGACATGAGGCTGAGAGAAGTAATTTTGTTTGTTTTAGTAAGATTTTACGGCACTTGCACCACAATAAGGTTATATAAGTACCAAAGGTTAGAGGTGTTACAAGAGAGTATCAAACAAAACAAAGTAGGAGGGAAGGCAATGACCATAGAATATGTTAAATAGGTCAGAAGGGGCAAGCCACACAAGAGAACCCGCCAACCACCCACGTAGTCTTGTTTAATTTGATTGAGTTTGAGTAAAAAGAAGCACATTGACATAATAATGGTCATTTTGATTTCGAGCTGGGAAAAAGTTAGACAGACAGAAACAACAGAAGGAAAGAAGAAAAATGGTACCTACCATTAGCACCCCCCCCCCCCCCCCCCCAAAACCACCCCTTCCCAAATCCCGCATGATGGGGCTCAAACCCACGACCTTTCGGTTGCAAACCCAAAGCCTAACCATTATCCACTGACGTCACACCATGCATAAATGTCTACTAGATGGCCACGAGAGACTTTTCCAAAGGTAGCACACTGGGATCTGGACACGAGGCAGGGCAGTAAAGTAATCAGTAATCTTGTTTGTTTTGTTTGAGTTTGAGTAAAAAGAAACACATTGACATATTTAGATTTCGAGCTGGGAAAAGTTAGACAGACAGACAGACAGACAGACAGACAGACAGACAGACAGACAGACAGACAGACAGACAGACAGACAGACAGACAGACAGACAGACAGACAGAAAAAACAGATGGAAAGTAGAGAAGCAGTACCTACCATTAGCGCCCCCACCCTCTTTCACACCCCACACCCCCTCCCAGAAAAAAAGAAAGTGGTTATTCTCAGCCCGGGAGAAAATAACCCATGTCTCGCTATTCTCACCCCCTCGTTTTACCGGAAATGATCCTAGAGATTATCAGATCGTGTCTGGCATGGAGAATTTCATTTGGCTCTCTGGCTTTTATTTTGCTCCAAACTCCAAATGTTAAAGAAGAAGAGGAAAGAAGAGGCAAGAAAAAAAGAAAAAGAAAAAAAAATGAAAGTGGAGAAAAGAGCTTGGATTGTTTCATTATTAAACTAGTTAACAAGATTTAACCCCTCGCCCATTTGGTCCAAATAATTTACAACCCTTTTACCGTCGTGCAAGAGCATTTATTGTCTCGAGCCTGTGTCTCGTTACGTTTGTACATGCTCTCTGTTCCTTGAACCATAATTAATTTATTGTGTGTAGGCAGAGAGTGTGGAGGGCCTGCCATCGTTAAGTGTGTAGTAAGGAATGGTCCGGCCGGCGGCCGGTCTCACATCCCGCTCAGCAGCGTCGGTAGTGAGCCTTTTTTACGTTATTATAATTCGTTCCCAACCCCATGCGGTAAGCCACCAAGGGCCTATAGGTGATTTTATCGGTATGCGAGATGTCAGGGAGGAGTCCTCGCCTCATGCCCACACCGGGGTGGGAGCTATTCTCACCGGGGGGAGGGGGGGGTAGGGGGTGAGAATAGCGAGACATGGGTTATTCTCGCCCGTTTGAGAATAAAATGGGGAGAAAAAAAATCCCGCAAGATGGGAGTTCAAACCAACGACCTTTCAGCTGTGAACCCAAAGCCTACCCACTAGACCACCGACGCCACATCACATCAAGTGTAAGTGTAAGTGTCTACTAGACACAGAATGACCGCGTGAGACTTTTCCAAATTATAGCACCACACTTGATCAGGACGCAAGGCTAAAAAGAGAGTAGCTCTAATCTTGTTTGTTTTGTTTTAGTAAAGGTTTTACGACACTCCCAACATGATTGTCATTAAGTGCCGAAGATCACAGGTGTTACAAGAGAGTAGCAGTGACACACACAAAAACACCAAAAGGAGAGATACAGCCGATAGATGTTTGATAAGAAAAAAGGAGCAAACCACACTAGAGCACCTGCCAATCACCCACTAGAAAGAACGAGACAAATTCAGATGCCCCGTACTTAATGTAAACGTTACGAGCCCGCTGAACAAACTGATAACCAACAGCGCTACGGAGAGCAACATAGGGGCCTACATAGAAACGAAAAACAAACAAACAAACAAAAGAAAATAACTGTTAAAGCAACTGGTAGAGATACAATTTAGATTTAATCGTAGTCTTAAAAATTTTTATCTAAAGGCGTCGAAAACAACAGCATTGTTTTTGGACGAGCACAGAAAAAAACTACAAAATTTAAAGCAAAAAAATTGCAGAAACCTGAAACCCATCAGTGTTTCCAGAATAATCTTACATGTAACCGTGTCATTTGTCATCTAGGCAGCTCACAGCATTGGCCTTTTTTTTTCTTATTTTGTTGGGGGGTTTTTTGCTTCTTCTCTGGTCTGCTTAAAAGTATTGTGTACATCTCTACAACACAAAAATGGAAAGAACATCATAACAACATTATATTGTATCCACATTATAAAACTCATCAACGTTAAAAACCATCCCTTGACATTGGCAATTTTTGCACGACGTACAACTGATGACGTTACTTCACAAATTCTCTTCTGACACCAGGTTCTTTAAATCTTTTGAGCTGACCGGTGTCCAGACTGCCAGTAGCAGTTGGCCAGTCTTGTTGTTTGTTTGTTTTTGTAAAGTGTTTTACGGCGCTCGCAACTGCATAAGGTCATTTGAGCGCGCGGGACACACCTTATATTTTCAGTTTGTAGGAAATTTTGAATTTTGCCCGGGTGGCGGCCGAAGCCTACTCTTATCGATTTTAGACCACCAAGGGATCTTTAACGTGCGCAACTTGCACACGGGCCCTCCGAGATTTTTCGCCCTTGTCCGAGAAGGCTAGGTGTAGATCTTTCCTACCAGAAGATCAGGGGTGTGGCAGAAAGACAGCAGTAAGGAGGAACCAAGGAGTAACAGTAGAAAGGCTGCAGAAAGAGTAAGGAGCCCAGAGGAGGGGTCAAAGGAGGTGAGGGGGAGGGGGCAGAAAGTGGAAATGAAAGCAGACAACAGAACATTGCTAGACAGCAGGAAAGGAGGTGAAAGGAGACAATTTTAGAGAAGAAAATTTTTTTGGTCGCTACCCGGATTCGAACCCGGGACCTTTGAATGAGAGGCCAACACCTTAACCTCTAGGCCACGAGAACCCCCTTGGCCAGTCTAACAACACAGACTTCCTCAGACTTTCTGAGAGAACACTGTTCTCAACAAAATGCAGTAACCATCCCGACGGTGAAAAAACAATTACAATATAATATTACCTACCTGTAGCTCCCAAACAGAAAAAGACAGGGAGGGGGTAGGGTTCAAGGGGAGCGGGGAGAGGTGGAAAGAGGGGGGAGGGGTGGAGAGGGAGGGGAAATGAGAGATCAAAATAATATGCTTTATGCTCCATGCAAGAGCAACTGCAAGTCAATGGGAATCAGTAAATCAAATCCCTAACGTGTTGAACTCACAACCCTATTAATTACTTTTATAATGTATTACTAACTAAAGATATAAAAAGCCAGTAATGATGGTGGTAGGTTGGTGACTAAGGTGACTTACATCGAAACATAAAAGTGGTCAATTAAAAGACTAAAGTTACCAGTTATCCAAAGGAGAATGCCAGCTTTGAACACTTCACAACACAAAAAAAATAGTGAAATGGTACCAGTATAGGTTTAACGCCCCTATCAACACTATTAGGTTATTTAGAAGGCGAGACCTCCAAGTCCATCTCCGAAAGGACCAGGCCAAAAATTGTCTTAAGTGCCTTTCCCAAGGACTCAAAGTCGGACCGAGCAGACGCTCGAAACCCCTTAACCCGCCATCTCGCGATTATGGGTCCGGTAGCCTAACCACTTGGCGACCGCCGCCACTGTCACACACAAAAGTAGGCAAACAAAAAGATGCCAGAGAGGCATTACGCATCACCTATAATTTATAAAGCCTGTGACTAAAACAAAGGCAAGGAATGATATTGTGGGGCACCGTAGTGAAATCAGGCGCTCGTCAAAAAAATCAAATCAAAGAAATCCGCATTTTTATGGCTGTTGGGCTTCTTTTTTTTTTGCTTATCACATTTTTTGTCCATTTAAAAACACATTTGTGATTGGTTTTACTTTTACAGAAAAAAAGTTGATCAAACTAATCAAAGGCACAAAAAATGTAAATTTGTAGTTTCCAACGACTCTCAAGTTTTGGAAGTCACCAAACTTTGGCAGCCATTTTCTCGCTAATTTACCTCTGAAACTAGACGACCCCAATCTCCTTCAATTGCAAATACCTCGACTTCTATAGAAGATAGATGGGCAATTTTCATAGAAAGCAAGACAAATAAACATGCTTTAAGTAGTTTAAGATGAGAGATCTACCAATAACTGCACAGACCCCAAAATTGATGAGTGCCTGATTTCACCACGGTGTCTCATAATAATTTTATATAGATCTATTCTTTAAATTTCAGCAAATCATCAATCTGCACAAGAAGATCACTGTCGATAATAATATAGTACTATGGTCACCATGTCTACACAAATGAAACCATAATAACAAACAGCATTTTTTTAAAGTCTAGATCAACTTTGACAACATAGATCTCAATCTCATAGACATAGTAGACCTAATATATTACATGTACCATGAGCACAAAATATATACAAATTGGCTATACTATCATATTCAGCCGGGCGTGGACAGCTGTAACACCTCGGGGATTAACAAATGTGTTTGACAAATCAAATGCTGGTAAGAAGGACAGAAAAAATTAAAGTGATATCACTGAGACATGGAATGGCAAATTGTACAAGCTATCCATAATTCAGAGCTTTCTGTGTTCGTGTTATCTATGGTTCTAAGGTCAAAAATATATTGTACGCATACACACACACAAGCACGCACACAAACACATATTACTAGTATTACATATAGATATATACGTGTGTGTGTTTGTGTGTGTGTGTGTGTGTGTGTGTGTGTGTGTGTGTGTGTGTGTGTGTGTGGGTGTGTGTGTGTGTGTGAGTGTGAATGTGTGCGTGTGTGTGTATGTGTGTGCGTGCACGTGCATATGTGCCTTGTGAGTGTGTGTGTGTGTGTGTGTATGTGTGTGTGTGTGAATATGTGTGTGTGTGGGTGTGGGTGTGTGAGCGTAAATAAACAAACAATTAAATAGAAATTACCTCTTCCTTATAAATGCAAGGTACATCTAACATTGTGACATTGCTAAATAATATATTCACAGCCAACCGATCGGCCCAATAAGTCTCTTTTTGCCAGGAACAGGTTAGGACAACAGAAACACTGGAAACCAGCAGAAGGAAAAGACCCAACCAAACATTCTGATGCCACCGCGTCTTTGAGACCTAAATAAATTTGGACATTTCAAATAAACCAACAATGAAAACAAAGAATGAATCAAAGCACATGAAAGTTGGAAATAAAATTAGCCAGACTCAAATTTCAGTTTAATTTACAAAGGAAAAAAAGAACGATCAAAACAAAGAAAATTCAAATTCATCCACGTAACAGTGAGTGTCTATTAGAATATGAAGATATTACTATATACACAAAATGTAGGATTTTACTATGCACTTCCAACTCACGTATAGCACGCATAAAATATATTTTTTCATTGTAACAGTAACGAGAAAAAAAAGTAAGAGGTTGGACTTATTATATTGCACAACAAGGGCTATCTCCATGCATTGACAGACCATGATCTTAATCAAGTGTCAAGGGAGATAAACATGAAATATATATGATACTTTAATTCATGTAACATCATGTGTGCAAGTCACAACAAGAATCATTTATAATCGAATGAATAAGATAAAATAATTGATTGAGATCAGAGCCCTTAAAATCTGTTCCAATCACCTGGATAAACAAAGAGATTAATCAAAGACATCACACTAGGAAATAATTTTTCCGAGTCTGAAGCTCAACCTGAATACAGATGGACTCTACGCCTGTCTCCTTTCTCAGTTTTCTTCTTTCTCAGCTTTCATTCACAAAAAGTTAAAACATGTAAAATTAATTATTCTTTTTACTTTAGGCTCTTATATGATAAATATACATGTAGTGGTACTTCATTGCAACCAGCAACCTACGAATTGTGAAGAAAGAGTAGATATCTATCTCAAGGGACTTTTTTTACTCTTCAGTTATTAGTTTTAGTAAGATATTTACAGAACTTGCAAAACAAAATAGGTCACATAAGTGCCACAGGTTAGCAGTGTGGCTGGAAAGTAACATACAAAGAGAAGAAAAAGAGAGATAGAATGATTGATGTTTGGATGGGAAATAAGGAGCAAACAACACCATAGCATCTGCACACCACTACTTTCAACTCCTTTCACATGATCTTAAAAAAGGAACGTCGGAGGAAAAAAATGCTCGCTACATATTGGTGATAATAATATGTGAGGCAGCATGGTGAAATCAGGCGCTCGTCAAAATACAGAAATCGGGAGTAACAGGTAGGCATATTTTTCCACCAGTTTGGAAATTTTCATCAATTTTTTGGCAGGGCTCAACATCTTTAATGTCCATATATATATAAAAACACATTTCCATGTGAATTTTACCGAAAAACATTGATAAAAGGCACAAAATATGTCATTTTCTTTTTTCTATGACTCTTTAGCTATTGGAGTTATCAAACTTTGCGGCAATTTTCTAACTAATTTCAACACTTAAACCAGGCAACATCACTTCATTCAATCGCAAATATCTTAAGCTCTAATCAAGATGAATGGGTATTTATTTCATTGGAAGCAAGGCAAATAAATCAGCTTTTAGATAGTACCAATAACTCAACATGCTCAAAATTTGACAAGCGCCAGATTCCAGCGCGTCATGACACACATATGATGTTCATATTATTTCACAGGGTTTGACTTTCAATGCTTTACAAGAGGTAGCAACACATAGACAGTACCTACAGTTCTCACTGATATTTACTCAAATACTCAAAGTAAGAACCCACAACATAGTAAATAGAATTATTTTGTTATCAAACCACTAAAGCTCACAATTTTATGAGAAGTTACAGTCAGAAGGCCTACCTCTGAAAACGAAATATGCCAACCAGGAAAGTACAGTCAAACCTCATTGTACCGCCCCCTGTTATACTACCAGCCCTGGATTTTATTGTGTTGGTGCTTTTTTTTGGCGGGGGGGGGGGGGGGGGGTGGTAAGTGTTTTATGGCGTTCGCAACTGTATAAGGTCATATGAGCGTGTGGGACACCAAACATTTTTAGTGGGTAGGAAATTTTTTATTTAGCCCGGGTGGCGGCCGAAGCCTACTCTTATCGATTTTGGACCATCAAGGGATGTTTAACATGCGCAATTTGCTCACGTGACCTCTGAGATTTTTTGCCCTTGTCTAAGAAGGCTAGGTGTGGATCTTACCTACCATAAAATCAAGAGTGTGGCTGAAAGACAGCAGTATAAAGGAGCCAAGGAGAAGTAGTAGAAAGGCTGCAGAAAGAGTCAGGAGCATAGAGGGAGGGGAAAGGAGGTGAGGGGGTGAAGGCAGAAAGTGGAGACGAAAGCAGACGACAGGACATCGTTAGAAAGGAGATACTTATAAAGTACAGTCAAACCTCATTGTGCCGCCCCCTGCCATATTACCAGCCCTGGGGTTTTTTGTGTTGTTGTTTGTTGTTTGTTTTTGTTTGGGGTTTTTTTTTTGAGGGGGGGGGGGGGAGTTGGTAAGTGTTTTACGGCGCTCGCAACTGTATAAGGTCATATGAGCATGTGGGACACCAAACATTTACAACAGAGGAACTGCATTGAGCCACCAGCCCTGCTGCTCCTCCAACTTCATACATGTACTTGTCCCAAGGATGGCAGTTTAATGAAGTTTGACTATACTGGGCTTGTTGTACAGCCCTCTACATCACATAAAAACATGTATAAATAACATCAATATCAATTAAGAAAAGTCCCTAAGTACACATTAAAGATTACACATGACTTCTTTTTTTAAGCTAACCTATCAGAATATTTTAAAAATCAGTCAGTTTTTCCTTTTTTGTGCAAACTATGCAAATAATATGTCACAAGCAAGTAGAAATAATGTAAGATTTCTTGAAATAATGCAACAATGCGCTTTCTATTAATTAACACTTCGGCACGCTTGAAAGTCTGATATACTCAAACTCAGCTTCCATAGTCGTGTTTTACCCGATCACTACAAAACACTTAACTTTAAATCTGTCTTTTCTACAAATGCCGTTCCCATCCTTGAATGTGAAATTATATCAAACTTCACCCACAGGTTCCATGTCTGGGTGCTTGGAGCGCATGTGACTGAGCAAGGAAGCTTTGTAGTTAAAACCCTGACTGCAGAAAGTACAAGGGAACATTTTGTCATCAGAGTGAATTCTCATGTGAATTCTCAGATTGGACTTCATAGAACACCTCTTCCCACATATGTTGCACTCAAAAAGCTTCTCCACGAAGTGGACAATTTTGAGGTGCCTGGTTAGAGCTTGTGAATGCTTGAACACTTTGAAGCACACGGAGCATGCAAGCTGGTCATTTTTATGGCAGAGCATATGAACAGCAAGCCTTTTTTCATTCTTCACCGTTTTGCCACAGATATTGCACTGTGCCTCCGCTTGCACGTCAGGGTGCATGGCTTTCATATGGCGCTTTACGCCACGCAGCATCAGACCGCACTTTGGGCAAGGACGCAGGGGACGGAATTTCATATATTTCTCATGAGTGCGTAGTGCATTCATGGAGGGGAACTTCCTGTCGCAGTGGCCACACGGGATCAACTTTTCGTCATGTTTCTCTGAATAGTGCAGCTGGAGGTGTTTCTGGAGCAGAAATTTTTCTCCACAGAAGCTGCAGATTTTCCTGTGTATGGCTTTATGCGAGTTAAAATCACTCATGTTGTCGCATATTTTATTGCACATAGAACAATGATAAATGCCCTTTTGTCTGTGAGTGTGAAGAGCATCACAGTGGCGAGTGTACTCTGCGAATGACTGACAGCTTTTACCACATACACAGCACACGAACAATGACTCGTTTGTGTGCTTTTTCCTGACGTGCATGATGATATGCCTCACTTTCTCCAAGCACACTGGGCATTCAAACATTTTGACCCCTTTGGGGCCACTCGAAGTATCGAAGACAAGACCACCGCCATGTTTTTTTTTCTCGTGCACAATGAGAGCGGCCTGATCACGACAAATTTTCCCACAGTGTTTGCAGACCGACTTCACTTCCAACTTCCTCCTGGGATGAGTCAACAACTGAGCTTTGCTCGTGAATGTTTCTTTACAATATTTACACTGATGTTCACCACCATCATCAGCTTCTGCGGAGATGACTTCATTCAGCTTTTTCGCAGCAGTCTGCTGTGCTCTTTCACTGGTCACAGAAAGTTTTACTCGTTTCCTTGGCGTTACTTTTCTTTTTTTCCCTTCTCTGGCAACATTTTTACGTTGAGAAAATGAATTATCTGGATTTGTTACTGCATCTTGTTTACCATTCCCATGCTCAGTTGTACAATGGTCAAACCACAACTGTTCTGTGCTGAAATCTTTTCCACACACACAACACAAATACAACTGGTTGACAAAGTGGATGGTATCAAAGTGTTTAACACACCCTCTGTCGCTTAGTGGTGCCATGCACACTGGGCAGATACCTTGATCCTTAAATACTTTTAAGTTAACAAACGAAAATGAACTACCGAACTGTTCCCTTAGGTCCTGCACAGTAGGGTGAACTCTGCAGTAATGCTCAAACAATGACCCTTTAGAGGAATGAATGGTGCTACAAGAAATGCACTTCACTTCACAGCTGGGGTTCAGTCTATGAGCATTCTTAGCTCTTTTACAGAAAAATGGTTTTGCACAAAACTCACAACTGTAGTAACTGGTGCCACGTTTTCCTTTGCTTGATTTCAAATCCCGTCTAGAGACTGAGGTACTGGTAACAGATTTTCCACTCCCTTGAAGGCTTGCGTTTGTGTCATCAGCAAAGTTTGACACATCTGATAATCTAGACACATTTTTCTTACCACTTGAAAGGGTAGAGCAGTTATTTTGTACTTCCTGGTCTGATTGTGAGCTTACAGGATTCTCACCTTTAACAAAAGCTGGACATGAGTCTGACACGTTCCCTTGCTGCTGAATACTCATAGTTAGAGGATCAGGGTGAGTGTTAGGGAAAACAGAAGACAACTGAGTGGATCGATGAGAAGATGAAGTAACTGTCTCATCATTCGATCTAAACTGGTTGTTGTGGTCATTCTGAAAAGTCACAGTCAATTCATCACCAGAATCATGTACCTCTTTTTTCAGTGATGGAAGACCAAGAGCATGGGACACATCAGTACCAGCAGTGCTTGCAGTAGTGGTCGTTGCAGTAGTGGTCGTCGCAGCAGAACTTTTGGCCGACGGAGCGAGATGCCTGTCCCAGACGTGAGAGCGGCTGTGTAAGCGCCAGAGTCGCTCGGTGTAGAAGGTCTCCTCACAGACGCAGCAGGCGTAAGACGGCTCTCTGAAGTGAGAGCACTCTAAGTGATTGAGTATGCTCCCCTCCTTCAGCGACTTGAGGCACAATGGACACTTGACCACCTCTTTATCCGCACACCACACGACAGGTCTGGTTAAGTTGATGTACTCTCTGAACTCTGCCTTGATATCACAGTTCGGGTGATATTTACAAAAGTGTATAAAGTAGGTCACCTTTGATGGAAATCTTTCTTGACACTCTGAGCAATAAACTCGGCAGGAAGGATTTCGCCGATGGTCAAACAACTGCTCTTTGTTACTAAAACATTTTCCACAAGTCGGACAGCTTAACTCGTTAGAGCCTGAAATCGCTTTCCGAGGCCGCTTTGACCCTACTGAAACTCGCTTGCTGCTTCGTCGGCCAGAGTTCTTCTCTATCTCAGACGTGATATCACTCTGCGACGATTCATCTTCATTCCCCGATTCTATAGATGATTCCAGAACAGCTTTTGTGTCTTCACAATCCCCTTCATTGACAGCTCCAGAAACCTGATGCCTGTCTTTAACCTCAGAAATATGTGAGTCTCTAAAACAACTTTCGTCTGCATTACTGATATCTACAGGAGGCACATTCACATTAGGAGACCTTGCGGCTTGATTTTGACTACATAGGGAACCCAAGCATTCAGAGCTCACATGTCTTTTACTATCATCTGCGGGCAAACAATCATTAGCAACAGAGTGGTTTATCTTGTCTCGGTCAATGCTATCTGAAATTCCAGTATCCTTGAGAGAGTTAAACACCAAATGAACTTTAACAGCTTCAGTAAATTTACATCTGGAGTGGAGAGCTCCATCAATGTAGACATCCACATGTCCAGAGACGTCAAATGCTTCAATACAATTGTTGTCTGGATCAAAGTAAACCATGCTTGCAAAGGTCAACCAAACCTAGTAACTAAATCTCCCAATAAAACTCAAATAGTTGGCCTAACCAAGCGCTGTGATTATTCATGTGCCCACAGTCAGTCAAGTTCTTACATAAAGAAAAAACAGCACCAACTATGGTGGCAACTATAAAACGAGGTTCAAGAATTGATTGAGAATGTCTCCACTGTGTGATAAAAAAACGGCAAAGACTTGATATGGTGGCAACAGCAGAAACTTCATCGGGACTCCTGAAGAACTCTGAAAGTACAGAAAACAAAAGCTTGATGAAATACCACACAAAACACAATGCATACATCATACACTAATGTTCAATTAATCAGAATATCTTTCTTTTTGTTTCATTCCAAATACTAATCCAAGTATTCTTCAAAATCAAGAACCACTTCTGGTTAATTCAGTTATCAGTTGCTGCTACTGTGATGCCAGCTACTTTTTCCCACTCACAGCAAGCAATTCTAGAGTTTGTATTCTTTCAGGTCAAAGGTATAGTACTAATACAAATAAAGCCACTGACCCTCTTCCGGGCATGCAGTTCAAACTTATGTGATGAGCTAGTGAACAGAAAAAGCAGTGAAACAGTGCAATATTATGTTGTTAGAAAGTTTGGGAAGGCTAAAAGAAATTTTTTAAGAAAATGTACAAATACAGTTGTTTCAAAACTCCATCGATACGATTAAGATAATTTAAGAAGTAAGCTTCAACGCTTCCTGTCAGGGCCAAAATAGGCTGAGAGGGATCGGATACAACATCCCGGTGCATATGGCTGTGAAACACCTTACCAATAAAACACAGTCGTCAATTGAAAGGAAATATGCGGCGGGGGGGGGGGAGGGTAATAAACTTCTTTATTTTCAATGCAGGTGTTTTTACATCCCCATTAATACAATTCAGAGCATTTAGTATTTAGCGAGGCCAGCTTCCATCACTACCTGTCAGAGCCAATCTCAGCTGAGAGGGATACAACATCCCAGCAGAAAGACCCCAAGATACTCAGTAAACGCCATACAACAAACACCAGTTAAACTTCTCCTTACAACTTGTCCATTTATTGTAAAAAATGTATTAAATTATTCGCAAGTTATGGTGGATTTTGTTCAATCAGCAGAGCTTTGAAATGGTTGCCATACATTCACAAACTGATACAACGCATTATTACAAATCCACTCTACATATTCAAACTATCAACAAAACAATTGAACAGACCCTCTAGACAAGGGTTACGGTGAGGTAAACCCAACCCCTATCCAGCAAATGTGAATAAAACTGGAAGATCTGAAAGTTAGCCCCTTTGAGGAGCCTTAAGATTCAAAATATCTACTTTAATCATCAACAACTTATAAAAATTTTCTGAAAAAAAACCCGAGTCTGAGAATTCTGGGGAAAAGCATGTACAGAAATAGTTGAAATAGGGCTCAGTAGAGAGAAGGGGTTCTTTATATTCTGGAGGTAATGTTCGCCTCTCATTCTAAAGGTCCCCGGTTCAGAACCTGGAAGCGCCAAAATAATTTTGTCTCTGAAATCGTCTCCTTTCACCTCCTTTCATGTTCTCCAGTCCTGTTCTTGCTTTCATCTCTACTTTCTCCCTCCCCCCCTCCCCCACCCCCATCTCCACAGGGTTCCTCTCTGCTTTACTCCTGATTCTTTCTACTGCTACTCCTGGCTGCTTCTTACTGCTGTTTTTCAACGGCACCCCTGATCTAGGAGTAGGTTAGATCGAACACCTTGTCTCCTTGGATGGGTGAAAAATCCCAGAGGGCCCATGTGCAAGCTGCTCACATAAAAGATCCTTTGACTTTGGTGTTCCTAAAATGGATAGGAGTTGGCTTCAGCTTCCAGTAGGGCAAAATTCAAGATAAATTCCTACCAAAATATTTTGGCTTCCAAAAACTTAAAATACACTTAACCCTGGAAGCACACAGGCCCTTTATAAATATAATGGGCGTGAGCTCTATTCATAAAGGGCTGAGCTACTTCGACCGGGAAGCGCGCAGGCCCTAAGGGCATAGACGCTGACCTTTTTCAATGGAAAATTTCAGTATTCCTTATATGGAAAATGATGTAGTAAATTACAGGTCAAAGTTATAAATAGTGACCAATGACTTTGTACTTTGTAAGTTATCTTGACCTCGTAGAGCGTCTCTTGGCCAAGATATCGATTGATAAAGTGACGCGGTCCAGCTGAGCGACTACACACTATGACTATGTGTTATCACTTGTTCCGCTGTACTAATGTATTAATTGTTGAGTTTACCACGTTTTGCACTTTGTTTGTATTTATTTGATCGCTTATCATTTTTTAATGGCTCATTCTATCAGCTTTAAGAAAAGATGCGGTTTTATATGCCTTTTATGATCTGTTGAGTCATAAATGGTCATTTTCAGGAGCAGGTATACCTCTCGGGTATCTCAGCTAATATCCCCCTGCCAAACCCCCATGTTTACAACCGATCAGCCGTGGCGGCGGGGCATTTTTGGCGGGTTACTTCTGTTGAAACGCAGAGCGCTTCTAGGTCTAATAAATAGATCTAGATTTAGATTTAGACCTAGTCATTATAAAAACATAGCAGTAGGCTTATCTATGACAAAGGAATGCGGCTGCCAGAGGGCATTGGGCTCCACAAAGTCAGCAAAACAGTTACATACGTAAAAATCGGTTGCACTGCAGGTTGAAGCAGTCAACTAGCCCTGAAATGGGTAATGCAAAGATAAAGAAGAAGGGTTAAACAGAGATGTCACTAAACTCTAGCGAAACTCTCTGCACTAAACTGGACACTGGTTATATATATATATATTTGGCGACTTGGAAACACACGTGTCACTTTTCCCATAAAACTACGACAGCTACAGATTTGAAAGTTGGCAAGTCCTGAATTTAGAAAATTATATATTTGACAAAAAGTTCCCATCCTTTTTTGGCCTTTGTGATTATTCCACTGAGAAATGAAACAAATCTGCGTTGCTGTCCTTCACAGCGGTGGTGCCAGAAGTGAATAAATATTTTCAATTTTGCAAGGCACATTTTGTGTTGAGAGTATACTTGAGTATAGATCTAGACCTTCTAATATTTTGCATCTCTCTAGATTTATAGCTCTCAATTCCAGTAGAATGTAAATATAGTAGGCTAATGACTTTCAGTTGATGTTAATGCACCGATCATTCCTTTCATCGAAAAGGGGCCCATCTAGACTAGATTTAGTTTCTTTTTTATTGCAGTGACTATTTCTCCGAACGTTCTGGAAAATAAACTTGAACTCTTTTTCCCCGAACAGTTTCCGTTCTCGAGATTTTTGGGTTACTTGCAAGAGTTCAGCGTCATATTTCATTCTGTCATTCTGCAAGGACTGGGAAGAAGCATTTTTTAGCATCGAATTCAATTTCTAAAGCAAGAGATTTTTAGATGTCTGAATATTAGTAGGTACCAGAAACTAAATTTTCAAAGTAACTGTATGCCAAATTTATCTGTTCCATTTGAAAGGCCTATATCCACTGAGCATTTTGGTACCATTCTTTAACCTCTCAGTCAATTTTTAAGAAAATGGTAGTTGTTTAAAATTTGATCAAATTTGTAAAAGTCAGTCACTGGTTGCAACCCCATGTTTGACAAACAATAAAAGAGTACCAAGAGCACTAAACATCTCCACATTAACAGAGTACAATCACTATAACAAATATGTAGCCTAATTTTTTTCAAGACTGTGAGATCATTACAAATCAGTATTTTATCGCCTCAAATACGATAATCTGTCGTTATTTCAACAAAAACACCGAGCGTTGACCCGGCCGGCGCCGCACCGGCCCCCGCGGTGAGCGAGACGGCTCTATACTGTAGTGTACCCTGCATGCGGGGTCACATGCTTTCCGAGTCTCGCGGAAGGATCGATGAAAAATAATTCCAAGCCGATTACTTATAATAGGAAATAAACTGATCATTTAATTGCAACTTTTTATAAGCCGGTATTTCACATATTTTGTGTAAAAAGTGATCTTTAAACATTTTGACAGTATCTTTAAAAGCTTTCTATTTAGACGCCAAAGGCCAAATATATATCACGGGAAAGCCCGTTTAAAGCTCTACAGTTCTCCACCAATGAAAAGACGATATTTAATCATCCCTCGTTCCGCGAAGCATTTGAATGCACGCGTGTCAATTTTTCAACCGGCCGACCACGCATTCCAACCGCGAGGGGCTTCGTTTTCATCGGCGATTCTCCAGCTCCTAATAATCGGACATATAAACAACTTACACCATTGTAACGAGGAAAAGCTGAACTTTTACAAGGTGTACGGCATTTGGTGTTTTATAGCGAAAGAGCAAAGAAACAGCGATCGGAATTACCCCGATTTCACCAATACTACGCCGTCGGAAGGCAGCGAGTGCCCGCGAGGCCGTGTTCACACTATCTAATATTAGATAAATTTTTACTTATAAATGCACCCACACACAGATACATTGATTTGAAGGCTAAACTGCTATAATTTTTGCTGTAGAACACACGTATGGAAAATAAAACCTTTGCAAATCAATTGCTTTGAAGTAAATATATCAATTCTAATTGCCAAAACATCAAATCATTGTGAAATGGGGGGGGGGGGGCATGTTGTTAAAAATCAAGTCAAATATTGCGATTTTCAAACATCAATAAAACTCAATATAACTCTTGATTAGTGGGGACAATGAAGGTCATAGATGATCTTCATGTTCAGCATGCAAAAATACTATAATACTAGAAAAAAAAGTACATAAACATGACATGCCGTTAAACTTAGAAATGACGCATCTTTCTGATTGGCTGCTAATTTTAGTAATGTGATGTCATCTCTTCCTGGGATACCCACATGGAACGACATATTTTCGGTAACATTTTGGATTTTCTAGATCTAAATTCTAGATTAGATCTGGATCTATTAGGCCTACCTGGACATGATGGAAGACCGCACGAAAATTGCCATAAAGACGCAGGAGGACTAGATAATATCTAGATCTAGATATCTAAATTTAGATCTACCAACCCCCCCCCCCCCCCTTCCTGCATTTTTAATCACTAATACATTTTTTAAAATAAACAACAACTTCAAAGCAACTCTACAAATTAGGCCTATAATTTATGGAACTGTTGGTCAGTCAGGAGGAGGAAAAGAGAAAAAAAAAACTGTCCGGGACTGGAATCGAACCGCTCCAAAAGCCATATTGCTCGACATCAAACGCAGACGTGCTATCAAATCAGCTATCAGAACTTCTGAGAAAATGGTGTAGATTAAGCATAATATACATAGACACTTCCATCTTTGGTGCCATGCGGTTGTCTATACTTAGATGTAGTCACGTGATCGGAGGGGTATCCTGGTCTGACGTCAAACAAGATGGGCGCCTTACCTAAAAATAGTTTGCATCATTTCTACTTTTAATCGCATGTATAAACATGTACATAAGACGGGTAAAAAAAAACCCAGAATATTCAGATAGGCCTACTTCAATTGTGGTTGGGACAACGTTCGCGGGCTATACTTCATTTGAAAATGCCTTGAAAAGGTACAGCGAGAAAATAAGACTTTTCGACTTTGGCAGTAACCTATTTTGCATTTAGTCACCCCTAGGGCAAAAACTAAATCACAAAAAAAATCCCTATGACACCCCCCCCCCCCCCACTTCCCACCCTCCCGTTCACATCTTACACACACACTCACACCCACACGGGCCACTCCATTCGTCGTCGCAAGTAACCAAAAAATCTTGGGAACGGAAACCGTCGTTTTCGAGTTCAAAGAGTTCAAGTTATTTTCCCTGAGTGTTCGGAGAAATAGAGCCGGCCTTTTTTTATTTCTAGATCTATCTAGATTTATCTGTGTCTGCTGGAACATGTCGTGTGTTCTAGATCTGCACGACAACCTTGGACGGACTTGGGACTTGTATTGTTTGTTGGACTTGGACCGTGTTATCTGTCTGAGTTGAGTTACAGTTCAGTCGTGTTGTTATATAATGCTGTAGCATTCTAGGAATAGAATGGACACCCGTGTGACTTCTTTACAGCATGGTAGTGCACAAGAGTGGATAAAAAGAATAAATCGTATTTACAATAAGCAAAACATCTTAAATAAATATCACCTAATTTCGAAAGTAGAAAGAACTTACTACAGGACCAAAACAGGAAGTTGATCGACAATCGACAAAATAAATGATGAAAGATAGATTCTACCTTCAACATTAAAGAACAAATTTGATCTTCGGTCGCTATTTTTATTCGCAATACATATTATTATCATTAATTACTCTCTCTCTCTCTCTCTCTCTCTCTCTCTCTCTCTCTCTCTCTCTCTCTCTCTC
>NW_004797315.1:656168-672843 GCF_000002075.1 Aplysia californica | reverse complement strand
CCGTGGGTTTGGGGGGGGGGGTTAACATCTTTTTAAAAATGCACAGTTTTTTAATCTGTGGTACGGTCGGTTGCACTTAAGAAACATTACAATTTTGTCGACATAAGAATTCTAAACGCTGAAATTTGAAATAAAGACAGAAAAAATACATATCGTAGCCCCCTTTTTTTAATAGAATGAAACACTCTCTCTCTCTCTCTCTCTCTCTCTCTCTCTCTCTCTCTCTCTCTCTCTCTCTCTCTCTCTCTCTCTCTCTCTATCTCTCTCTCCTTTCAAACTTAGCTTTCTGAGCCTAATACATTTTAACAGCATACCGACGAAAACTTTGTAACTCATACATATTTTATTTTTGTTTCAGTTCTGTTTTCTACGCCTCAAAGTTTAAAAGGCAGAAAACAACATGCATTTCGTGAACTATGCAAATGCTTGTCTCTAGTTTGTGTATGATGGTTCGAAATGTGCCTCAGCATGCCCTTCGGTCTGCTGACAATCTGTCATATCGCTACCTTAGAATTACAAAGTTCTATCTGACATTTTGGCCGTTTTGAGTGACTAAAACCTTGAGGTCAGACAATAGATTATGTTCTATCTGGTGTATCAAAATCGTAAGTAGATCTATATTCTTAGTCATTATCAAGATATTCAAAGAGTTCTGTTCGAAAAAGCCACACCACGTTGTGAAACTCAAAAAAATGTTACGTCACATTTCTCAACACAAGGTACTGAGCAAATAGAAATATTTAATTCTAGACAACCCAGATATCTGTCGTCTTAAGTTATCTCACTATATCGTATGCCCACGTAAAACCAAACGTATATGTTCCGTTTTCTCCGAGCAGCTTGAACACACTGTTTATAAAAGAACTTTTTTTAAAAATAATCAAAACTTGCCTGAATAGTTCTGACTCAGTAATCTGATCTTTTTTTTAAATAATGACTCCAAAATAGAAATGTTGAAGTTAAAATTGCATTTGCGGGTAGAAAGCAACTGTTACTTTCCTTGCAAAAAAAAGGAGGGGGGGGGGACAAAACATTAGAGAGAAAAATATTATTTTTTGGAGGCTTTGATTATTCTTTTTTGCATTCTATAATTTCAAAATATAACTACATACCCTTTATTACAAAAGGGTATGAGATCATAGCTCGCTATGGTTAAGACACATTCATTTAAAAATTGTCACCAAAATATCGGTCAAACTCCCCTTTCCATAATTCGTCTTTTACTTTCTATGGGAAGCAACTGCTTTAAATATAACCTCAGGAAATAAAATAGTATGAATAGTGTGCCTTTTTACTCGAAACTGACTTCCGTGGGTGTGTGTGTGTGTGTGTGTGTGTGTGTGTGTGTGTGTGTGTGTGTGTGTGTGTGTGTGTGTGTGTGTGTGTGTGTGTGGCATGGGGGAGGGGGTAGAGTGTATAAGTTGAAGAGCTTTTTCTCCAACTCCCTCTGTCTGTTGTCCTCTTACCCACAAACCAGACCATTCTTTGATGTCAGCTTTTTCTTAGTCTTCCTCCTTTCTCAGCTACCTTCAACAGTTCCATGCGTGATGGTTGTTGCGATGAGGCTGTCGTGCCGGGCTGTATGACCAAACCACGCGAGTTTACTTTTTTTATCGTAGCTCTGGCAGTAGTTCTCGAGGTCCAGAAACTATAAAAGTGTATTTTCAATTATTGTTGTCCGCACATTTCATCATCATCAATGCCTTTCACTTTCACCCCTGAGGCCACATACAAACTCCTTCCATTTATCTCTATCCTGGGCCATCCTTCCTTTCTCGTTCCAAGTGAGCTTCATCTCTCTCATGTCCCTTTCTACACATCTCCTCCATGTTCCCGTGGCCTAATCCTGCCTTGGGCTCCCTGTGGGTTCCACTGCAGCGACTGTCTTATGACGTTTTCGCTGTGCTTTCTGAAGGTGTGTCCCATCCATCACCACTTTCTTGGTCCGATTTCTACGTCTTCCTTCTCTCCTGTCCTTTCCCCCAGCTCTTTATTTCTTATTCTATCCAGCCACTTAATTCTTAGGATACTCCTCGTTCATCTGTTGATGAAAGTCTGCACTTTATTCGGCACTGTCGTTGTTGTCTTCCAAGTTTCGATGCCTTACAGGAGCACAGACTTGACGTTGGAATTGAAGAGTCGAATCTTGGTACACAGTGAGATGTTTGCTTTCCAGACATTTGATATTTAGTTGAATGCTGACCTTGTCTTGGAGGTTCTTGCTTTTACATCTGCCTCAGTTCCACCTTTACCATCGAAGACACTTCCAAGGTAAGTAAAGGAGTCTACTTCTTCCAGGGGAGTGTCTTCCACTGTCACCGCAGGGCTTGAAACTTTCCCTAGCTTTACTACTTTCGACTTACCCGGATGTAGGCCCTATACGTAGGCCAACATTCCTTGATAGGCTGTTGGGTTCCTTAGTCTTTTCTTGCATCTGAGCATGTGGTCCGCACATATATTATCCCATTTTTTAAAGAAATTTTAACACTAAGAGCGTGATATGTCTCTCCGTTTCGGCCAGTTGTGTCTAGGATTCACAGCCATAATATAGCAAGACGGAGGGGACAAGGAAATGTGTGCAGTTTGAATTATATTATTGGGACGCAGATATTATTTTTAGTGATGTCCCGGATTTTGCAAAGTTGATCATGGCGGCTGCTACTTTATTCTTTATTGTTATTCTCACCTGAGACGATGTTCCGCCGTCTTTTGTTGTCAACGAGTCAGTTTGTTTGAGTAAAGAGAAGCGCATCGACACACTTATGATCATTTCATTTAGTGCAAGGGAAAAGTAAGAAGACACGACAGACAGAAACAACAGAAGAAAAGTAAAGAAGTAGGACCTTCCAGTGGCGCCCTCCAACCACCCACACCGAGCCAAGATATAAATAAACTTAAATGTTTGACACCTTCCAGTTCCCCATTGCTCATAGTTATTTTAGCTTAGCTTCCTTTGGTGGTGGTTACCATAACGTTTGACTTTTGATGTGTTCTCACTTCCATTGCACATGATCAAACACTGCCGTTCAATTTGGTTGAAAGGTTTGGCAGTTCATCGTTGGAGCCCGCTATGGGGGTCTGCCTATCATCCGCAAATCGGAGGTTTTACTGACACAGTGTTCTAGTGTTCAAGGGAGGTGTCTCTCTTAATTCTTTCAATTTGTTTGTTAGCTCTAGTTTGTTTGGGTAAAGAGAGGCACATCGACACAATAATGGTAATTTAGGGCTTTCTTTCAAGAAATAGATTGAATATGATTGAGGACAGTAGGCAACCTTGTCTTCAGGGGTATTTATCTTTGTCGAGATAACAACAAATAACAACTGACAACAACAAATGACAATTGATAACAACAAATAACAACTGATAACACAAAAATACTTTGAGTTCCAGCCTAAAAAATCAGTATTCGTGTAGTCAACCAGCCCCTACTTTACGTTACGTGCACAACTCCGAGCAACTACCAGAAGCACAATATTCTCTATCAATGACCGGAGTTGCGTCCTTTTTATTTGTTGTTTACATTCAAATCGAAAGTCAAATCGAAAGTAACAATTCATCGGAAAAAAAAACAACGTAATCCTGTCTCTTCATATCATTTTTTCTCACCAACATACATGACATGACATTTTGAGACATTAAAATTAAATTGATCAATTGATTAAAATTATACATTCCATTATGATTGAATAGCCTAGCTGTGGTGACACTTACTGTAGTTTCAGTACCGCGGGGTACGTCCTGTTGTATGTATCATGTCATCACCTGTTGTCCTGTCATACAGTTTTGTGACAATGAAAATATCTTCTTTTGGGGATTGATCACCTTGTGTAAGCACGTTAGTGTTGAAATGTGTCGCTATTTTGTTGTTACCAGTTGTTATTTGTTGTTATCAGTTGTTGTATCAATGTAGTATGTAGACTACCGGTACGTGTACATGTACTTTGGACATTATGAAACGTCACCAGACCGTTATGAAGGAGGATACTCACTCGATGGCAAGATGTGGGGGCACAAGGGCTAAGGGTGAACAACCCACAATGCGGACCGACAGCATCAAGGCAAGATGGATTGGGCTAAATGTGACAGAGTGGTTTTGTTTTGGAAAGTGTTTTACGGCGCTCACAACTGCATAAGGTCATATATACGAGCGCACGCGACAAATTAAAACTAAAACATTTTCAGTTTGATAGGAATTAATTTTGAAACTTGCCCGGGTGGCAGCCGAAGCCTACTCTCGATTTTGGACAACCAATGAATCTTTAATAACGTGCACAACTTGCACAGCAGACCTCCGAGATTTTTCGCCCAAATCTGTGAAGGCTAGGCAAGGAGCTTAGAATTTACTTTTAATCTCATTGAGGCTAGGTGTAAGATGTTACCTACCCTAAGATCAGCGTGTGTGGTTGAAAGAAAGTAGCAAAAATCAGCAAAGGAGTAGCAGTAGAAAGGCTGCTGAAAGTGAAAGAGTCAGGAGCCCAGAGGGGGGGGGGGGGGGGGGGGGGGGGGCGCAGAAACTGGAGGGGAAAGCAGACGACAGAAAATGATTATTAGAGCAGGAAAGGAGGTGAAAGGAGGTACGTGAAATGAGAACATTTCAGAGAAGAACATTTTCTGTCGCTGTCAGGCTTCGAACCCGGGACCTATTGAATGAGAGGCAAACACCGGAACCTCTAGACCACAAGAGCCTCCAGTAAGAGTTTTACAGCACTTAAAACATAAATAGGTTATTATACAATATAAACGCCGGAGATCAGAGGTGCTACTAAAAGGTAACATAGAAAAGGAGGAGAGATCGACAAGGACGATACACGGATATTATATTATTAGAGGAAAGAAGGAGCAAACCACACCAGAACACCCGTCAACCATTGACAACAATTTAAATTTGAGTAAAACATCAATCAGTATGAAAAGAACGCACATTTACCTCCAAAGTCATAAGATTTTAATTGAGTTTACTAGTTTGGTCCATTCATAAAACAAATGGTGAGTAAAAAGTAAACGTGACAAAAAGTATCCTTACAACAACTCCAGCATAGCCATCAAAGACAGAATTCACATAATATTAACATATTTAACGAGGAACAATTTAAATAAAATATATATGTACAAAATTATGTACAAGTAGTACACTTTCCTTGTTGAAACTGACTCACAATAAAGAAAAAGGGCATCTTCCTATGACTGAAAACATAACTTTCAAAACTCATTACGATTTAATTAAACATCTCTACTTTCTGACCACAAAACAAAAAAAGGAAAGACGACAATTCCGCCAGTTTAATTTTGAGTAAACAGATCACAACAGAAACATGATAACAGCCATTTGATGTATGAGAAAATCAAAACAGATAAACAGGAAGAACAGAGGTAAAGAAAAGAAGTAGGGCCTACCAGTGGTGCCCTCCAACAAACCACTAACATGTACCGGTATCCAGAAGTACAGGACTTGAATCTCTGTCAAAAATGGATAGGTCTACACAAATTACGGTAAGTTTCTTATCCCTCCAAGAAAAGAACATTTTGCGTCTCTGCTCAGAAGACTGATGTAGCAAGACCAAGTGTTCTAGTTTGAAAAATATATTGCTTCAAGATAAGTTTTTTGTTCAGAAATTTGTCCTGTTAAAAGGAATGAGTAAAATGACTTGCGAATGCTAAAAACAAACATGAGATTTTTCAAAGAAAAAGACAGAATAGTTAAGTGCTAAGAAGCAAAATTATTATAGGCAGACAAGGTAAAAAAGCATTAATTTTTCTCTTGTGTTAATTTGTGTTTTTATTATGCAGGCTTCGACCCTGTCTGTCAGGGCCAACTAAAGCTAAGAGTGATACCTCTCAGTAGAAAAGACTGAGACACCCAGTAAAAATTCTCTCAACTTGGGAATCGAACCATGGTCCCCTGTGTGCGACAGCCAAACAGTGAAACACCCACAGCTACACCACAGACGCTGGTGGAAAAATGACGAAGAAAAGAACGCCATCCAAAGTAAAATACAGCACATCTTTATATGCCATTATAATATTAGTATTTGAACGGTTGAACATGCACAACATGAAATGATTATGTTTAGAGGGTCTATTTACTCCAAAACACATTTGGTTGCTTTTAAGCACAAGGGGGCTATCCCGAAAAATACTGTTTTGAGAAAATCGAAGGTAAGGTACATGTATTTGCTCCTTGTTCAGTTTCTTTATTAAAAGACAAGGAGAGTTTCCTCCATAACTAAACAAATATACACACCAATGAAACCAAACTTCTTCTATAGGAAGGGCAATGCTCACTTTTGATGTAGGTCATGATTTCTGGAAACCCCCGAAATCTGGGTTAGCCAGCTTGTCCTTAAAAGTAAAAGCGACCATTTGTGTGATGATGCGGTGGAATCAGGTACTCATCAATTTTTGGGCATGTGTAGATATTAATATTATCTAAAAGCTTGTTTATTTGTTTTGCTTTTAATAAAAAGAAAACCTGTTTATCTTGAATAGAAATTGAGATATTTGCGATTGAATAAGGGAAGAGGATGTGATGGCATCATCAAGTAAAAATAAAATACAGGAGAGAAAAATAGGACCTATCAGATATCCTAACCATAAAGAATCTAGACATTGTGCAAAAATATCATGAAGTACATTAAAGGCGTACTATCAAAATATCTTCAAGAAATCAGAGACGAATCAAAAGTTGACTCTTAGTGCTCACACAGTACAGAGTAATTTTGTTAAGAAAATTTTGGAGTATCTAACAATTTTCGCAATGAGTAGATTTAAAAAAATACCTTTGTTTTTACTAACACCTTCCTTGATCAATACAAAAAGAAGGCTTTATCTTATCCTAGGCTTTCTCAGTCGCCTAGCTTATATCACAAAATATACCCCCAAAAATTAAAAAAACACAAAAAAATTCCATTCATACAAACCGTTTGATTTCATATTCGAACTTATTCCTTACAGTTATTCAAATTATCCTCAGGTCAAAGAAAACTGGTGATGGTAATTTTGGTACATGTACAGAATTAATGTAATCCATCATAATCATTTTTAATCCAAGTGATTAAACACAGAGAGCTGCATTTATACTAATTAGTCAGTATACACATGTATATCTCAAACATTGGTTGCTACAGGCCATCTTTCTAAAAAAAACCAAAAAAACTACGTTTTCCAAATAACTTTTGATTCCCCAAAAGCTGAATTTTGTAATTTATAGGACTACATACTCATTTATATGATTGTCTTTTCAGTTCTAGGCAATATTTTTTAAAGTTGCAGCATCAAATAAATTTAAGGGCACATCTACCCAGGGTGATAGGCCTTTTCCTGCTTCACTATTGGCATTAAAAAAGTTTCACACTTACAGCATAGTCTTTGAACTTTCCGACAATATTCAGTGAGTTGAGCACAATAAAACAACGCCTTCCATGATCTGACTCTGGACTCTGGGTGGCAAAGCTCAGAACATAAACAAAAGGATATTGATAAACATTAAACAGCTTTATTCTGCTTATATCCTTACTTCAAATTTGACTTATGGCTTAAAAGAGAGGATTCATAACCAGTCCTATAGGCCTATAGCTTACTTAAACTAAACCAACAATTCCTTAACAAACACACAAAAAAGAGAAAATGCTTTGATGACCAGATACAAACCATTTTTTTCCGAACTATAAAGTTAAATTAAAACATTATTAGAGTCAAAATTTGGAATACATTAGTGCATTTTATCAAAAGTTATTAAGTGTTAACGACAACAAAAATTATATTTTTCAAATAGACAACCTCGAGACACAACATTGACAGAAATGTTCATGTTACATTGCAATTTTTGTCTAAAACAAAAGTCAAGGGAATGTGTGCTATATGATTATTAGTATCTTGAACAGGACAAACCATTTAGTAAGTAGAGTGAAAAAAACAAACAGTATACACCAAATCAGATTCTGATCTACAGTAATAATCAGTGGGGGTTTTTTAAAACATAATATACAGTATCTCAGCATTAGTCAAACTGGCATACAGATGATTTACTCATGCTGCATCAGCACCATTAGAACATTTTGTACTTAACAATTTGAACCAGTTATGAGGGCTGTCCAACAAGTATATACATGGGAACTGGATACAGTTCCAGATATATTATGTAATAATAATAATATTATATAAATGTCACATATATATATATATATATTTTAATGCTTTATACGCTCCCATCAACACAATTTAGATCTTTTAGGAGGTGGTTTCTTTGAATGTCAGCTTCTGAAATGAAAATTCGTAGGCACCCTGCACATGGATCACCTTCTATATATTCGTCCATCCGTGCACACAGCACTTTTCATATACATCATGTGCTTGCTATTCACTCATTATATCAACATACACATACATACAGTATAACACGGATAGGTCTAACACAGAACACTCGAAATCACGCGCCCGTTGAACAGTGCCTGCTGTCCCGTTTTTTGTTTTCTTTGTCTTTGTAAGATATCCCTCGAACTACGGATCCCTCGAACTACCGAGGCCGGTCCCGACGAATTTGAGCTATCCGTGTTATACTGTATATATATGTATACACAGCAAGGAGTTCACTGAAAATCTTTGTAGGATTCTTCACCTTTCATTTGTAAGAATTGTATGGCTCCACTCAAGTTTCTTTCAACCATTCCTCTACAACTACAGGAGTCGCAATGTTCGATGTGACATTATAGAGATTCAATATTATACCTTCCGTGGTTTAACTAACTAAAAGGTTTTTAGGCGGTTTTTTTTGGTAAGGTTTCAAAGTGTTTGCAACTGCATTAGGTCATATGAGCGCCATGGGGTGGATGTCAACAGAGAAGTTCAAAGGGGGAATCAGGCTTACTCAGTTCACCTTTCTAGCCTCAACAGCACAAAGTCTGCTTCAACTATCAAGGCACCCCGGAAATAATAGTTCACAAGAGAGTGACAAACATACAAAAGAAGTAGAGCAAAATGGCAATAGTAAGGGTGAGGAAAGAAAAAGCAGCAGTTCCCCCTTTGTTGTTCCGGCACAGTATGAGCATGACATTGATAAATCAGCCCATTTACAATTCTACTGTGCATAAGAACATGTTAAAATATATCCCCCCTTTGGGAATGTCCTAAAGACAACTTCAGTCAGTAGTGCTGCCCTGGTAGGGGGTTGACTAAAAGTGCTTTAGGGAGAACAAGTAGTGTACATTCCTAGCTTTTCCTTTTGTGTCCAGTTAAAAAAGTACAAAATTACTTTTTAGTTTTATGACCATTTTCACACCATTTTTCAAACAGCCTTTGTACTTGATTGATTGAGTAGATGTTTTACGGCACTATTGACTCAATTTTGGTCATTTAAGCGCCAACAGGTTTCACCGCAACAAAATCAGACGTGTTTTAGTAAGAGTCTCTCGGAGCTCACAACCGCACACGGTCACAGTATTCTCATTGTTTGTGTGTGACGTGCATGTGTCCTATCTTTAATCTGGTAAAAATTACTTTTTCTCTTCGTAGGAGAGACAGTGGTTTCCTGGGCGCAAGTTTCAGTTGAATGTAATGGAGTTTGTTGTGTATTTGTTGATTCCAAAGCCTTTGTACTTGTACAACAGATCTACACATGTACCTACATAAAAGACAATCTCAAGAGACTTTTTTAAAATATCAAATTCAAATTTTTTGTATCTTTCTTTCATTGGATCATGCTTCCAAAGTTTTCCTGTGAAACAGACGAGTAAACAGTGATTAAATGAAAAAGTAAAGACAAAGTAACAACAAGTGTCAGTTTCAACATTTGTAACTAATCCAGCAATCATATAAACTGCAAAAGTAAAATGCAGAAAGCTATATCTTTCCTCTTGAAAGTAATTCCAAAACTCCATCTGGGAACTGCAATGTACACGGGAATCACATAATATTTGTAAAGATATATTTTCACAGCACCTCTTCACTCTCAGCTACTGTTCTATATATTTTAAAAATGCCACGTAAAAAAAAGGAAATGATTTCACAAAAGAATGTCAGAATGTGTGGAGCAGCAAGGATACACAGGAAAGCATAATAATCATACATGATGTAATTGAGGCTGACAAAGTTTTACTCCCCCATCAACAGTATTAGATCATTTGTGAGGCATGCTGACAAAATGAATTACTTCTCGCAATCCACATTTAGAGATGTTGGCCAAAAATTGACACAAGGGTAAAATTTGTAAATTTTCTAATGATGCCATATATTATATTTAAGTATAACATGCCTTTTATTATTTCATATTTATAAATTGAAAAAAACTCCACTTATAAGTAGGCTACAAGCGTGATGTACCTTTTTCCATTTGGGTTCGAATCCGAGAAGTAACTTAATTTTATCAGCACTCTTCACATTTAGGAGGCAATCTGATTCCACCCTTCCTGTCAGGGTTAACTTAAAAGGAGAGGAATACAATGCAGTGTCCCATCATAAAAATGAACATATCAAATAAAAAATATTCTCCTGTCACTGGAATCAAAGCCGTGTCTTCTGCATGCAAGGGTGAAGCCGTAACTGCTACACCACAGAAGCCAGTGCAGGAAAACAGAACCAATACACAACAATAAAGTTAAAAAGGTACCCATTTTATATATGGGTTCCATTCATGGAATAGGCTCATGATCAGGGTGCTTAGAACGCATGTGGCTCTGCAAAGAGGCCTTGTAGTTGAATCCCTGGCTGCAAACAGGACAAGAGAAAGCTTTGTGCAAGGAATGGACTCGCATGTGAATCTTTAGATTGTACTTCTGGGAACATTTTTTCCCACAAATATGACACTCGTATACCTTTTCAACAAAGTGAACAGTTGTGAGATGTTTCCTCAAAGCCCCTGCATGCCTGAAGACTTTTGAACACACAGAACAAATTATCTGTCGATTGCCATGAGCCCGCACTATATGCTCCTTTAGAGACCTCTCATTCTTGAGCGTTTTGCCACAAACATTGCACTGTGCGTGCACCTCAACTTCTGGATGCATAGATTTCATATGATTCCGTAAAGAGTATAACATGACCCCACACTTTGGGCAGGGACGCCTGGGGAGGAACTGAACGTACTTCTGGTGAGTGCGCAACGTCTTCAGAGATGGGAATTTCCTGTCACAGTGATCACATGGCAGCAGCTTTTCCAGGTGCTTCTCCTCATAATGTCGCTGTAGATGACTACGCATGGGTAAGTTATCGCCACAGAAAATGCAAGTTTTCCAATGCGTTGCTTTATGACTGTTGAATTCACTCACAGTTTGGCATTTTTCATTACACACTGAGCACTGAAAAATAGGTTTACTCTTCTTTTTCTCTGTGTGCTTTTTTTCACAGTGTCGGGCGTAGGCATCTCTTGTTTTGCAATTATACCCACAAACACAGCACTTATAACTAAAATCACTTGCATGATTTCTTCTAATGTGTTCAATCAGGGATCCATTCTTCATCTTAGCTGAACAAATAGGACAATCAATCATACCGGGGTTTTCCATACTTTCAGCTAATTTATCAGCTGGGCCAATACCATGCTTTCTTCTTTCATGTGCTATTAAATAAGCCTGCTCAGAAAAACTTAACCCACAGCGTCCACAGGTGGCCGCACCGATCTTCTTCTTTCTTCGATGAGCCAATAATAGATTATAATTTCCAAATGTCTTCTTACAATATTTACAATGAAAATTACTGTTAATATTTGCATCTTGTCCATCCATGTCACATTCTTCACTCACAACATCTTTTGTTTTACTATCTTTTAAAGAAATACCAGTTCTGTGTTCATTTACTTTTACCAATCGACGGGTAGCCGTTTTCTTACCGTGCCGTGAGGAGCAATGTTCTCTCCATAACAACTCTGTTCTAAACTTTTCTCCACACACACAACACAGATACAATGGATTGGAGAAGTGAACAGAGTCAAAATGTACCACGCACCCACGATCACTCACAGACTTCAAGCACAGAGGACAATCACTTTTGTCTCTGAAAACTTTCAAATCCACCCATGGGAATTCATCATCAAACTGTTGTTTCAGGTCCTGTACCTCAGGGTGAACACAGCAATAGTGAGCCAACAATGAGCCTTGAGAGAAGTGAACGGTGTTACACACCCGACACATCACCTCACACTCTGGATTTAAACGGTGCTCTACCTTAGCTCTTCTGGATGAAAATGTCTTTCCACAGAGTTCACAAGTGAACCGGGGGGCAAGACGCTTGCCACTGGCCACTTCTTCTGTTGGTCTTTTGGCAACTTTGTCTTTCACAACAGTGTCCTTCTCTCGTTCACTGCATCCTTTTCGCTTGGTTGCCTTGTGAATGGTACAACTCGAAACAATTGCACTACTAGCGTCACAACTCCTTTTTTCATCTGCTTTCTTTTCCACACTGGAATCTTCTAGAATTTCTTCTACATCCAATACAACAGAGTCAGTGACTATCTGCTCATTTCTTTGGTTCACATTCCAGTGTTCATTAACAGTAACAGAGCAAGCAGTCCGACCATCTTTCTCCACCAAACATGAGACTTTAAGATTATCATGGTGTTCTTGGGTTTCTTGTTTTGGTAACATCAGAGTGGCTGCACTGACAGCGGAATTTTCTGGGTTTGTAGAGCTGCCTTTGGCCAGTATACCATGTTGATTCTCACATAGGGACCAGGTATCCCAATGACAAACCTTTTGAACTTCCTTTAATGTTAAGTCATTATCAACATGCATCAAGGTGTTTTTAGTTTTTCTCGTACAAATTTGCGACAATTCTATCTTTGCCAAACTACTATTTTTCAAAGTTTCCTTTCCTTTTCCTAAAGTTAATAAAGTCTCTGGTCTAAAATTTGTATCTTCACAATCATTTTCGCTGACAGACCCTGAGTCTTGATCAGGAGAGGAATGACAGCTTTTGACTGGACGAGTTTTGCTGATTTCTGAAGGAACCTGACTTGAAAGAGATGTAAGAGACTCAAGGGGACTACTGTTTGAGGATGCTGAGGGAACCTCGCAACAGAGTGAACTTTCTTCTTTTTTACAAGTCATAAGACCTGTGAGTTCACTGTCTCTGAAATTAGTAAATAACGAATCTTTGGAGCTTTCGGTATCATTGCTTGAGTTCAACACCAGGTCAATCTTGACAGTCCTGGTAAACTTACTCCTCGAGAAAAACTCTCCATCAATGAAGACATCTATATGTCCTGAAACATTAAAAGCTTCACCACAATTTTTGTCTGGATCAAAGCGAAACATGTTTGTAATGCTCCACACTTAGTGGAACCTACTAATCAAGTTTCCATGCAGATGAAACAACAACAGCTGTAATGGCAGCAAACAAATGAAGCTGAAATACTGAAGAAGGCCCTCACTGTCCCTGGCACTGACAGATCTGAGATTGAGTTCAATGAACCACTGTCATGCAGAGAGCCCACCACAAGGCATGAACCAGGAAGCCTGAAAAGACACAAAGAAGGTAAAAATATAAGGTCTGGCATATCCGCACACTTGGAGTACAGAAAAAAATAGCGCAAAGTGCAATTTAGCTTGTACTCCTGTTTAAAAGAACAAAACCAAAAAATTATTTAAAAATTTTTCAGTCAGCAGGTGTTTCACACCCTTGGAAATAAATCAAAAGAACCAAATATTCCATTACAATCTCCCTAGCCCTTCAACAGTTTATGTTGTCAGGTCAAGCAAGCTGACAGGCAAACATCATACCTGTTGATCTGCTAAGCCCCCAGTTAGCCTAATAATAAAACGACCTTCATGGGACCAGAGTATTTCAGTGTTAAGCTGAGTACTAATGAAAATGACAAAAAGGGGAGATGCCTATTATTACTTTTAATTACCTTAATTGGTCAAAAGTGAATGACATTATATACATTTTTATTAAATCCCTTTCTTGAACCTAAGGTGCTATATACCCTGTTCAGCTTTTGGTCAATGAGCAAGAAAAGTAAGATCAGATGCAAGGCCTTACAGCATTTACCCTAGACATAAGTTTTGAAGAGCAGCTAACCTTTGATAATGGAACAAAACGGGAACCTTAACCTCAGTCAGATGCCTTGACTGCATAGAATGAGTTTTCAGAGACGGGTGACGCTGTTTACTTGAAAAGGTTTTCCATGATAGGCCTACTACTGAGTTACTCAGTCTAAAAATTTTAAAAACATCAAACTGATAAATCATAGCGGCACATTATAAAGATAAATTGAAAATACAATAAATAGGGGGGCCTGCCCAACTAAAGTAAAGACAGTCGAGTCAGCAGCTTGCATCATGTCTCTCATCTCCCTGACCCTCGAATTCAAAACATATGAAGCTACAGCAAACACCTAGCACACCTCTGTGATTGGCCTAAATATAGATGACGCATTCCCGCCAGCTATTTTTGACGTCTTCCGGGTCTTCTCTCACCAGCTGACTAGAGATCTCACCGTGGCGGGCCCGCTTTGCCACTTAGCATGCGCTACGTCACTAGGTTTCATCGCAGACCGCTTGGGCTGTGTGTGCTCACGCGCGTATGTGTGTGTGTGAGCACACTCGCTTGTTGTGTGTGTGTGTGTGTGCGCATGTGTTTGTGTGTGAGTGTGTATGTGAGTGTGTACAACTTCGAAGAGAAGGTAAATTTATGGAACGAGAATTGCTGAGATTGTTTATAAAAGATAACACAAATTAATACAAAAAACAAAAAAACACGCGAGATCTAGTTAACAGTTATTGGCGAGGGAAACCCAAGAGCCTTGGGGGAAATCCTGGAAGACAAAAATAGATGGTGGAAATGTCATATATATTTGGGCCAATCACAAAGGTGTGCTAGGTGCTCGCTATAGCTTCATGTATTCGAAACAAAGCCACTCTCACAGCACTCAGCACTGTACTCTGTGCAGGGGAAGGAAGTTAGGAGAGAGAGGAGGACGTAGGGATAGGCCTATTAGATTGAACCTATGTTGTGTGAAATGTTGTGACAAAATCTGTAAGTTACCATGTGAGCAAAAAAAAAGGAAAGGAGGCATGCCAAGCGTGATGAAACAGCCCAAAATACAAGCGGATAGCTAGAGAACAAAAACTAAACGCCATTGGCTGATATTAACATTCTTCTTCTTCTCGATCGATCATACTTGAAGTCTGGTATCTGTCATAAATTGTTGGGCCATCCTGCTCAGATGCTGGTATTTACAGTAACAGCCATCTTATTTGACGTCATTGAGGGATACCCTTTTTGACAGTCATGGTGGCAACACGACCAAACAATGGCAGCCTGCAGACTCGGATTATTTTCTTTGCAACTTGCAAAACTATTTGGCTCGCTTGTCTGTGATTGTGCAGCACCCTTCTTCCGCCCAGATTGACTATGATGCTGAACACTACGTAAACTGAGAAAAAGAAAAAGATTAAGAGTAGACCTACTTATGAAAGCAAGTTCAAACAAAGTTCAACGATGCAGTGCAAATGATCGACCGCTACTATCCGGATAGTTTCTTTTAAAGTTTTATAAGCATAAGAAATTAAACACTTACAAGAGATTGGACTCAATAGGACACAGAGCTGCAAATGGAGTAGAGACCTAATTCGAGACTGCAAGGTTTGCAAATAATCGATATTGTGGGGCGGAGCTTATCGGGGCTGCCACCATCTTTGTAAGTTCAAAACAAAGCAGCGTACGCGGCGTTAATCTCTTTTCAAAACATGCAGCTCAGACTATATTGTCTCTCAAAATTTCTATTTCACTGTTAATTACAGCATTATAAGCACTCCCGTACAGTAATAATATAATAAGGATGGTAAGAAATCTTACTTGCATCAAATTACCAGCTCACTTAGTCGAATATTTACAGTAACACATGTACTACACATTGTGACGGTAAGATAAATTTTTATTCATGTTTTAAACAAGAAATTGGGATAATTGGGATCAAAACAAAAATATAAATGGGATAACAAAATTTTCAGGAATTTTCGGTAATAAAACTTCGTCAGTGCAAAATGATCATAACGATGTCATAACTGAAATTATTTTTACAAAAACGTAGACTTCTTGACTTTAAAAAAAAAGAGGACAAAATATATTTCTAACAAAATTGAAAATGATTCCACAAAAGTTGGAGTGAGGGTGGGATGCCATGGGCGAAGAATGAGGAAGGCGAGGGAAAGGCAGATGAGAGTGAAGTACGATGATGGAAATGAACCAACCCCCCCCCCCCCCCCAAAAAAAAATGCAAAGAGGGAGGGGCACCTTTAAAACACCCAGACAATTTATCAAAATTGTTCAAAATACAGTTAATTAAAGTGTCTTCAAAACTTAATTACAAATTTAAAATTATAGGCTTAAGTAAGAAGAATTTCAAAACAGAATGCACATTAATTATGACGTTTCTTATTTGACAATGTCACAATCCGTGCACAGGCAGAAGACACATGGTATCGAACATGTTTTACAGAAGAATTACTAAAAATACACTATGCAATAAAAATTCACAGACGGACACTATAAAGTTGAAACATTAGTAACTAGAAACATTCATTAAAACATTCATTCTCTACAGATAGAAAAACATTTCCGTTCTCTCTCTCTCTCTCTCTCTCTCACTCACTCTCTCTGTCTCCCTCTCTCTCCCTCTCTCTCTCTCACTCTCTCTGTCTCCCTATCTCTCTCTCTCTCTCTCTCTCTCTTTCTCTCTCTCTC
>NW_004797315.1:635104-656068 GCF_000002075.1 Aplysia californica | reverse complement strand
CCCCCCCAAAAAAAAATGCAAAGAGGGAGGGGCACCTTTAAAACACCCAGGCACTTTATCAAAAATTTTCAAAATACTGTTAAGTGTCTTAAAAAATTACTAGAAAATTTGAAATTATAGGCTTAAGTAAGAAGAATTTCAAAACAGATTGCACTAATTTGTAACACTTCACATCCCCTGCACAGGTAGATGACACATGGCATCGAAAATGTTTTTCAAACACAAAACACACTTCAATGACTTTCTTTGACGGCACTGTCAAACCTCCATGAGACTTCAAAAACAACAAGGAAGTTACATTTGATACACTGGAGTCAACTAAGGCACCTATGCAGGTTTCATATTTTCAAATGCTTTGTCAACCTTAACACTACAACACCAGCAAGCAACAGTATTCTCTGAACAAAAGAATAAGTGTGCCAGACTAGGCACATATGTGCAGTTATCATCATGGCAAACTTAATTACCTTCAATCTCTTTCATGCTGTTTTTACTGTGAGATACATTTATGGCTGAAACAGAAGGCCCTTCGTCATCAAGTTCAGTGCCTTTGCTAGAAACTGATATTTTAAAAAACATATTTCGTACGGCACTCGCAACTGCATTTGAGCGCGCAGGACACATTAAATATTTGCAGTCGGTGGGAAATTTTGAATTTTGCCAGGGTGGCGGCCAAAGCCTACTCTTTTACAACATGTATCCATTTTAGACCAGGGACCTTTAACGTGCGCAACTTGCACACAGGAACTCCGAGATTTTTTCGCCCTTGTCTGAGAAGGCTAGGGGTAGATCTAGATCTTTCCTACCAGAAGATCAGGAATGTGGCTGAAAGACAGCAGTAAAAAGGAGCCAAGGAGTAGCAGTACAAAGGCTACAGAAAGAGTCAGGAGCCCTGAGGAGGTGAGGAGGGGCAGAAAGTGGAGACGAAAGCAGATGACAGAGAAAGGAAAATTTTGGAGAACAAATTTTTTCCATCACTACTCAGATTCGAACCCAGGACCTTTGAAAGAGAGGCTAACATCTTAACCTCTAGGCCACGAGAGCCCCCCAGACCCGAACGCTGCGCAAACTGCCATTTGGTCGACACGAAGTTTACAACTGAGCTGATTTCACAACCATGGCCGACCTTCGTCTGCTGCGGCTTCACCCTCTCCTATTAATGGATACTCCAAGGCAAAAGCAACATGTACTAGGACTAGGAGGAACCACTAGGAAAGACTCAAAGATGGAAGCTTGGAATTTGGGGGGGGGGGGGGTGGAATGCACGACATTCATGAGCAGATAGATCAGATGTAAAAAAAAATGGGGACTAATCTAGAAATCCCATTCTTCCTGTATTAGAACTCTATCCGTACATTGATTGTGTACACTATCGTAACCATATAATTATAATATGGGGAATTCCGTGCCACCACTTTCCAAAGAGGAAATTTAGGGGCTCTTTGGAAGTTGCCTTCCCGTTTGTTTAGGCCACATAAGAAACAGAAGAGACAAAAGTGGCCATGTAGGCTAAGTGAACCTTAACACTGTTACTCATACTGTTAGCCAGTAATATTTTTCAGCCTTAAAATTATTATAATTTTTTTTTTTTTTGCCGGATTGAACTTTGATTGACCCACTGTGGTTAGATTCTATCTCATTTTTGCCAGGGAGGCAAGCAGTTTCAGAATGGCTATCAAACGGTAAGGCAATTTCCAAAGAGCGTAGAAATTTACTAGAAAATCTAGATCTAGTTAATTCCAATCCGTACGCTTTGCATATCAGCAGTCTGAACAAAATGATTTTTTTTTTTTACACTGAAAGTTTCACAGAGATCTTCCTACTTAGATATTAGATCTAGATATCTAGAATTTTAGATCTAGACTAGATCTAGATCTAGAAGTATTCTAAAATGTGAATGAAGAATACAACCCCGGGAGAACAAAATGACCCAAGGACGTAAAAGCCCTACGGCGGTCCTGCGCCCTATCTACATGGACAGGGTTAAAATAAAGTCAACTGTAACTGTACGAGAAGTGAGTCCTCAGGTCAGAAAGTAAATCTAGACTTTAATTAGAAGAGTAAAGGAGTCTAGATCTAAATCTAGGTCTAGAATCTAGAATCTAGACTTCAGTAGTAGGCTGCCAAACACGACTTGCACTCAGGCTCAGGCTCGGGTCAGACAACAAAAACCTGCTTCTATATTTTAGTTTTCGTCGTTTTATTCTATTTTTTTTAACAATATAATAATATAATAACAAACTTGTTCAAATATTGCTACTTACTTCAAAGACCAACGTTATTCTCTAAGTTCGACGACTCAAAGCGTGGAGTCGCTTTTTGGTCATACTGTTCATGTCGTTGACACCATTTCATTGCTGAATAGAATACACAAGGCTCATCCTATCATCTTTGATTTTTCATCGCTTTTATCATTCTACTTTCGCTTCCTCTTTTGACTTCTTTTTTAATGAAAGTAGCTCTCCACTTGCAGAAACAAAGATGGTTGTTCAAGGAGAGACTCCGTAATAGAAAGGGGTATTAGGGCCATATGGCATTATATGCCCACCTATGGCATGTTATTTACTTGTACATGTATTTCCATTTGAAAGAAATGCCTCAGGGTTATTCTCGGGATCAAATGACAGGATAAAATATATGACACCGAAGTTCTCTGAAAGGCAAATGTGGTGGGTCTGTTTTCCAAGCTCTAAAGGACTCAACTTCACTGAGCTGGCATTGTCATAAGAACACCTGATTTCAAAACCTCCAAAATTGTTCGTCTTTATCCGAGAAGGATAGCTCACGCTGGGTGTGGCTGAAAGACAGCACTAAGAAGGAGCCAGGCGTAGAAGGAAATTAGATTAGTAGATCTAGAAGTAGTATAGAAAGAGGCCGGAGTAAAGGAGGGGAGGAGTCCTAGAGGAGGCGGGGATTTTTTAATTTTTTTTAAATTTTTTTTTTTGGGGGGGGGGAGAGAAAGTGAAGATGAAAAGCTTAAAACCGAGCAGGACAAAAGACTGACCACGTGGTTTTATGAACCCCGCATAATTTAGCAAAATTTGATCATTTTTTGTATGATTTCTGATTATTTTCCTTTATCATTCTTTGTTAAAATCAACAACAACAAAACAAATTCTGAAATTAAGCAAACTGAGCCCCAAAAATGTGAAATTACGCGATTCTGTTAATTTTAACAAGGAATGATAAAGGACAATAATCAGGAATCATGCAAAAAATGATCATTATTATTGTTATTATTGTACATGTATAATTTTTAGCTGCTGGTGAGGGAGGTGTGTGAACCCTTATTATGTTCTATTAATCCAGTTGCCCTGCCCACAACTCAGACCATACACACATCATTAGTGAGATGAGCAGTCGCTCTGTTGGTACTGGTAGTTGTTGTTTTTTGTTGTTGTTGATTTTTGTTAGCGTTTCACGGCGCTCACAACAGCATAAAGTCATATTATGAGCACCGGGACACATTCGGCAGTTTCAATTAGGTAGGAACAAATTTTGAATTTTACCCAGGTGGCGATCGAAGCCTACTCTTATCCACTTTAGGACCACCAAAGGATCTTTATGGTGCGCAACTTGCACACGGGACCTTCGGGATGTTTCTCCCTTATCCTAGAAGGTTAGGCGTTAGATCTTACCTACCCTAAGATCAGGATTGTGGCTGAAAAACAAGAGTAAGAAGGAGCCAAGGAGAAGTAGTAGTAGAAAGGCTGCAGAAAAAGTCAGGAGCTCAGAGGCCTGTGTGTGTGGGGGGGGGGGGGGCAAAAAGTAGAGGCGAAAGCAGACTACAGATTTTGGACATGATTAGAGAGCAGGAAAGCAGGTGAAACGAAAAAAACATTCAAATGAAGAACATTTTCCGTTGCTGTCAGGATTCGAACACGGGACCTAATGCATGAGAGGCGAACATCATAACCTGTAGACGCACAACAGCCCCACAGTGACAGGAAACCGGAGGACTGACACATATCGGGGGTTTTTTTTTAAACAAAAAAAACTGTAAAGGACCTTTTAAACACAGACCTGGGGCTCTCATAGTCTAGAGGTCAAGGTGTTCGCCTCTCATTCAAAAGGTCTCGGCTTCGAATCCGGACAGCGACGGAACATTTTCTCCTCTCACATCCTTCAATGCTCTTTAACGATGTTCTGTCGTTTGCTTCCGTCTTCACTTTCTGCCCCAACCCCTTCACCTCCTTTACCCCTCCTTTGGGCTCTTGACTCTTTCTGCAGCCTTTCTACTGCTACTCCTCGGCTCCTTTTTACTGCTGTCTTTCAGCCATACCCCTGATCTTATGATAGGAAAGATCTACACCTGGCCTTCTCGGACAACAACGAAAAATCTTGAAGGTCCCATGTGCAAGTTGCGCACCATAAACATCCCTTGGAGGCTTTAAAATCGGTAAAAGTAGGCTTCAGCCGCAACCCGGGCAAAATTCAAAATTTCCTACACACACACACACATACACACACACACACACACACACACACACACACACACACACACACACACAAAGTAAATAAATAAAAAGGAAAAAAACCCACACAGGTCACACAACAGAAGCATTTCCCAAGACGTCGGACAGCCCCGCTACTCCGCCAACGTCATGGAGCTCGCCCCAGAGTAGTGTTGGGCACTGAGTCGCTTTAGCTAAATTCGGATAATATATTAGTGCACCTTTTCGGTAAATAATATGTTATAAACCGCTTCGGCAAATGGGTTGGAACCACTTCGACAAACGGGTGCACACACTTCGGCAAACGGGTCAGGAAAGAAAGTTAAGAGTCTGAATTGGAATAATGTTTTATTGAGGGTTAGCCGATTATTGGGATATTTGTCCGGATTTTGCCATTTTATTAAGCGCTACCCCCCACCCCCTTCCGGGGCTGTGCTACTGACTGAAGTGATTTTAGGTTATTCTCAAAGGGGGGACATAACATGTTCATATGAACAGTAGAATTAGAATTGTAAATCAATGTCATGCTCATAACTGTGCCTGAACTGCAAACTTTTTCTTTCCTAATCCTTACTACCATCATTTTTCTCTTCTTCTTTTGCATGTGTGTTTGTCACACTCTTATGGTGCCTTGATCGTCGCAGCCGACTTTGTGCTGTTGAGTTGAAGCTAGAGAAGTGAGCATAGTAATCCTGATTCCCTGTAAGGACTTCTCTGCTAACATCCACCCCTTGGCGTGGCGCTCATAATATGACATGCAGCGCAGTTGCAAGAGTCGTAAAACCTCTATGTACTAAAACAAACAAACATTTGTTCAGCCCTCTGTTTTCTCATACAGTGTGAAGGACTTTCTCTATTTTTAAAAAACACAGTTGAGGTGCTCTTTTTCGTACTACAGTGGAAACCATATATAACAGGTCCGGTAATAACAGGGATCCGGTAATAACAGGGATTTTTTAAATCGCCATTTTTTCCTACTCTTTGTCTCTATTAAAAGTTATCGGCAATAACAGGGCCTCATTGGAGCCCAACTGGTTATAGCAGGGACAAAGGCTCGTTAACAATGTGTAAAAAGTAAGACAGGGCGAGACAGAGAGACAGAGTAACGCAGTGATGTAACAGCAAGCCCACGCAAGCCATGCCACTGCAAGCACACGTAGATCTAGCGTGTGAAGCGAGAGAGGGCTGAAGTGTGCAGCAGACCTCGATCTAGATCTAGCCCGAAACCGAAACCTAGCAACTCGCACGCGTAATGTGTCATGGGCAGGCCTGCCGCATGCCAAATCTGGTCGTGCGAATAGTTTGTTTCGAAGTTCACTGCACACACGCATGCACCACACCGTGCCGTGACTGTTCACTAACATTACAGTACCGTACATGTGTAGATCTAAGCTTTACGCACTCAGTGGACGATCAGTCGGCCTAGATCTAAGCCTGCTTCTTTCATTATGGCCACCAACGATGTCAAGGGCAAGAGAAAGTGCCTTTCAATTGACAAAATATACCAAACAATCCAGGCTGTTGACAAAAAGCAAGCTCCACTGGCAGATTTGTCGTTAGTTCGACATTCCACAAGGGTCGATTCACACCATTATCAAGGATAGAGAGAAGATAGTGGCAGCCTACTCCAATGGAAAGTTTGCTCTGGATCGAAAGAAGATGAGACTGCCCGATGCAGATACTGTGGACCAATCTCTTTTGGTGTGGTGTATACGGGGCGCCCACTACGGCTGGATCGGGCAGATCGCCCGACTCGATCGCCTGAAACTGAAAACAAACACGTTTGTTTTTGAGGCGATCGAGTCGGGCGATCGGCCCAATCAGCCGATCCCATCCGTAGTGGGCACCCCGTATTAAGCAGGCAAGAAGAAAGTTAGGGCCAGAACCCCTGTTCGTGGGTACTTGTGGCAAGGGACACTTCCTATGAATAAGTACAGCTGGAGTAGTCCACAAATGCTTACTTTCCTTGCATTTCTGATTTAACAGGGATTGGATATAACAGGACTTTTTCTCTACTCCCACCATCCCTGTTATATCAGGTTTCCACTGAAATTAATTATTTTTTTGTTTGCCTCATGAATTATTGTTTTTTGTTTGTTTTGTATTAGTAGAGGTTTTACGGCGCTCGCAACTGCATAAGGTCATATGAGCGCCAAGGGGTGGATGTCAACAGAGAAGTCATTACATTTACTCTGCTCATCTTTCTAGCTTCAATACATGTAGCACACAGTTAGCTTCGACCATCAAAGCACCCCCGGAAATAACGGATCACAAAAGTGTGACAAACATAGAAAAGAAGTACAAGAAAAATGACGATAGTAAGGATTTGGAAAGAAAAAGCAGCAGTTCCCTGTTGCAGGTCAGGCTGTTATGAACATGACATTGATGAATCAGTCCATTTACAATTACAATTCTACTGTGCATAAGAACCTGAGATGTAAATTCCCCCCCCCCCCCCCCCCCCCTTGGGAATGGCCTAGAGACACTTCAGCCCGGCAACACCGCCCCGAGGGTAATGAATTTTGTTAAAGCTAGTTACCAAGACCACAATTTGTCAACATTGCAATTGCATCTTAAGTTTGGGAAAAAAACCAATGCAAAAACAAGCAGATTTGACAAAAATATAACCATCAGGGTTAGTTGGGTTTTTTTTAAAGAAGAAGAAAAAAAAGAAGAAGAAGAACTGCACTCGCACACGATTTTTTTTTTACAATCCTTTGATTTTATTTTCAGTACACATCAGATAATCGTTTATCATCATAATATAATATATATTTATAATAATATTATACTGTACATCACATGCACGTGAAATTTCCTTAAAAATTCAAACTCAGCAGAAATGTGACTACTAAACCTAAACATTATTATCCTGCTTGAACACATTACATTTCTGCCCCAATGCAATAAGAATACAGTAGAACACGGATAGCTCGAATTCCTCAGGACCGACTTCGGTAGTTCAGGGAATCAGTAGTTCAAGGGATATATTACAAAGATAAAGAAGATTTAAAAATGGGACTGCACGCACAGTTCGGCGGATGCGTGATTTCGAGTCTTCTGTGTTCGACTTATCCACGTTATACTGTAATAAGCTATCTAAATGAGTTATAACAATGTAACAGTAGCAGACAACACAAAGCAAAGAGTCTAGACAAAGCTGTACCAGCAGATATTTTCATGTACCGGTATGACCTGACGGTAATTAACAATATACTCATCTAATATTAGTAATATGATGGTGCTGACTTGAGCCAGCACAGGGATTAGGTTTTCACATCCACCAACTAGTTGTGCAACTACCCTGCCAATGGTGCAAGGGCGAACCTTTATTTCCTACACACAATTCAATATGGTGGTTGGTTGGTGGGTGGTCTGATCTCTTCTCCTTTTTTTGTATTTGTTAATGTTACTCTCTTGTAACACCTTCGGTACCCAGCTGATGATGGAGACAATCAGCCTGCCCACTCTGAAATGGACCCTCATGAAGAGGGGTGAGGAAGTATGGGGCACCCCGTCTTCCTAAGACTAAGACCCCAGTTCTACATTCAATAAAATATCAAGTAACCTTCGGTACTTAATTTTTATACTACCTAATTATGCGACAACTGTGGTAAAACTCTTTCTAAAACTAAACACACAAATGGAAATTTTAATCTTCTGCCAACCTAGCCCTCTTTTGGGCCATCATATGAACAGACGGACCAGTGTAGGAAACTCTTCAAACACCTAGAGTACAGCGTCCACCTTTGTAAAAAAAACAACCCACATATCATTAGGGTCTAAGAGAGCATAAAACTTTAGAATCTAAAATAGTACGTAGTACTTCACAGAATTTCAAGACATGATCATCATTACTGATAGATCTCTGTATCATCTAACACTATAGGCCCTACTATACACATTCCATAAAAAATGGTTGGGACAGACATCATAATAATCATATATATATGAATTGAAGTCTGAGGTCAAGAGTAGAAGCACATCAACGGTCAACACAAGAATTATAATATGGTTATTTAGTGGTTAAATACAAACAAGACCAGCACAAAAACAAAATTGGTATCATACTGTCATCATATGGTTTTAAGAAGAAGTAAGGCCTACAAGCGGTGTCCTTCAATTCAACCAACTGCTCCAACTTTAAAGCCCTTATGCCATAGAAGTCAAAGTATAATTTTTGTCATACAGGTGAAAGTGTGCCATGATCCAAAATAGGTTGTCCCTGAGACGAGTGTTCTACCACTTTGCCATTAAGGCAGGCTTGGTACTTGAATCCAAACTGACAAATTAAAATTTAATACTGATATTTCTATTCTAAGGTACAATAAAATCAGCAGGAACTGAGAACGTAATCAATCAGAAGTCCTGAAAAAAAAAATTCAAGGTAGTCTCATAAGATCCACACATAGCTGGAAGACTCTTTGAGAGTTACTAAGAGACACGTCAGTAAATTCCCAAAAAGGGAAGAGATTGCAACCAATCACATCATGAAACGGATATTTTTTAAACTACAAATAACAAAAAGGAAACAAAAATCTTTACCTTACCCTTAATTAAATGCTTATATTATATTTTTACAACAAAATCTGACACCTGTTCGCAGGTCAAAGGACAATGATAATCGTACAAGAAAATACTTTACATCTATTGGTACAGTAACAATACAAGTAGGCCCCTATGAGATGAATATGCAGGAATGGGAAATTCTGTCATTATATTTTATGACAAGACAAAAAGGTTTCCGATGAGCATAAATAAAGGCCCAGCTTGCCAAGCACCCTGTGGGAGTCATTTTGTTAAGGACACTACAAAATGTAGCCGGGGAGGATGACTAACTATTCTAAATATTATATCCCCCTCCCATGACATTTGAGTCTTTATTGATGGAAATGCTGCCATCTTGAGTTTCAACTTTCAAATTGGTCCATAAGGGAGAAAATGGAAACTCATGACATTTAATTTTTAAAAGATCATTATTTAGCTAAAAGTTTAGAGAGTAAGTAATATGATCTTGAATTTTCATATATTTGATATTGCAAGTCAAACATATAATTTCTCGGTCAAAATAGTTTCAACGTTCTACCCAAATTCATAAATGTAGTTGAAGATGTGCTTTTATAACAATTTCTCTATGAAAGAATTCTAGTTGTGATAAAGAATCCAAGAGCTTAATGGTGACTCAATAGGAGTTGTAGCCGAAAAAAACCCCAAATTCTTTTCTTTTTAATTGAAAATACAAAATAAATAGTCAGTGCTAAGGCAAACTTTTTACAACACAAATTTCAAGGAAATTACAGTCCATTCAGTCTGTGAACAGAAAGGTCTTGATTTTTATTACAAACAATTTTTTACAGTGATTACATATCGAATAGTTTTTAAATTTTTATTCTTCAAGATTATTTCGTGAAAGTAGTTAGTTGTTTTTTTTAATAGAGGTTTTACGGCGCTCGCAACTGCATTAGGTCATTTGAGCACCAAGGGGTGGATGTCAACAGAGAAGTCCTTACCGGGAATCAGACTTACTCTGCTCACCTCTCTAGCTTCAACAGCACAAAGTCTGTTTCGACTATCAAGGCACCCCAGAAATAGCGTGTCAGAAGAGTGTGATAAACATACAAAAGAAGTAGAGGAAATGACGATAGTAAGGATTAGGAAAGAAAAAGCAGCAGTTCCCAGGTGTACTTCAGGCACAGTTATGAGAATGATATTGTTGAACCACCCCATTTACAATTCTACTGTGCATAAGAACGAGAAATGTCCCCCCTTTGGGAATGGCCTAAAGACACTTCAGTCAGTGAGACCGCCCCGAGGGGAAGAAAGTAGTTCAAGTAAAGTAAAAATTTAAATTCATGAAGAAGATCATATAAATAAATTTCAATTCTGAAAGTCACTGCATCTATACACACATCCTGACACTGACAATATATTACAATACACAGGAGACCAAATCCACTGGTACAAAAAACCTTCTACAAGTGAACACTTTCATGACCACAGAAGTTTTCAGAAAACTGACAGTCGTCCCCTCCTCTGTTGAAACGACGACTAAGGTTTGTTTTACTTCCCCATGCACCAGACAGTTTTGAAAATTAAGGGGGCAGACAGCACGAGTGGTCGAGTGGTTAAAATAGAAAGCTGCGGCTAGCAAATAGATTATAAATATATCTACTATACTATAACTTAAATAGACAAAACATGAACACTCATTGAAAAACCAATTCATGCACAATAATAGATCTAGTAATTAGTGGAAAACACCAAATTTTTCAAGAAATTGTATACAGTGCCAGCAAAATTCTGTAATGAACTTGAAAGTTATAAAAGTACAATTTGCCCAGCACATTTTTTATCCATACCACGGCATGCTCAGGTATGTGTTTGGTGAACAGGTTACAGGTAGTCCCACTCTGGTGTCCCCCACGTCCATTGGACTATCATTGTGATATCAATTCAAAAAATGTTTGACAGAAGAATAATAAAGCTGTACATACAATATACCGCAGTTCAGAGCATATGACAAAAATAAGCCAAGGAAGATGAACAGATTACAATTTACAGACCAAATCAGAATTGAGTCTTTAAAAGATTCTATTTTCCTTGTCTTTTCATTTCTTATTGCAAGCACCTAGATTCTAACCGTTTCCATCTTATTACGAGTAGGCCTACCCAGTTTTTTAACATTTCCTATTACAAGTAGGACCAACTTAAAATTATTTTTTTTATTGCAATCTATCTTGGAAAACATAATTACTAGAAACAATAAACTATAAACTTCTTATTTATTTTTTATTTTAGACAAAACTGCTGATGAAGATAGTCACAAATAGCCAGATTTAACATATAACTTTTGCATCAAAAAAGCAATTAAAAAAAATATAAACAGACCTACACACTGAATGAAATACAGTGAGCACAAAAAATGGGAAGGATCAATAATATTTGTTTTAGTAGAGGTTTTACGGCGCTCGCAACTGCATAAGATCATATGAGCACCAAGGGGTGGATGTCAACAGAGAAGTCCTTACAGGGAATCAGACTTACTCTGCTCACCTCTCTAGCTTCAACAGCACAAAGTCTGCTTCGACTATCAAGGCACCCCAGAAATAGCGGGTCAGAAGAGTGTGACAAACGTCCAAAAGAAGTAGAGAATAATGACGATAGTAAGGATGAGGCAAGAAAAAGCAGCAGTTCCCTGTTGTACTTCAGGCACAGTTATGAGCATGACATTGTTGAATCAGCCCATTTACAATTCTACTGTGCATAAGAACGAGAAATGTCCCCCCTTTGGGAATGGCTTAAAGACACTTCAGTCAGTGGCACCGCCCCGGGAGGTGGATCAATAATATTATATTGGATCGAAACTCAAGACTCAAGCCCATAAACAACATAAACAAGTCACATCTTGTATATTCTGACACTTCTGAAAAGAAAAGCTCTGATCATTAAAAGACACAATTATAATGAAAACCACTCCAGAACTTTGGTCTTCATAGTCGTTTATGAAAAAAAAAGGGGGGGGGGAGACAGACAGAAGAATTTCAAAGATAATAACATTTCCAGGGAAGACACAAGAAGTATTTAGCTGATTGTTGAGAGCAAGTTGCTTACAAATCATAAATTATAACCACAGAAAAGTGCAGTGAAATAAACAATGATGATGAATTCTCAATTTTTCTGCACCGCAAAAAAAAATTCAGACATGTTAAATATATATTATATACTCATATAAATTTTATATACATGCATATTACATATGTCATAATCATCACCAATGCCTTTCTCACCCTAGACCGGGGCATAGGCATAGGCCATCACGAACAAATACTTTCCACCTTTCCCTATCCTGGGCTAGCTTCTTGACATAATTCCAGGACTAGCAAAAATACAGGAATTTTTTTTTTGTTAAACACTTTCATTTCGATAAAAATAAAACAGCAAACTGATTAAGACTGTGTTCCTGAGAATAACAAATAAAAAATTCACTGGACAACAAGATGATAAATCAAAGGAAGAATAGGAAACTGCTACAATATAATCGCCAAATAAATAAAAAGGATGCTGACTTCTCACAATATTGTAAACTGTTAAGCCACTGTAATTTCCCCCTAACGACTATGATCCCTATGAGAACTGTATAAAACTGCTAAAATCCAAGTTCATATCCTGAATGCTTGGAGCGTACATGGGTAAGCAAGGAGACTTTGTAGTTGAAACCTTGATTGCACAGGGGACAGGAGAACATTTTGGTGGCAGAGTGAATGCGCTCATGATATTTTAGGGTACATCTTCTAGCAAAACTTTTCCCACACACATGGCATGTATGGACCTGCCCAGCAAAATGGACTAGTGTGAGGTGCCTTGCCAGAGACCCTTGGTTATTGAACACTTTAGAGCACTCAGGGCAGGCAAGCTGATCATTTTTATGGCGCTCCATGTGACGACCAAGACTTTTCTCATTCTTCAGAGTTTTACCACAAACACTGCACTGCGTTCCTTGGATCTCGGAGTGAACTGATTTCATGTGGCTTTTCAGACAGCGTAACATCACGCCACATTTTGGACAGGGCTCCAAACGGTGAAAACGGGCATATTTTTCGTGGGTTTCCAAATGCTTAAGACTGGGAAATTTCCTATCGCAGTGGCTGCATGGGAAAAGCATTTCTGGGTGCTTCTCTTCGTAATGCTGCTGCGCCAGTCTCAACAATGGAAAGGTTTCCCCACAGAAGCGGCAGGTTTTCTTGTGCGTTGCCTTGTGTCGGTTAAACTCACTGAAGGTCTGACAGACGTAAGGACATAGAGAACACTTGAAGACACTCTTCGGCTTCTCAACTTCAGTGTGCTTTTCTTCACAATGCCTTTTGTACTTGCCAAAAGACTGAATGCCCCGGCCACACACACAACACACAAACATTGTTTCCCCTGTATGCAGCTGTCTAATGTGATAGATCAACGTTGCATTCTTCACCACTTTCTTGCAAACAGGACATTCAACATCTGAATTTGGACGATTATCCATCATTTCAGGCGTCATGCTTTCATTATGCCTTTTCATTTCATGTACAATAAGAGATGCCTGGTCATGAAATCGCTTCTTACACAGTTTACAAGAAATGGTAGGTACTTTTGTAAACATTTTCCTTTTTGAATGGGCTAACAGCTGACCTCTGCTACTGAATGTTTTCTTACAATATTTGCATTGGAACTCAAAACTACTTCCAGGTCCATTCACCCTCACATGTGAGACAGCTGCAATAGAAGTTTCTACTCTTTTACCAGACACTGTGATCCGAGCACTTTGTTGTTTCCCATCCGCAGGTGAGACCCTACCGTGCTCATTGTCACAATGTTCGTACCATGCTCGCTCTGTGCGTAACTCCTCTCCACACACACAGCACAAATACAACTGATTGTTGAAGTGAACGCGATCGAGGTGTTTGACGCATTCATCCTCACTCACTGGTGCCATGCACAGTGGGCAGACACCTTGATCCTTGAGCATTTTCAAATTTACAAAGGAGAACTGGTCGCCAAACTGCTCCTTTAGGTCCTGCTCTGTGGGGTGTTCTCTACAGTAATGTTCAAACAAAGACCCTTTTGAGGGGAGCACCGCACTACAGGTGATGCAGTTCAACTTCCAGTTCGGGTTCAGTCTGTGGGATTCCTTAGCCTTTCTGCTGGGAAACCATTTCCCACAAAACTCACAATTATTGCCTTTGTACGATTTCGACTGCTGCCCTGATTGGGCAACACTATCATCAGTGCGTTTTTTGTTTCCTAACCGTTTCACATTTCTCTGCTCCGAGTCGGCACTACGACCATGTGACTTGCCAGAAGTATCAGCACGCCGCTCCACACCATCTGCCATGTTAAAAGCAGCCTCGATAACCTCCTCCTTTGTAACAACGTTATATGAGACCCTCATTTCCTGTTCATTCTCAGGAGCCACATCCTTTAACAGGTCAGTAACTGTAACTCCGAGCCCGTCAGAAGAGTGAGCAGCCTGGCCACTATTTGACTCTGTATCCTCATCGTTGAGTTCTACTGTAGACTCTTCTCTCTCATCATCACTCGAGTCCTGCAATTCTTCTTTTGGCAACCTCAATGAAGCTCCATTCCCACCAACAGAATCCCTTACCTTTGCTGTACTGTCACTGACAGGCACACCATGGGTTAAGGAATGCTGACGCCACTGTTTCTCACTGTAGAAAGACTTGTCACAAACACAGCAGACGTAGGAAAGATCTTTGAAATGATTCCCTTCCAGATGACTCAACAACTTGCTCTTCTTCCCCATTTTGAGACACAAAGGACACTTGACCCTCTCCCCATCAGCACGCCACTTGATACGTCTAGTGATGTTGACATATTCCTTAAACTGCCTTCTGGGGTTAACGTTGGGATGGCGTTTACAGAAATGGATAAAGTACATAGCAGCAGACAAAAACTTCTTGTCACACACTGAGCACTTGACAACACAGTCAGGATTACGGCCATGTGCTAACATCTGCCTTCTGCGGGTAAATTCTTTTCCACAAGCATGACATTTGCGCTCATCAGAGGCGGACTCCTCTGGCTGTGGTGACTGATTGGCATCATCGGCAACACTTTGGTGGTTTACTTCATTCTTTACATCCTCTCCATCTTCCTCTTCTGAACTGATTTCAGGGCTACCATAATCCACATATTCGTCTTCATTTCCAGACGGAGGTGATGATGCTCTTTCACACCTTTGACTTTGAGCATCATGATCGTTCTGGTGATTCATCCCCAATACCTCTTCTCGGGGGACAGCAGAGCCCTGGTAGCTGGAGCCTGTACTCACATCACTGGTCATTACCAAACTTGGACCCCCATAAGTGGAGCTTGTACCGACATGACTGGTCACTGGTGGAGCCATTACCAAACTGGGACCCCCGTAAGTGTTAAGGCAGGTGTCTCTGAACGGTGGTGGGCCGACATTAGGGAAGGACGGGGCAGGGTACACCTCCTTCGTTGTGTGAGGAAGCATCTGGCCGGTAAGCACATTCTCAAAACCGTGACCATCTGTAACTGAAGGAACTTTTGGCACAGGGTTGATCAATGAGGTGTTGTTTGAGTTCAACATCAAATGAAGCTTGACAGTCCTAGAAAAGTTACATCTGGAGAAAAATTCTCCATCAATGAAGATATCAACATGTCCTGAAACGTCGAAAGCTTCGACACAATTGTTGACCGGGTCAAAATGAACCATGTTTGCCATGCTGAAAACTCGAGGGAAATCAACCTGATGCTGAAGTTCTTGCACAGGTGAAACTGCTGCAGGTTTGGTAACAGCTAGATAAAGTGAAGCAGAGATGAATGAACAAATCAAAGTTGTCTCTGGCACTCCAATGTCAGGCCAAAAACTGTCCACCACCTGCGATTCAAAGTAGCCTGAAATGATAGAAAGAATAAAACATGCGAATTAAACTCAACAAAACACTAAGGTTAAGAAATAAGACATTTTGAAAGATAAAAGCACCAAATGATATCAAGCCTTTGAGCCCTGGTCTACATGACCCCTGCATCTGAACATGTTTGGACAGACAACTAGATTAAGACCAACCAGACGCATGCTTTTGAAACATCAAAAAAAGTTTGAGTTTGAGTTTTACAGCACTTGCAAAATGAACAGGCAATTATATAAATGCCTACGATTAGAGGTGTCACAAGAGAGTAACATACAAAAAAAAGGAGGATAGATAAGGACAATAGATGTCTGACGGGAAAAGAGCAAACCTCATCAGAGCACCTGCCAACCCTTCCATTCATACGCTCAAGCCTGTAGCCTGTAGGGATAAAAATAAAAGGGCACACTTGTCATTTATAGACACATTTAAGAGAGCAAGTCTCAGTCCATTTCTGAAAATCACCAGGCTTTGCAAACCTCTTCAGTTTTCATCCACCCCTGACCATATAATCCTCTTTAATTATGTTCTCTAAGTATACACACCACTCACAGTACAGCTGCTTGAGCCTGCTGTATTATTGAATTCTGTTCACGCTTGTAGAAAGAAATCACACCACGGGGATTAAGAAATCAATGCCTAATTCTACTCACTGGACCAGAAAGGTCAAAAATAGCAAATTTCAGGGTTTCCTAGTCAAAAGAATTGAATGTCATTGATAACACATGAGTTAGGCCTACCAGATCAGCAGCAAAGTCTCACACTTTCATCACCAGCTAGCACTTAAGATTGGCACATCTTCCCAAAACCTGCCACACAAACCATGTCCCTGATGGCTGACTTACAACCACATAAAAAAAACCCAAAAAAACTCAGAGAATTTTCTGTTTCAGATGGGTTCTAGAGTAAAATGGATTTATTTACATACATCGACCAACTTTACGAAACTCCACCCAAGCGGTAGGTCAAGAGGGTGGGCATTTGCCAAGTAACTCCTCTAGAAACCCTTTTCGTTTGTTTGTTTGTTTGTTTGTTTGAGTAAAGAGAGGCACATCGACACAATAATGGTCATTTTGTGCTGGGAAAAAGTAAGACAGACAGACAGACAGAAAGAACAAAGGGAGAAAGTAAAGAAGGACATACCAGTGGCGTCCTCTCTCCAACTCCAAACCCTTTTCTGCATTCAACAAATCCAAGCTGTTCAAAGCAGACAAGCAGCAATAATGAGAGAAATGTTCAGTAAGGATTTCCATCTATTTATTGACATAACTCAAATGGACTTGAAGGTCTCATCCAGTTGTGAAAGTTGATAATTATTCCTCAATGAGGAGCAATATAAAAAAATAGAGAATACATATTTTCAGATACAAAAACATAGGTCTGTACTCTGACACTCAAAAATGAATTAAACAATTTTTTTTTCCTTTATGTACTGATCGGTAGCTATGTAATTATAGTTCCATTTCTGTAAGGAACAGATCTACACCTGCACAGTACAGGACCAACACTAAGTTCAGTTTAGTTTTAGTAAGAGTTTTCTGGCACTGGCAACACAAAAAAGATTTGAAAAGTAGTTTGAGTATTTAGAGAAAGTAACATAAAAAGAAAAGAGAGGAGAGATAAGGAAGAAGATGTTGAATAGGAAAGCCCGAGCAGGAGAGATAAGGAAGAAAATGTTGAATAGGAAAGACGGAGCAAACCACATTGAGCACTAGCCGACCATCCACGAGGACCAATACAGTGGAGTCCACTTATAACGAGTCCTGAAATAACGAGAAGTCTGTTATAAAGACACTATCCTAAAACCCCGTTTTTCCCCTTCTTTATCTTTATAAATAAAACACTGCTATAGCGCAATCAAACACGCGAGTTGGTTATAGCGGAATATTGCTGCTGCTGTGCCAGCGCATAGGCTATTTATACATGTAATATCTCGCCAGTTGAGAAACTTGTTGGTGATCTAACGAAACAAAGAATGGGAGAGCCCACATGTGCCAACAACGAAGGCCGGAGCGAATGAGTGCGGAGGGTGTGGTGACATGCGCAGACAAGCAGAACGCAACGCGTGATAGGCCAGCCTAGTCTAGATTATCTAGGCCTACCTTGCCTCTCACTTCTCCGATGCCGGAATGGAGAGGTCACAGTGGTGTGATGGATGGAGCAAATGTGTGACGTGCGCAAGCAGACGGAACACACCACAGGGTGTGATGGGGTGGGGGACTAACACTAACACAGAAGGCGAGTTAGCCCAGAGAACTTTCCTTCTGATCGCAAACGCCGAGCTGTCAACTTCGCTAGAGAAAGAAACCTGATTCAATTTTTTATAAAGATTAAGTAAGACCAAGAGGTCATTTTGAGCAAAATCATCATCAGGGGGGTTAACAAAAAGAAATAAACAACACTAAACTCATAGATTAGGCCTACATCTATTATTTACCTTGAATTTATTACTGGATCCCTTATAACGAATATCCTGCTATAACAGACATTTCGCACCAGTCTCGTTCTAAAAGGATTCCACTGTACACGGCGGTTCACCTAAAAGAAAGTCATTTCTCTGAGTCAGATCTAGCAGAAAGTCAAGAGAACCCACCTTGGGAAGTGCAACTGCACATGGTTAACAACAAAATTATGATGTATTTTAGTACTAGTAGGAGTTTTACGGCACTTGCAACATAAATAGGTCATGGAAGTGCCGTTTTACTTTTAGTTTTAGTAAGTGTTTTACGGCACTTGCAACACAATAAGGCTAAGTGCCGAAGATTAGAGGTGTTACAAGAGAGTAACAAACATAAAAAAGTAAGAGAGATAAGGATGATAGACGTTTGATTATCAGATAGGAAAGAAGATGACCACACCAGAGCACCTGCCAACCACCCGCACAGAAATAATAGTTCCTCGTGAACTCTATGCACTCGCATGCTAAGGATAATAATAATACATGTAATATAAGGAGGCCGCTGACGAACTTGGACAATAAAAACCTCAAGAACCAAATCTGAATTTGCGTGTCCCTCATATTTCATCTCAGCCTAGTGATTTGAGGAAGTGAAAATTAAAATACTCCTTAGTAAAAGGCACACTTAGAAGAATCAAATTTCCAAAATCCATGAAAAAAACAGCCGCACTTAGGGAACCCTCACAACAGACCGCAAGCTTATCCACTTTTTCGATCCATGCATTTCTTACACTTTCTTGGGTGTAGCCAAAACTCAAGCATTGAGTAGGTGCATGATTTGCTTTTTATAAACAATTTATAACTATATGACAGTGACACCAATCAAACAAGAATATGTCACACATGAAACTGAAAATAAAAAACAGAAAAGAGTTAATGGGTTTTTTAAACTTTAATTCTCATTTATAGTACAGTAACATTTCTCATGCTTGCAAATCTTAAGGACAATGCAATCCCCCAAAAAGCACACAAACTTGAGTCAGTAAACTGGACCTGAAAGAAAAGTTAATGATTAATTTATAGGTTTATTAATGCTCTTTTCAACATTGTTAGGTAAATATAAGGAGGCGGGACCTCCAAAATTTATCATCAATCACCAATAGAACCCAGCCAACAGACTGAAAGCCTTGAAAACTTCACGGAACGACCCTCGGTCAAAAAAAACCTGGTTGGGGATTCAAACTAGAACTGAACAGTCCCCTCCATACTCCATAGTCAAGCATGATACCAACTGAGCTAAAAGAGCATGTTCTGTAAACTGGAAGTGTACGTAGAAAGTCAAGGGAGTGAGAAAGTCAAAAAGTTATTTCTATTGTTGCATGAGCAAACACAAAGATTTCCATTTAGCTTGGGGAAAAAAGAAAAAAAAAAATTCTGTCCAGTTTTGAAATGACTTTTTGATATCTCAAGCCATAATTTGCAATAAAAGAATTCAGGCATAAATCTTCACTGTTACAGTTAAATGGTCAAACTAAAATAAAAATTAGGCATTCGTCACTTCTTTCTAATAGTAGAAATAGCCAAACTGGTAAGGGCTGTCTTAAAATTGAATAATGATTTTCTCACTGTACAAGTTATTTAGTCAATGGGGGCAGTAGAACACAATCACATGAGATAAAAGATAAAGGAAATATAACTCACAGTCTTTTTAACGATGTATCTCACAACGGCATGTACAAAAAAAAACCACAATGATGATACAAAATTACATCATTTGCACAAAGGACTTACTTTACAAATGTTCAAACCAATAGTCGTACAAAGAAATGCATCATTTATTGCCATGCACTGCTGTGCTCCATATATGATTCAAAAGGAAATGTCTTGCTCAGAACACAACCAGAGACCATCCAAATATATACTTTAACATTTCCGTTTCTTACTTTGAGAGGCTTAGGGAAAGCATATATATCTACATAAAAGTCAGAAAAAACAGCAATATAATATATACATCAAACAATGCATGTATCAGATTCTAAAACAAAAGTTAAAAAAACAATAGCAATATTACATCAAAATAGAAAAAAATTATTAACACTGAGTATGGGTCATTCCAGAACCACAGTCAATAACAAAAAATTAATCACTTACAAAATCTAAAGTGCTACACAAAAGTGAAATTAAATAGACTAGCGTAACACACAAGCTAGTGTGTACAACCAGAGTAAGCTAGCAATACTCTGAAGACAAATGGGTCGCAAAAGGTTCAGCCTACTTATTTTAAAGGAACCACATAAAACCATTAAGTGGGGAGCAAAGCACCTTATGCAAATTTGTTTTTTAGTTTAGTTTTAGTAGAGGTTTTACGGCACTTGCAACTGCATTAGGTCATATGAGCACCAAGGGGTGGATGTCAACAGAGATGTCCTTACAGGGAATCAGACATACTCTGCTCACCTCTCTAGCTTCACCAGCACAAAGTCTGCTTCGACTATCAAGGCACCCCGGAAATAGCGAGTCACAAGAGTGTGACAAACATACAAAAGAAGTAGAGGGAAAATGACAATAGTAAGGACTAGGAAAGAAAAAGCAGCAGCTCAGGCAGTTATGAGCATGACATTGATGAATCAGCCCATTTACAATAATTTTAAAGTTCACTTGAGATGTTAATGAATGCCCGCCC
>NW_004797315.1:616540-634253 GCF_000002075.1 Aplysia californica | reverse complement strand
ATAAATCCCGAAATACATGAACTTAAGTTGACCCCGTCTACGGACGGTCCCCGACACGCTGAACTCACACGGCGATGTCATGTCACGTGACGCAAATGCGCGATTGAAACAATTTTACTGACGGGTCCGACTAACTGCACGTTCACACAAAACACTCGGATGAGCGACAGTCGTTCTTTCTACTTCTAGGATAGTTATAGGTCACTCACTGACTTTCCTCACAGCTCAATGGTATCATACCCTTTCCCATAAAGTCTTTTAACTTTTTCTCCCTGGCAAAGCAGAAATTTCAAGAAATAAAGGAGGCACGAAGTGCATGCTTCACTGCCATCAGTACAAAGTGAAAGCAGTCATCTTATGGCAGATCTGTTTCTGACACTAGTGCAGAAACAATCATGCTATTAGACACAGTCGTCAATTAGGAATGCGCGCTTATCAGTGATAATTGGGAACAATTTGCTTTCATGCTGCCAACATGCTTTTATCTGGAGACCACCGTATATCTTTTCCGGTTAAGTCTTGATTAATGGCTGTGTGCATCTTATATGTTTTTCAAGGGCACCACAAATTCATTTTGATTTACGAGGACTAGAAAATGAGAGACCAAAACATTTCAGATCCTAAACTGTCAGAGAAGATACGAAAAAACATTTTCAAAAAAATCTATAAACAATACCATTGTGCAGTGTTGCATACACATATTTAATCATCATGCTGATGTCACAATCCCAGAAATACAAACCCCTTAAAAAGGTAAATCATTTTGACAGGTCTTATAGGGGGTGCCCACATACGCGATCGGGTCCATTTTGACCCATGAATACATTAAGTTATACTCTGGCCTCGATTCGACTCATTTTGGAAGGAAATTTGCATCTTTAAGTACATTTTTGCTTCTTCGTTGCACTTTACATGATCAATAAAGTTGTATCTCATTATAACGTTGTACAATAGCAGATTTGGTCTGAAAAACAGCAGAAAAAATGAAATCAAAGCACTTGACCTAGATCTAAATCTAGATTATTTCGTTCTCAGGACGGCTAAAAATAGGCCATGTTAGACCAAGAATCTAGCTTTGGACGTGTCTAGATCTACGTTCTCTAATGTTTAGAGCTTCCGATTTTCCGCCAATTTTTAGTTTTCTCCAGACCTTATCTACAGGTCCACTAGATCTAGGCCTAGATTCTAGATCTACATCTCAATTTATTATGTCGCTTTCCCTTTCCTGAAACAGTGCTGTAAATATGAAGCTTAATCTACCCTTAGCTAAATGAAAGTTCTGATGGCCGAGTGAGCAGTGTGTCTGCGTTTGAAACAAAAAATATTATTTTGTGAGCGTGGGTTAGAATCCCAGTCCCAGCTTTTTTTTTTTTTCCTACTTCTCATCCTCCCAACTTACCAACAATTTTTCCCATGATTATAATTTGTTGCTTTTTAGCTTTTTAAAATGGTAAATAAATCATCAGTGCTGTCTGTTGTCCTCGTAATCATAACACACTGGGTTAAAAATAGGTTTACCTGGTCTGATGTCGGTGGACGCGGATCTTTTTGAGTCACTTCTACACCGTGCAAAAACTTCGTACATTAGCCTGGACTGGAAATGGCCTTATTTTGGTGGACACGTAGACAAAAGCAAGTTAGCAAGCAAGCAAGCACTCACGAACACACACACACAAACACACACACACACGCACACACACACACAGTCCAAGAGTACGGCAGGCATATTTTATGTATTCCTGGGTCAAAGGTCCAGCCAATCGTAGACTAGGTTTACGCCCTCTGTGTAGTCGCATGTAGGTTAAAGGTTTCTTTACTTTAACTTCCAGGTCATCGAGTACAATCGCAGCGGGGCTGTAGTGTGCACTGCAACCCCGACCCGATAGGCCCGACCAGACCCGACCCGACCAGACCCGACCCGACCCTAACACGTATGGTGGGCACCCCCTATTAGGTTTACACATTTTTACACAGTGACAAAACATGTGCTCATCTTAATGGTCGAAAGAGCTACAAAATCAGGCAACTGCAATCTCCCGTAAACTGAAGACAATGAAAAACTACATTGCAACACTGGTAAAAAATTTTAAGTTTGCCCACTTTTGACTTTGACATTTTGTACCATTGCTAAAGTCCTCATTCCACACACACTGCCTCATTTATCTTTTTTATTTACATGTAAAAAATTTAAGCACAGTACTGCACAAATCACCTAACATAAACAAATAATGGGATGACTGGGATGGATAAATATGTTGTCGGTGGTGTACAAAAAATTAGCAAATAGCAGATCATGTTATTCGGTGATAACATCACGTGTGGTATACTTCCGTATGAAAAGTTCACATTACAGAAGGTCTTTATGCCATGAACTATAGGGAGAGAAATAAGGGGGGGGGGAAGAACTCTCTTATAAATATATTCAAACACATGCAATCCCAAACAGAACATAAAAACTAAGCGATCAGACACACATTATCATTATGAGAGCAATTAAACCTCTGAGTCTCTGACATACTTCAGTGTAATGCTTGAAGGTCATACACACAATACAAGGTTTGAAAAAACATTACTTTGTCAGTACATGTGCAACTCAATTTTTACATTATAAAATAATAAAGGGATTTGCAGGGACTACTGAGTTTTGACAGTCTAGTTTCGTGTTAAGAACAGGTCAACTGTATCCTTATTATCCAACTGCTGGAAATATAGCAAATTTAAGACAAAATAAACAGTTTTAATACTTCTACAGTAAACACTTCAAAATATATGGACAATACCCATACACAATTTTCTTATCCCGCAATGAAAACATCATATGTCCGGGACACATCTGCCCTTCTGTACTGATTTGCTACAAGTTCAATCATACACTACATATTGTGTTACACAATAAGTATTTTGAATTCAAAAACATTGAATATGTTTGAATATCAATAAAAAGAAACACACAATGTACAATAGGGATTTGACAGGATCAATGTCCTCATTAAGAACCTGAAAAAAATATGTTCATTGTCTTCAATATTAACAGCTGTCATAACATAGTAAATAGTAATTTAGGTTACTATTTCTTCCTTCCCTGTTAACAATCACTGTTAAAAACCAAGTTCATATCCTGGATGCTTGGAGCGCACATGGGTCAGCAAGGAGACTTTGTAGTTGAAACCCTGGTTGCAGAGGGGACAGGAGAACATTTTGGTGGCAGAATGAATGCGCTCGTGATACCTGAGAGTCGTCCTTCTGGCAAAACTCTTCCCACACACGTGGCACATGTGGACCTGCCCTGCAAAGTGCACCAGTGTAAGGTGCCTGGCTAAAGCTCCTTGGTGGTTGAATACTTTGGAGCACTCGGGACAGGCAAGCTGGTCATTTTTATGTCGTTCCATGTGACGTGCTAAACTTTTCTCACTCTTCAGCGTTTTACCACACACGCTGCACTGTGCTTCTTGAAATTCAGAGTGCACTGATTTCATATGTCGTTTCAGGCAGTGCAACATCAGGCCACATTTCGGACAAGGCTCCAAACGATTAAAACGAGCATATTTTTCATGGGTCTCTAAATGTTTCAGAGTGGGAAATTTTTTGTCACAATGATTGCATGGGAACAACATTTCTGGATGTTTTTCTTCATAGTGCTGATCTGCAAGTCTTACCAAAGGAAACTTCTCACCACAAAAGCGGCAAATTTTCTTGTGCGTTGCTTTATGTCGATTAAACTCACTGAAGGTGTGACACACATGAGGACACAGAGAACATCTGAATTTGCTTCTTGGTTTCTCAACCTCTGTGTGCTTTTTTTCACAGTGTTTTTTGTACTCTGCAAAAGATTGAAGTCCTCGGCCACACACACAACACTCAAACATCGTTTCCCCAGTGTGTAACTGTCTAATATGATAAAGCAAAGTCGCATTCTTCACCACTTTCTTGCAAACAGGACATTCAACATCGTTGTAATTCAGATTGCTGCCCAGCGATTCAGGGCCCGGGTTGTCGCTGTGCTTTTTCTTTTCATGTACTATGAGGGAAGCTTGATCAACAAAACGTACCCTGCACAGCTTACAAGAAATGCTTGGTAACTTAGTAAACATTTTTCTTTTTGAATGTGCTAACAGTTGACCTCTACTGCCAAAAGTCTTCTTGCAATATTTACACTGAAATTCAAAACTACTCTTAGGTCCATTTACTTTCATGTGTGAAATAGCAGCAATAGAGTTCTCCGCTCTTTTACCAGATACAGTGACACGAACATTCTGTTGTCTCCCTTCCCTAGCAGAGCATCTTCCATGCTCATTTTCACAATGTTCAAACCACGCAGACTCTGTGCTTAACTCATGTCCACACACACAACACAAATACAGCTGGTTATTAAAGTGAACTAGATCTAAATGTTTGATACATTCATCCTCACTCACTGGTGCCATGCAAAGTGGACAGACACCTTGACCCTTGAGCAATTTCAAATTTACAAAGGAGAACTGGTCACCAAACTGCTCCTTTAAGTCCTGCACAGAGGGGTGATCTCTGCAGTAATGTTCAAATAATGATCCTTTTGAGGGGTGAACAGCACTGCAAGTGATGCAGTTTAACTTCCAGTTTGGGTTCAATCTGTGAGCTTCCTTTGCTTTTCTGTTGGGAAACCATTTGGCGCAAAACTCACAAGAATTCCCTTTGTGTACTTTAAAATGCTTTCCAGACACAGCAGCGCTATGGGTATGTTTTTCATTTTCCGGTTGCTGCACATTTCTTTGCTCTGTTTCAGCACTGTGACTATGTGACACACCAGAAGTATCAGCGCTATAACTGTCATTATTTGCTTGGTCTTGTACTTTGGAATACTCGTTCTGTTCAACACTGTCGCCAATGTTAAAAGCAGCTTCAATAACCTCCTCCTTCGTAACGACATTATATGAGACTCTCATTTCCTGTTCATTTTCACTAGCCACATTTTTTAGAAGGTCCGTTACGGTAACTGTGAGCCCATCAGATGAGCGAGCAGCCTGGCCATAACTTGACTCTGCCACCCCATAGCTGGGTTCTACTGCAGATTCTTCCCTCTCATCATCACTAGCATCTTGCAATTCTTGTTTTGGCAACCGCAGCGAGGTTTCGTTCCTATCAGCAGAATTCCTTCTTCCATCTGAGGGACCATAACTAGCAGACATACGATGCCGACCCACACCATGGGTTAAGGAATGCTGATGCAAATGTTTCTCACTGTAGAAAGACTTGCCACAAACACAGCAGACGTAGGAAAGATCTTTGAAGTGATTACCTTCCAGATGACTCAACAACTTGCTCTTCTTCCCCATTTTGAGACACAAAGGACACTTGACCCTCTCCCCATCAGCACGCCACTTGATACGTCTAGTGATGTTGACGTATTCCTTAAACTCCCTCCTGGGGTTAATGTTGGGATGGCGTTTACAGAAATGGATAAAGTACATAGCAGCAGACAAAAACTTCTTATCACACACTGAGCACTTGACCACACAGTCAGGATTACGGCCATGTGCTACCATCTGCCTTCTTCTGACAAATCCTTTCCCACAAGCATGACACTTACACTCGTAAGAAGCAGATTCCTCTGTCTCTGGAAATTTCTGTGGAAGAAGAGTAGCATTTTGATTTATTGAACTGTCTTGATTTCCAGCATTTTCCTCTTCTGAATTCACTAGAGGGCTACCAGTATCCTCATCTTCATTTCCAGATAGAGGTGAAGACTCTCTTTCTTGCAAGTCATCCTGACAAACCTTCAGGTCACGAACCTCTGACACTTCATTACTTGGGACCGCAAAGCCCTCAATGCCGGAACTTTCACCGACATCACTGGCTATTTGTGGAACCACTCCCAAACTTGAATCCTCATTAATACTAAGGCTTTTGTCTTTGAATTGACTATCACCAACATTGGGGAATGAGGTGGCAGGCAAAACTTCCTTGCTGTGATAAGGTGCTTGGCCAGTAAGTACATTCTCAAAACTGCTTCCATCTGTAACAGAAGAAACTTTTGAATCAGGGTTGTTCACAGAACCATCATTTGAGTTCAACACCAAGTGAACCTTGACAGTCTTGGAAAAGTTACACCTGGAGAAAAACTCTCCATCAACAAACACATCGACATGTCCTGAAACATCAAATGCTTCCACACAATTGTTGTCCGGATTGAAGAAAACCATGTTTGTGACTCAAGTCGGCAGAATAAATCTGCCTACCAAGTCCTTGAATGAGTGACCATCAAGTTCAAACTGAGCACAAATGTTCATGAAGTCGAGATTGTCTTTGGCGCCCAAACACAAACTATGACAATGTAGCCAACATGGACAAAGACCCAGCAACAGTACTCCAGTTGTGATTCAAAGTTGTCTGAAACGAAAGCAAAAACAAAAAAAAGGTAAGAGCAATGGTCTTAAATTCAGAGATGTGGGGAGGAAAAATACCCAAACATTCATAAAAGTGAATGTGAATGTGTGCAATTGAGTGCGATTGCGCCTGGAAGATGATAAGCTGTTTCATAGCATAAATGTATACTTTTTTAAACAACAAAGTGCTATTGTAACACTGGTCTTCCCTTTGCAGAAAGATCATTTTCCCGAAAGAAACATTTATAATTCCAAATAAAATACAAACACTCATGATTCAAGGATCCATCAATGTTGAAACTAATTAAGGGATCCTAACATACAAAAAAAAATTCCCACTTGTAATTCCATCTCAGAAGGCCGATTCATGAAGAACCATCCATCTTTTATTTATAGAAGCCTCAGCACTCATTTCTCTGATGCTGACTGGTTCCCTTATTTCCAACTCCATTAAATATTTGTTGTGTCAATTATGAATGTTGATCTAATTTACAGACTTATCTTTAATCAGAAATAACATTTTCATTTCTTTGTCATGCCCTGCTTGACATTTTGAGTTTTTCCAACACAATGGTAATTTCATTGAAATCTCGGTAAATAGTCTGAATTCTGCATTCAGATTTTCCGAGATGGTTGACAGGTCTGACTTGAGCAGTGAATCATTGTTGTTGTTTCTAAAAAATACCCCATCATTTTTTCACAAGAAAAGGAGTACAGGACAAACAAATATGTTTTCTCTCTTCCATTTAAATAAAATATGTATAGAAATCTTGCCTAAGACAAATGCCCAAGACAAAGAAGACCAAGATAAACAGCCGGACAAGTAAAATGTTGGCATTTTTTTCATCATGTAAATGAGGCGGAAGTCAAATTCAGTTCATATTCTTTTACCCTAAACTACACTCACATACATGTAGGGTAGGAAACCAACATGCTAAAACTGAATGCAAGAGCTGCCCACATAACCTGAATAACAAAATGTGCAGCTGAAATGATTGAGAGAAACAAGACCCAACTCTTGCTCATTGTCAAAACAATTGAAACTGAAGAACAAGTCTAGCCAAGAGAATAATATTGCAAAAAGGGAACATGAGTATTTCTTTAAAGCACAAGTTAACAGATCCAAGCCGACTATACCGATCTCACTATCACCACCTTAAACAATCTCAACCTCATGGGAAGCAAGTTGCCATTTTACAGGCACTGAAATACTAACATACTGGCAAGGTCTTTTGCTGTCTATGGCCTGGTACCCATTCCTACCTGAGTGAAGTGAGGAAAATTCATGTATAGTGCTTTTTTCAAGGACACAATGTCATACCTGAGCCTTGAACCCCTGAAACTGTAATCTCACAATCACAAATCTGGTAGCCCAACCACTAGACTACCAATGCCACTAACATACAGCATTATCCAATCTTGAGGCTCATAACATTGTGAAAAAGTAAAATCCAGTCATCCCATTTTAACCTCGTACCAATTTCTCTATTTCTCTCCCATTCCCTCACCACTTAATACTTAATTCAACAGGTTGACATGTGAATGTTGTAGATCAGTGGTGGGATGATCATTACAAAAAAGGTGACCAGCAAACAAATCGTTTAGGCACCAGCACAATTAGACACGGCATACTCATCAATCAGAATGAAGACACCAGCGACTCCGCAAATGAGCTCGAGAAGGAACTTAAGGACACAGGTAGCATTACAAGCACCATGGTCTTTGCTGAAAGCTACTGGCAATAAAAAGAAGACTTGTCAGGCATGGCCATATGAGAAGAAGCACGATGAAGAAGTCATGGTACGATTATAAACTGACAAAAGCTTGAATACTGAGGCAAAAAATGGAGACCCTTAGACCTAGAGGTACTTTTACATAGAAAAAAGGGACGCTATTGAAATCCTTCAAACAGCTGTTCCCAAATCTTAGTGCAAGCACAAACCACAATTCCCACATGTGTACCAGCCTGCCCAATGCTCAAGGCACTTAGAATGAAATATTGGCCCATCTCTACGCAGGGACATACAAAACTCTTTGGGGGCCTGCGGCAAACAACAGCCTCCGCACTCATTAAGACACGAATGAGAAGAAGAAGACATATATTTGCCTACACCCCCCCCCCCCACACTCACCCCCCTCCCTTCCTGGATAATTATTAACAAATGCATCGTTACTAGCCCACGCTGCAAAGTACCTACTGTAGACCACAGGAAGCGATAAATGGCTTGCTGAACATAATATGTATATACAAACAAGTTCATGTGTCGACAAGCAAGCTGATATTCCAATTTGTGGGTGTGTACGTGTATGTGTGTGTGTGTAAGTGTGTTGACGATTAAGTCAGTTGAGAGCCTGTTCGACAAAGCAAGCATTCTGTGGATGTGTGTAATAATTTGTTGCCATGTATTGTGTAAATGTAAGTCAGTGCTTGAAGGTGTAAATAGAAGGCCTATTCTGTTTAGTTTTAGTAAGACTCTTACTGCCCTTGCAACACAATAAGGTCATGAAGTGCAGAAGATAAGAGGTGTTACAAGAGAATAACAAACATAAAAAAGAAGGAGAGATCGGGACGATAGATGTTTGATAGGAAAATAGTAGCAAACCACACCAGAGCACCCGCCAACCACCCACATAGAACGCCTATTCAGTATGTGCCTGTGATCAATGGGTAAACAAAGACTACTGAGAACCCCCATAAAAAGCAAATTTGAAGACTTTTCCTCTACACTTTGGTAATTATAACAAGACAAAGACACAACTGAGTGTACTATTAGCTTCTCAATAATAATATTATACTCTTGTGTCCACACAGCCAAGAAACTAATGCCCAATGCAAGCTCAAGTGCTTTTCCTCATGCATGCTTCCTCACTGTCACCACCACTATGTGATTGTTCCAACTTAAAGATAAAACGATGGGCACGGCCAGTTGTACTGCCTGTGCGAAGAAAGCCTCCAGTATACATGCATACCCCACACGCACAGTCGAAGAGTGTACACGTTGTAGTACAAACATTTTGTAGAATCTCCAGTACTAGACCTAGCCAGAGCTTATGACAAGCAAAGACATGGACAGATAGATTAGGTTTAGGAGTTGGATTGGATCTTTAAATTGCAGGGGCTTTTTTCGCCTGTCATTTGTGCCCTTACCATACTAAATTCACCACCCCAGAACCTCTTATCATGTTCATTTTACAGGAAACCTACACCACAATTGTCCTCCTAGACAATAGACCTATTGAAACAAAATGCATTAAAGTGCAACAGTAGCGACAGAGTACATCCCAAGGTTAGACATATATTCCAATCATTTTGAGTACCTAGCAGGAACCAGTTTCCGTACACATAAATGACCAATAGACTGGAAATGCAAATTAATTGATAAAAATGCAAGAAAAAAACAACTCAATACCAACTGAAAAAACACAAATAATATCCCCATATGACTACTGGTCACTATGAAGTCTGATCACAAAGAAGGAAAGAAAAAAGAAAAAAAAACTTTCAAGCGAGTGTGCTGGATTTTCAGCAGTTTCCTTACCTTGATCAGAAGTTTTTGTAGAAAATCCATGGGAGCAATAACAGCAAGTGGACAAGTTAACACCAGGCTTCGATGTCAGACAAAAACTCGCTGGCACGAGATCAAAACAAAGGAAAGCAGATAAGTGTACGGAAACCGGTACCGTGCGGCAACACACATTCGTTTGGAATACAAATGAGATTTCATGTCAAAGGAAACAGCTGTGGGTCTGGGATCAAGGTTCCAGAAAGGACAGTGGGAAGACAACGCTGAAGGTTGAAGGGACAAAACCAACCCTAACACTTAACTGCTGATCCCATATACTATAATTTCAACCTATAAATATATACCTTTTATCTCTTAGCTTCCACATTGATCAGAAAAGGCCTGCATGTGCGACTGAAAACACTGAATTCTATAGTCATGCAGAGGTAACTTCTGGTGCAGTCTACGGTATACATAGTATGGCACAAGTCTGAGAAGGAAGTAAAACAGAAGTAGGACGACTAGAGAAAACAGTTCAAACACCAACATCCCACTACTTGACGCTACTTGTCAGTATCAGTGTCTGTTTATCTATAATATTCTGATCACAAAGTTGGGGTCCTTTTTCAATTTATCATTGATAGCTGAGACAGTCTGTCTGTAAAACCATACAGAAAAAGAATTCACATTCTCACATAGCTTAAAGCAAGTTCCATAAAGAGTAATCCAGAACTTGTGTCAAAAGATCTTAATTAAGCTCTCAATAAATGCTGGTACTGTCCACTTTTTCATTACAAATTGTGAGTTTAAGACAAAAAGAAGTCACTGTCATAAATGGTTATAATATCACATTTAGGATTCACAGCATGCTCTTCTGTCACATTTTGTTTGAGAAAAGAGAAGAACATCACATACATTGATTATTTAATGTACAGGAAAAAGAGGGAAAGAAATGTTCAAGTAAGACATTCCAGTGCGGCCTTCCAACCACCTGCTGCTATGTTTCGAAAAGTGATGTTGAAGCATTTGCCAGAAGGTGGGGGTGTTTGTAAGAGGAGTTTCAAAATTGACCACTGCACTACTCATGGAAAAACATGTTTTCTATTAAAAATATAATGCAAGGCAAGAAAATAAGTCGGTCAAGCTGTTTGTACAGATTTATAAATTGATAATTGATGTGTGAATCTCAAACTCTTCATAAAAAGGTGAAAGAACTGATTCATTATATATTATTGATCTTCAAAACACCACCCACTCTGCCGGGAGATCCACAAACCTCATAGGGTAGTCTCTGCCTAAATGCATGCCTGTGTGTGTAAGGCATGCTCCACTTTCATCATATATGATGTTTTTGGGGGGTTTTTTTAGGTACAAACGCACACAATAATTCAACAAAGCAAGTCTGACTACCAGTTATTTGGCGAGGCTGCTCTTTGAGCAGCACAAAGACAATGTTTGGAACTACTATTGGGAAATAAAGATTAAGATTACATCTCTTGTACTTTTTTCTTTAAATACTTGAAACTTTTTTTTTTGGAAGAAGTACTTGATGAAGCCCAGGCTCACTTTAACTATACATTCATTCAGCCCCAGGCTAATTTGAGTTTGTTGAGACCCCTGCACCACAATAACAGAACATCTCTGATAGGGTATACAGTCAAACCTGGCATGACAGCCACCTGTACAAACAGCCACTTTCCATTTCCCCCTTTACGTTTTTCTGTCACTGTCCAACGCGGCAAATTTTTAATCGGTCCTTCACGTTATGGACCGGCGGTCATAATCCATTCTTCTCTCTCTCTCTTGCCCTTTTTAAACTCCCAGTGGAGCACAGGCCATCAACATCCATTCACCCAGGCAACTGAGAAGAAAGCCTAGGGACTGTTCAATTAAATTTGAGTGCAAAACATACAGGTCAATTTCCGAATGTTTTGCACTCAAATTGTTCTTTCTATCTGCACAATGGTATTCAAAACTATCAAACAAGAAGCTTATTTTTTAGGCAGGCGCTATTTGCAACGCCGCGTTCTCAATAGCTCCCATACTATTTGAAACGCCGCGTTCTCAATAGCTCCCATACTATTTGAAACGCTGCGTTCTCAATAGCTCCCGTGCTATTTGAAACGCCGCGTTCTCAATAGCTCCCATACTATTTGAAACGCTGCGTTCTCAATAGCTCCCATACTATTTGAAACGCCAGTACATGTACTGAAATCTAGATGTGCTAGATCTAGATCTAGTAGCCATCGTTCCTACATGATAATATTGTAGTTCTGCCTGAATTGTGGAACCTTTCTCAGTTTCTTGATAAACCTCCTAGGATTTGACTCCTTTTTTTATGACGTTGTCTTAATCCGATCAATATTGGGTAATCTAGATCTAGATTAGATCTAACAATTGTTTCCGGCATTTTTTGCACAAAAGTCTAGTAGACCAGATGTAGTCTTGTTTATCTCTCATAATCATAATCATTTGAGTATTGAGTTTGAGCAAACAAGTCGAAAGACGCTTCCTGTCCGCTGTGTCGTCATGCAATAATAAAGCAATAGATTCTAGATCTACCTAAAAATGTTGTCTTTAAGTTAGGTCTAGGTTAGGGAATGTATACAAGCTGTCTATGTTCGCTAGGCCTAGATCTAAGTCTAATGTTCAGTGCTTCCAAGCGCGGCATCGAATCCCGGTCCCGGAAGGGTTTTTTTTTCTTCTCCCTTAAATTTTTCGAAGTGACTATTTCTCCGAACGTTCGGAGAAATAGTGCCGATCTTTATTTCTCCGAACGGTTTCCGGCTTCGTGATTTTTTGCCTATTTATTGCGAAAGTTCGGCGCCAACTTTCATTCTGCCTCTGATTTGGGAAGGAACACTGCATGGCAAGCCCGCCTACAGACAACCTTCAGTAACACCCACCACCATCATGCACATGTACACACACTAACTAAACATGACCAGTGGGCAACTTTTGAACGTTTGACGAGCTGAGCTGTGGATGGAGAGACAGTGTGAGTGAAAGAGCGGGTGAAAGGAAGAATGTGCAAGTATCCACAGGCGACAGCAACTACAAGACGACGACACCGACCCCTCTGGCCTGGTCCACAGCTCATGAAAGAAAGGAATGCAGCTCAGGCAGTGTTTTGCCTATATTATTGTCCATGGTTCGCAGGGTGCAAGGGAATGAGTGAGATTTTCTTTGTGTGTGCCTGGAGGGAGGGGGTGGGGTATGAAAGTTATGCGGACAGGGATGAGCCGCGGGAGAGAACACGGGAATTGAATGAATGAGTGAAACTGAAAGAGACGAACGACTCATGAGCCCTGGAGTGAATGGATCCTGTGTTTCTATTTTGTATACTTTGAAAAACGTGAAAAAGAAAGGTTTCACAACAGAAAGAAATCAAAATTAGAACAGCCCATAAACAACAACAAACATTAACAAATAAGGGCGTGTGTCCACCTGTCCGAAGAAGATTGGCTGTTTTAACCCTAAATGTGCGTAATTTTTAAAAAAGTACAGGATATTACATGAAAATTATGGAATCACACACATTAAGGGGCTTTGCCAGTGTCAGTACATTGGTCGCAGCAGTGACAAACGCAGATGCCAGTTCTATGTGTCGTTATCAATAACCCTCCGTAGATCTAGATCTAGACAGCACCCGAGTGAACACAACACATTACGTTTAAGAGCAGTACCCTTCATAGGCAACACGCCATATCTGTAGTGAAAAACTTTGGAATTGTAGCATTTGTTTATATAAATATTTACTGCGGACATTTTTTGGACCGCTTGAACCATATTGTACACGAACAATCTTTGGTAGGCCTATACTATAATCATAGATCTATATAATATCCGAAATTTGCGAGAAAGGATGAGATTTCAGAGTGTTCGGAGAAATAGTGCCCAACTTTATTTTCCCGAACGTTCGGAGAAATAGTGCCCAACTTTATTTTCCCGAACGTTCGGAGAAATAGTGCCCAACTTTATTTTCCCAAACGTTCGGAGAAATAGTGCCGGCCTAAATTTTTTTTATTTTTTTTTATTTAGACTCACAGACCAAGAAAAGCCACTGTTGAACTTTAACCAGGCCTAAACAGGTAAAAGGAAAAGTATAGGCTATACTACTACGGCCTACTTTGTACAGAGCTCCTCTTGGGAACAAAACCAGAATCTGCATGCTTCACAACAGTATTAAAAAAATAACTACAAAGCAACAAGTTATAGATCTAACTTTGGGGAAAATTTGTTGGTCAGTCGAGAAGAGGACAAAAAAAACTTCCAGGACCGGGATCGAACCCACGCTCATAAAATAATGGTTTGGCTTCAAACGCAGACGCACTGTCACTTCGGCCATCAGAACTTCCGCAACGAAAGGTAGATTAAGCTTCATATAGCCTAGGCTAATACATGGCGTTTTATTTAGTACTGGCGCTAATCGCAGCACAGCGTTTTATTTAGCACTGGCGCTAATGGCAACGCGGCATTGCAAATAGGCCCTCCCTTTTTTTTATCATGTAGTATCATTTCATACAAAATCAAGCTTATTTAAAATGTTTTGTATAGAAAAATGGAAGTCTTGTTTCCTGACTATCCTTTCGAGCTCCTCATCATGTCTAAGTGGGTCAATTTCTTCATAATTTCATTGGACGAACATCTAGAGCTATCAACTTGGCGTGTTTTGAATGAGACGTGTATGCTTCGGATACAAACCAACGCAGGCATTTCAAGAAGAAGGCCACAAACACACACAAACTCAAGCAGACTGGCGCACACACACTTCAGCTATGTGAATGCGGATCCGACTCGGGACCCAAATTCGTTTTTGTTTTATCTTATAAAAAAAATGCATCCGTCTCATGTTCACATTTTCTACTTCTTTTCTAGTAGATCTAGTATTTTGCATGCTAAACACTAATATTTTTAATATGGTCTTCATTTTTGCCGCAAATCAATAGTTATCGAGTTATTGATGTTTGAAAATACTTAAAATAGTAAATTTAACAATATCATGGGGGTTTCCTAAAAAGAATCAGGGGGGTATCAGGGGGGCCCCTGCCCCTGTATTTCTTCACAATAATTTGATGTTTTGGCAATTAAGATTGATATTTACTGAAAACAATTGATTTGCAAGGGTTTTAGGGGCCATACGTGTTCTACGGCAAAAATTGTGGCAGTTTAGCCCTCAAATCAATGCATCTATGTGTGAGTGCATGTAAGTAAAAATTTACCCCAAATTCAAGGGGAGATGGTGCTCGGCGCGCGAGCGCTGAGCCAGGGGCTAGACTGACGCGGGAACAGAACGAAGGCATGGTGCCGATATAGGCTTATTGGCGAGGGTTAATGTGCATTGGAAGTGGCCACACCCGGGGTGAGAATAAAAATACGATCGACCTCTCACCCCTGGTGAGACTTGCCAGCGTTGGTTATTCTCACCCAGTGTGAAACAAGACCTGTTTTTCCTAATTTCGGAATACTGACTATACGGTGTGGATGATCAAATTGACAAAAGCAAAGAAAAAATGACGTTAGAGCACAAAAGTAAACTAATTTGGTCGTCTACAAAGATGCTATGGCTGTTTCATTTTTCGAATCGAGCCGAACTATGGGGGTCGGCATTTCGTTTTGCCCAGAAGTTCTCGCAAGATCTACTCCTCCCCTCTCTCTCTGTCTCTTTCTGAATACTGTCTATCGGTGTGGATGATCAAATTGACCAAAGCAAAGTTTTAAAAATGATGTTAAAATAAAACACAAAAAGTGAATTAATTTGGTTGTCTATGCTACGGCTATTTAACTTTTAAAATCGAGCCGAACTATGCGGGTCGCCATTCTGTTTTGCCCTGAAGTTTTCGCTCTAGCCTACTGCTAGGGTCTACTCGTCTCTCTTTCTTTCTCTCTCTCTCTCTCTCTCTCCACTGCCCACAGACATTGCAATGGCCAATTTTTTAGGCTAAACAGTAATACGCAAGAGCGCTGGAACGTTTGTTCACGGCACAGAATTCTACTATTGTTATCACAATTTAGAATTCTGTGGTTCAGGGTGAACATAACACTGGTTGGCCTAGGCAATAACGGTGAACGCACACCGGGTGAGAATAGCTGAATAGCCAAAAGGCTCGCCTGCGCTATTCTCACCCGGAGTGAGAATAGAATAGAGGTGGCCATGCGCATTAGCCATAAATAACAGTGGGTGTATCAGGGGGCTTTTAAAAAACACACACATTCTTCACGTACATGGCAAATTATCAGTTTCAGAATGGCTGCCAATGGTAGAAGGCAATTTCCCAAAGAGGGCCGATTTAGGCAGCCCTGCAAAGGCAAAATAAACAAGAAGGCACAACAACTGACCAACACATTTCTTGCAGATTAGATCTAGAAATCTAGATCTAGATCTAGATCTAGATCTAGAACATTAGATCTAAATCTAGATTCTATATCTAATAGCCTTCTAGATCTAGATATATATATCTAGATTCCAGATCTAGAGATCTAAATTATGTTGCACTTCTGCAGTTGGGTGTTGGCCTCTGCTGGTCCTGATGGGTGAGTTTGTTTTGGCTTTTTGGGGGGCAGGACAGCGTCAGAGTGGAAGGAGACCGTCACAAGAAAACACTGGACGGGTTTGTTTCAAATAGATAACAATCAAACAATTTTCATTACCTGTAGAAAAAGCATTTACATTTCGGTGATGTTATTGGCCAAGCTTGACCATTAATTTAACTGTATCGACCGGCTGCAGGTCTGACTCTCCATTAGCGTTGGCCGTCCACCGCCGTCCTCTGCTTGCCAAATTGCCAATAAGGCCATAGATCTAATGTGAAAGCCAAACTTTCCTTTTAAAACAGAAGAAACACAATTTTAGGGGGTTTACGTTCAGTCCAGTAGATCTATTTTTCTTGCAACATAAAGCCGGCCTCTAATCTAAAATGCATCAGGTTAAATCACCTCTAGTTTAAATAAGTCGAAATATCTGCTATTTCACCAAAAGTCGTCTACCTGATGTCTTGTTTGCGCCAAAGACCTTTCATAAGCATGTAGATCAATATTGCTATTTACAGTAGGCCTTTAAAGGGCGAGTTTTTTATGGGAGGCAACTGGAGAAAGGAGTGCCTGATGGTGTTTTGTTAAGTTTTTTAAAGTATGGCACCACATACAACTTTCTGGAGAAAGCAAAACTTACTTTTCTGTTGAGTATATTGTTTACATGACTTATTCAAGCAATCATTGCCCCATCCCCAAGCTCTAAATAAAATGTCAAAGTTTAGCCAAATAGCCTAATAAAAATCACATTAAAATGCTTTTAGGGTTGTTTTTTCTGTTTGGGTCTAACGATCTACTGGAAATTAATTAGATCCCTTCAAAATGTAAAAACAGACTGAATAGGTCCCTGAAAGAAAGTAAAGATAATGGATAAAATGAAGGAAGAACTTGTTAAATTATATTACATAAGCCTATGTATATATATTATAATTATAAGAGTGCATGTAGGCCTATATGTGTTATTTCCCAGTTACAGGGATCACATATCCTTTTGAATTGAAGTTGTTTATCTAATATACTCCAACAAATCCCCATATGTTTGCTGAAAAGCGGAAGAAATCAGCATAAAACTGAATAATATAAGCAAAAGCCTCTAAAACACTTAATGTATCTAGACCCAGTGTGCTTATTGAACATCCAAGTATTATCCCAGCCAGCATGATTATGGCGGCCCAAAGTCAATTTGATGTCGGACAAACTTAATGTCCGCTCCCGGCCCGCTGCTGCCGCTGCAGGCGGCTGGGGCTCATTTGCACCTTCGGATTCATATCGGCCCTACATCGGCCCCGCCGTCGGGAGTGATGTCGGCCCCAGGGC
>NW_004797315.1:606109-616440 GCF_000002075.1 Aplysia californica | reverse complement strand
CCTACGTCGGCCCCGCCGTCGGGAGTGATGTCGGCCCCAGGGCGGCTGCCGACCTATCCATCTATGCCGATGTCGAGCCGATGTCGGATTTTTTATGGCCGTCGTATGCCGATGTCAAACCGATATCGGTCCTAGGTCGGAGTTTTCTTGCCGATCTCAACCCGATGTCGAGCCGATGTCGGATTTTTTATGGCCGTCGTATGCCGATGTCAAACCGATATCGGTCCTAGGTCGGAGTTTTCTTGCCGATCTCAACCCGATGTCGAGCCGATGTCGGATTTTTTATGGCCGTCGTATGCCGATGTCAAACCGATATCGGTCCTAGGTCGGAGTTTTCTTGCCGATGTCAACCCGATGTCGTGCCGATGGCAGATTTTTATCGCTGTAACCCCCCCCTCCCCAATTCCTATTTGACCTCCACACATGGTCTCATTTTCGTCGGCGCCACAATGGAGCCATTGTCCATTCAGGTCCTGTAGTTCAATCCTAAAATTAATCAGAAATTGACAGAGCATCTATGATAATAATAATAGATGAAACAGAAGCAAAAGTTATGTGAAGAGAAACAGATTTAAAAATAGGAAGAAAAAACAGAAAAGGAGGAAGACAAACACAAGTGACAAAAAACTGTATAGAACTCTGCATTGTAAATTACTGTTTATTATTATTATAATACAAATAATTGGTACAAATGTTTGCCTCAGCATATATATTTATAATGAGACACACATTATTTTTTTCATGTAGTATGTAGTCCATCTAAAAAACATTTAAAAAATAAAGCAGAGTGCAGCCTCTCTATACGACCTTCGATACCTTTCGACATCCTCTACCAGGTTATGTGGCGACATGGTGCCGAAGTCCCGATTTTTTCCTTACGTATAAATTAAATATATCATTTCTAATAATTTTGGAGGCCTCTCTATAACATTTTTTCTGTTCCCGATGATGTCGCTATAAATAAAGAGGCTGAACTGTAAGCATAATGATAATACTATTGTTGTTGGAAGAAAAATTATGGGGATTACGTCCTTACGTCCCTTTAGTCACAACCTTCCCAATCCTCAACCTTGAATTAAAAACGAACATTAACAAAGTTTACGAGTATACATTTGTGTAAAAACTTGTTGACAAAAACAGGTCTCTCTTAAACAAGGCATAAAAGTTACATAAAAACATGAGATGAGCTATGATCATGAAAGATGATTTAATACAGTTGACTCCGCTTGAGTTAAACCTTTTCTGGGGTCCTAGCACCTCTTCTTTACAATACCCAAGAGTTAAGTTGAACTTTGGATGAGTTGATCTGTTTATTTTTCCCTCCCCTAACATCAGCTCATTTGCAGTCGACTGTATAGTTGGGGGGGGTTCACGGAAAGGTAGATCTACATTGGCAGGATTTATAAAACGGATCTTGCACCCCTCAGTCATGCTCTTTGCGTTCAACAATGTGCACAACCAAACCGAAAGTTAATAAACATACCTAATGTTTACAGAGGTACGGTACAACCAAGGACAACAGTCATCAGAATTACACATTCCACACTCATATAATCTCTTTGTGCACATTCCCTCTTTTTCTGTCATTCTCTCTCTCTATTACTATATATTGCAACCTCACATATCACCAGTCTAAAAGAAAGGGACCCATTTATTTAAAGGGCAAAAAAATCTTGTCTTAGGATAATTTCAATTTAAAAACGCAGCACAAATTTTATTTAAGTCAAAATTTTCAGGGAAAACTCTTGTCATCTGTGCATCAATTTCAATATAAAACTTTGCATAAAATTTAACGGAAGGGATGTCAAATAATTTGTCAGTATGAAGGCAGAAAAGAAAAGAAAAAACAAAGTTGAGAATAAAAACTTGGTAAAAAGCTAAACTTTACACCTCTTAAATCAACCATAATAAAAAAAATGTGTACGAAGATGTAGGCCTACATTAAATACAGTGTACATGATTTATCCAAAACTGATACATGTAGTGTTGTAGACGGGATGTCTAAAAATAGGAGGACCCATTCAAAGTCACTGTTTCCCTTTAGGGGGTTTTCGGGTTTTTTTGTTTGTTTGTTTTAAAGACATGAGTATAACAGGAAATAACCCGTATACAATTGAATGGTTTAAGATGAAACAAGATGACTCAATGTTGGACAGAGGGTCCAAAGAATCTACCCAGAAACATGCCATTTCAAGCTGCGTATTCGAGCTTGAGACAAAAAATGGTCAACTACTGGACAGCCCCCCTTTCCCTGAGATTATTTGACTCTATGTCAGTTTTGAATAAATTCACTTTAGGGCACAAATTCACATTCGTTATGGTTGATCAACAATTTCGGACACAGGCATGAAGAAGGAATGATTACAAATTATGAAAATGCAAGATTAAGATGAAACTCTATATATACAATTATGTTGTGTAATGTAAACCCCTCTAGCCCTCTCTTGTGAAACTCCATCTCACAAATGAAAACCCCAGAAAAGGAGGAAGATGGACAGAAGTGACAAAATTGTGTTTATAGAACTGCATGGTAAATCATTGAACATGTTTTTTATGTTTGCTCAATGTTTACATTTAAAACCAACAGATACATTGCTTGCAAGCATTGGACTGTTTTAAAATTTTTTAGTGAAGTCTAGATTTATTAACTGTAAACTTAATAATTTATTGAATGTCAGATCAAATCAAGTGTGACTGAGGAGAATAAAAACATTAACAAATAAATCACAAACAATGTAACAAAAATAATAATTCAGATATATATTGCAGGGAACAAAATAGCAACTGAAGGAATTTTGAAAGTAGATCACTTTCATACAATATTAACAGTATTACAATAACCAACAATTTAGATTCATGTTGAAATTACCCATTGAGTTGTTTGGGGTTGAAGGTATTGAAAAGAAACACAACACAGTATTCAATTTACTTTTTTTTGATAATTGAAATTAGCATTTCTTTTTCTTTTTAGACAAACCAGCGCGCACAAACACACACTGTAATAAAATGCAAGTTTATTTATGCACAATCCCCTCCTTTTTTTAGACTACACTGACATTTTCTTCATTTTTTGTCTGTAGCCATGAATAATTCACTGATATAGTGTATAACAGATTAAGGCTTTCTTTTGCAGTTGCTTAAATTAATCATCAGTTAAAATAAATACAATGCATATTGCACTAAAAGAACATACTTTTAGCTACTAAAAATCCCAACCTGTGTCAACATTTTTTTAAATCCAAAAAATCCTATTTAAATTTTAAAAATCTGTTAAATTTTAAAAATCTATTTTTTTATTTTCAAAATGCAAGCATAAGTGACTGTTTTCCATTTTTGTGTGTGAAGTCCTCTCATTTGGCTTTGCATTTGCTTTTTTTTTTCATTTTCTGTGACAGCTTGATATAACTCCTATCTGATTTTCATTTCACCATCCGCAGCTCAATTTTTCCTTTTTCATTCTGGAGAAAAGCATTTACCTGCTCCATCCTACTCAGGAGACTTTCTAAAGATTTTATTTTATCGGGCAGCATTCAGTGCATTCAATTACCAGCTTTGGACATGTCTTAATATTTGCGTTAACAATATCAGGGGGGTTGTGTAGCTATGTTTTCGAAGTAGCGGCCTGTTCGTCAATTGTGTTTGTGTTCATAAAAATTTTCTTTGATAAAAGCTCCTGAACAGTTGGAGTTGTACTATTTTTCTTTTTTGTGTCCTTTAGCAAATTATGGTTGTATTCAATAAACAAAAGATCTGAGTTTTGCAACTATGATGCAGACATTGCAAATTAATTTGACCCACACAGGTACAAAAAACTAACCTCATTATCTATCTGCCTCTCTTTGGACAAATAATGAATGAGATCTATAACATTTTCGTACGTCAAGCTTTCATTTCCAACTTAATTAAACAAGTACAAGGGGTTAAAAATATTCATTGTTCAGTCAATGCCACAAGCATCCAGGAAAAAAGACACAGTTCACTTTCAGTGGCCTCAGCAAAAATCCACACAGAATGTCACTTTCCAGAGTCAGTGTTTTCTGCACCACATTCACACTTCCTGACCACACAAATGGTGTCAAAGATGAGTTTTGAAAAAAGTTTCTGAAACCACTCCTTTTCATTTTCCCTTGTTCTCCAACTAAGTGACGCATTACGAAAATCTTGTTGGTAGCAGGAACATCCAGAGGGTCTGGCTTCCTCCCTTTTCCAAGATGAATCATTGTGGCACACAGACCACTGTACATTTCTGCATCTGTGGATTAAATTCATAAACAAAAAAGTTTAAATAAATTCTGAAGCACACTGGCCATTGTAAGTTTTTGCTTCTGTGGATCAAAATCACATGATATGGAACATTTAAATTTTAATTCTGAAACAATGAGGGGTATTACAATTTCTAGATAGAAATATTTAAAACTAATTTTTCTGCAACTGTAACCTTTATCAAGCATCTTAGGGCTAAAAGTTCTGAGTAAAAATAAGTTGTGAAATAATGACAATGACGTGATTAATGTGAAGAATTACTTTTATACCAATATATTCTAAAACTGTACACTGGAAATCTAGCACAGATTGTATCTCATTCCCTAACATGCTGTGAGTAAAAAACACCAACATTTTTTTTCAGTCTTAGAAACCACTGATAAAGATTTGAAAGTCAATCCCAGCTTCCTCTTCTCTGTAAATACGCTTTGAGATCTACAATTATTTGCATGATAGGGTGAAATCAAATATTTTGAAATGCTAAAAAAAAAAGCTAATTTACAGCAAAAATTGAATGACACAGTGGGTTGGAAAATAATATCTAAACTCTATCCAATTACCTACAAGTACTACGAGAGAACTTACCAATTGGTTTCCAAATTGCACTCCAGTAGTCATTTTGTGTGTTGCAGTGTCCGAAGAGGCAGCATCCCCACCAATGCTTGTCCCGTCTATCTTGTCAAAATCCACCCTGTAATGTAAATCAGGAAAAGAAATTCAGTTAAAACTGTCGGGAAGAAATACATTACTGGGTAAGTAAGTATATAGAATATATGTGAACATTAAATGCTCGTACTATTATAGTACGGCCAAACATTCGTAGTGCAACTTATTGTCAAATTTACCTTAATACCAAACATAGACTCTCCAACTTTTGCACAATGACTTGTATCAATAGTTTTTCTTAACAGATCAATATTTTTGTACACACACCTGTTACTTGTATTCTAGAAAATTCCTAAAATAATATATGTGAGGCAGCGTGGTGGAATCAGGCTCTCATCAATTTTTGGGCATGTAGAGTTATTGGTATCATCTTAAAGCTTGTTCACTTGTCTTTATTTGGATGAAAAAAATATCCATTTATCTTGAATACAAGTCGAGATATTAGCGAAAGAAGGAGGTGGGGGTCACCTGTTTTCAGAAGTAAAATTAGAGAGAAAATGGCCGCCAAAGATTAGTTATTTCCTTAGCTTAAGAGTCCGTGGTAACTGAAAATTTACATTCTTTGTGCTTTTAATCAACGCTTTTCAGAAAAATCCACTCAGAAATGAGTTCTTTAAAGGGCATGAAAGGTGTTGAGCCAAAAAACAAAAATTTTTTAAAATTCACAAACCTGCGAAAAAATGCAAGTTTCTTCACTTTGATTATTTTGACGAGAGCCTGATTCCACAACGCTGCCTCACATATACTAATTGAAATATCAAGTGGGTGGTTTTTACAGATTCTAAAAGGTTTATAGCTGGGGCAATATTGCTTTTAAAAGCTAGTCTGTCATCTTTTTCTAATCGTGACATTATATGCTTATTCTGCTGCACTTGTTCTGCAAAAAATGTGTTCACTATAAAATTAATTTCTTATAAAAAGTTTTGCCATTGGAAAGCTGTGATGTTGGCCATATATTTATACGTATACAAAATGTGTATGATCGCGGGAAGAGCTGTGAACTAGTCCCATCTTCCAAGTGGCACAGGTTTAGATCTATAGTATTTTATATAAATTTATGAAGCAAAGTTTTTAAAAATCTTGCCTCAAATGTTGAGGAAAAATATAAATATTAAGTTAAAAACAAAATTGATACAAATTGCGGAACAAAGTTACAAAGTATGGGTGACACAGATTCACCTGTTAAAGAGATATAAATCATACATTTACATTTCACTTTCTACAGGAAAAAATACTTAGTCAATTAAGTAAAAAAAGCAACTAAATTAGGAAGTTTGGGTTGATATTTGTCGTTGTTTTGTTATTTGTTGTTATCTCGACAAAGATAAATATCGAAAGTTAGGGTGGCCATTTTGTTTTCTCGATTGAAAATCAGTTGGGGGAAGTCCCCTATTTTCAACAGAGCGCAAAAACAACATCTATTTCTCCTTCAGCTACTATAATCAGATCAACATCATAACTTCACAAAATTAAATTAAAGCCTTGCGGAACTGCAGACCTTTCGGCATCAGGGCAGCATCCGTGGTAAGCCTTAAGATTAGGCAGTTTGATTTTTTAAAAAAGAAATTAGTTTGAGTCTAGAATTACATCTCACTCTCAGGTGATAGAGGGTGCTGTACGTAACTTGCACTAAACCTTTTAAATTTCGAAAATATTTTGCGGCCAGTTTGTTGGCGGTACAACAGGGTAAATTTACAGTAGTTTAATATGGATCGTTTAATAAATGAGACAGTTGGCGGATGGCAGATGGGGGTGTAAAGGCTTAAATACTATGTTTTTAGTTTTAATAAGAGTTTTACGGCACTTGCAACACAATAGGGTCATCATAAAGGAGGAGGAGAGATCAAGGATGATAGATGTTTGATAGGAAAGAAGTTCAGAAGCAAACCACACCAGAGCACCTGCCAACCACCCACAAATACTATGTTTATAATAAGGATAGTCTTGTCATAAATTGGCAAAACCCGGCGGTAAGTGGGGCTGGCAAAATATCCAGGTTCGACTGTGTATAATATGTACGTGTGTATGTTCTTACCGTAGAGTCGACTGCTTCACTGATTATAAGAATAAATTGGACCTCAGTCAGGCTGTCTCAGTCTGTGTATCCACAGGAATAAGGAATCTGGAAGAGAATTAGATCTAATGGTTAGGCTCTCGGACTCGCAACCGTAAGGTTATGGGTTCGAATCCCGTCAAGGGCCCGACGTTGTGTCCTTGGGAAAGGCACTTTACGCGAATTTTCCTCACTTCACCCAGGTGGGAATGGGTACCCGGCTATAGACAGCGAAAGATCTTGTCAGTTTGTTAGTGTTTGAGCGCTTAATCGGCTGCTTGCACTGTATGCTTCCCGGGAAGCTGAGAATGTTTCGGAGTGTTCTATGGTCTGCTGGGGTAATATTAATAATAATATAGTGTAAAGCGCATAGAGCCTGCTGCTGAGTGGGGATATGCGCTATACAAATGCTATCTATTATTATTATTATTATTAGTCAAAATGAATGATGTGTAGAATAATAAATAATAATACGGATAGCAGAAAGGACCTAGATCTAGACATTATGCAAAACTAAATAATACTCAATATATATAACACACTTCTTACTGACTTCTAGGCCTACTTCTTGCAGGTCAACAAGGTCAAAGAACTGAACATCAAGCTGTTTTTACTAATTGACGCACAAAGTCAAACAGGAAAGCGATGATTAAAAAAATGAAGTGAGCCGTTGGAGGCTATTCGGATTCAAATTCCAGTGCGCGTGCGCAATCACCGGTTACTTGTACCGTAAGCAAAGTCTACTAGATCTATACTCGAGTCCGAATAGTCTCCCGTTGCTATTCGGACTTTTAAACTACTGGTAGGCTATTTAACACTGCGTTTCACGACTACAAAGGGATCAAAACATAAAATTCATAATCAGTCCTGAAAAAGACAGCCCCCTCCTCCCCTTTCTCTCTCTCTTTCTTTTACTTTTTCCCTCTCCATCTTACTTTCCCAGGCCCGCCATCCTAGAAATCGAGGAAGGACAAGGTCGAATTGCTTGTCTGCTTCACATCCAGTACACCTAGATCTAGTGATTGCGCACGAGCATTGGAGTTTGAGTCCAAATAGCTTCACGTGATCTTAGGCCTACGGTATCTTAATATCTAGAAGATTTCTAAATCTAGATCTAGATCTAGATCATTCTAGACTTCTAGATCCTAGTCTAGTCTAGCTAGGCTACTTACCATAGAGTCGACTGCTTCACTGCTCATAAAAATGGGGGGGGGGGGGGGGGGAATTGGACATCAATGAGGATCAGGTTGTCTCTGTACACTGTGCATCTGCCAACATGAATAGAGAATCTGAAAGAGAATGAATAAAAAATAGTTTTGCTTTAAAAAATAATCTAAATTTTATTAACTTCACTTTGACTGATGTCAAAGTCAAAGTAAAAGATGAAGATATAGATCTAGAATAAATTTATAGAATCTATATATATCGAATAGTGATTTAAAAAAAACACAGCAGAGAGAGGTCCTAGACACTGTGATACTACTGATACTGATAGACCTGCAATGAGAACAATGTTAGGCAACAGAAATAATCTGTTGGAGAGAGAAGAAGTTGAAGCACGGGAATTTCCGACGAGATGAAAAAAAAACCCAAAAGGGAGATCAGGGCACCAAAAAATTGGGACTAGATGTAGGCTATATAATCCCTCTAGAGATTATCATTTAGATATCTAGGGCCTATTATGATTCTTCAGACCATAAATCTAGCCATAGATCTAGATTCTAGACTAGCTAGATTCTAGATCTAGATATAGATCTATTATCTAATCAAAATCCAGATTTCTACTGAATAGCCATATATCGTAATAATATAATATACTCTTCGCCACTCTCGAAAATTGATAAAATGACAATGAAACTTCACACACTTCTGTGCAGTGTGCACACAATAAAATAAACGACAAATCAAAGGAAAAAGCAAAAATGTAAAGTAGGAACGTACCTTGAACTTCAACTCGATACTGCTCACAAACCCGACGTCTGACGGTCACGCAAACAATTCAAACATTCATAAATCTTGATCTATCTCTACGACTCCGATCTGGAACTCTGGAACTCCGCGCCTTTTAAAAATGGATTGGATTGACCGGATATGACGCAAAAATGACCCTTCAAAATAGGGTACTCCTGTCCAATTGGCCAAACGAACACCACGTGGCTGTGAGGCGAACCGGGGAAGCCCGGGGGCGGACGACCGCCGATGTGCGACTAGGCTACTTCGGCCCTACTGGAAACACTCAATCGATCGTCACGAAACATAAACACCATTGTTGTGAAGATATAGGCCTAGAGCGCTCTCTCTCCTTTCAATGGCCTTTCAAACAAGAAGGCCCACCTGGACGTGAACTAAAGCCGCTATCGCTATACAGTGCAGCCTCTCTATAATGGCACATCGGGCTATGTCGGGACTAGAAGAAAATGTCGTTATAAAGAGTTGTCGTCATAGAGAGGCAACCCAAAATTACTAACGATATATAGTATAGGAAATATCTGGACCTGGGCTCCATGTCTACAGAGGATGTCGTTATATCGAAGGTCGTTATTGAGAGGCTAAACTGTAATAGGCTAGCGTAATAATAATATGCATACGTATCGATCCCCGGGCAACGGCGATCGCGCACGGTCAGAAGCGGGTGCGTGGCTGGTACAACCGAACTACCTAATAAGATAAACATCAAGTAACTAAATACTTGAACGTAATGAAACAAAATATAGCTATATAATCAGATTTAATAACATTAAAACGTGTCTGAGCATTTGTTTGACGATCAAAGCAAGATATCTGGGGGCTTTTTTGCAGGCTGTCCCATGCAGGCAAGGACTGGGTAATTTCAAAAGAGGCCGGGGTGACTTTTAACTGCGCTTTTCAAGCAGTAAAATGCACATATACTATAGATCTAGGCCTGGTCGAAAATGGCTAAGTTGAAATGACAGAGAGATACATGAACATGGGAAGGCAGAGAGAGACAGACAGACAGACAGACAGACAGACAGACAGACAGACAGACAGACAGACAGACAGACAGACAGACAGACAGACAGACAGACAGACAGACAGAGACAGAGAGAGATGGAGAGAGACACGGGGACGGGGGAGGCAGAAGGAAAGAGATTTGAGAGATAAAGAGAGATATCATGAGAGAACGAAAGAGAGGGTGTATGTGTGTGTGTGGTGTGTGTATGAGAGAGAGAGTTAGAGAGAGAGAGAGAAAGAGAAAGAGAGAGAGAGAAAGCAAGAGATAAAGACAGAAAACGAGAGACTGAAAAGATGGACAGAGAGGGGGCAAGGGAGAAGAACAGAGAGAGAGAGAGAGAGACAGATGATTATAAGAGAGACGCAAATGATTAAG
>NW_004797315.1:601443-603985 GCF_000002075.1 Aplysia californica | reverse complement strand
TTTCTGAACTTTTTACCACTCTTAAATCAGGTCATGATTATGATTTTTTGGCAATGAAAAGCTAGTCTGGACAAAGGCACGCGTTCCTATGACCTTACTATACTGTTACGAGAGCCGTAAACTATTACTAAAACAGGACTTACTTTACTTTTACTTTTATCCGCCGCTTATACCCTTTTGGGTGTCGCAGGAAGAAAGAGACGTATCTCTGCCACCAGTCGGAGAGCTTGGGTCAGGGGGCCACCAGTCGGAGAGCTTGGGTCAGGGGGCCACCAGTCGGAGAGCTTGGGTCAGGGGGCCACCAGTCGGAGAGCTTGGGTCAGGGGGATGCTGAGACTTGTTAATGGACAAAGGCAGCCAAAATTGGAAACCAAATTGCTACTACATAATTTGTAGTATTGTCATCTTTGTTTCTTTGCTTTCTGTTCATGTATTCACATCTTAGTGTAAAAAAATATTGAGACTATTATTCCCACCGTGAGTTTAAAAGTTATAATTAGGTTTTGCACCAAGTGAAAATAAGATTATGTATTGTGATATTTTCTCGATTATTTTGACGGTTGGACAGTCAAAAATAATAATAATAATATGAATTCTCGATTTTGTATCATTCATAACTCAGTGATGCTGCTTCGAATGAGAAGTTTTGTTGATGTTATTCCTATTGTGGGAAAGTTTCTTTTCTTGGGTGGCTTCATTTCTACCTGGTTCTTTGTCTCTTTTGTATTACCCTTTCAATAAGGTCAGCCTTCGAACGCCCCTGCTCAGTCTTATCGGAGATAGACGTTAAATTCGGAGGTCCGGCTTTTTCAATAACCTAATAGTATTCAAAGGGGCCTTAAACCCGTACTTTCACTTTTTCTTAATAAATTAATTATGTTGACTGGTAGCTGCAGCGATATTAAATTTGACCAAATCAAAAACTACACAAAGCACATTGAGTGAGTGGGAATATTCAGGGGAAATAGCACAAGCTTTGGCCAGTGAAACGTAATATACTGGCTACCTCCCTTGCCATTTCTTTGTGCAGGCAGCGCGTGGGGGGGGGGGGGGGAGGAGACAACGAACGATTAGTATTTGAATTATTGATTGTCTAGTTTTTCGTCTAACCGCGGTTAAAACAAGTTACAAAAAATCAAACGCTCTGTTTAATCTTCTCAGATCTTTGCATACCTGTCTAAAGATTGGATGACCAACAAAATCTAAAAGTGATTTCAATCAGGTGACTGCAAACTAAGGTTCTGACAGGTTTTCTTTGATGTTAGCCTAAAGTGGGTCAAAAAGAAATAATAGAGAACTTACAGAGTACACCTAAAACATGAAATAAATGTTGACATATTTTCCTCAAAACGAAACTTAAACATTCGCCAAAGACACACGATTCAAGAGACGGGGTGAGTATTTTTCGAAACTCACGGGGAGGCGTCTTGACAGTTGTGGGGTGAAATCTACAAGTTAACTCTAAAATGTGGGGTACGGGTGGTGTCGCTCTCTCAAAATAAGCAAATAGTTGAGGCATTTTACTGTAAGTCAGTTATTTTATTGAATCTGTGTGTGTGCACCCGAAGAGACTTGATATGGGGTTCAAACAGAAAACTTTTAAAAAATTCGATCTAGATTATTTTTTAAAAAATATTTTTCAAACAGAAAACCTTTTTTTTAAATTGGATCTAGATTATTTTTAAAAAATGTTTTGTTTACTTGCTGGTCTGCATAAGTGTCATGCAAAGTTTTATGGGCACAGGTAAGTTATTAATAAATCAGCTTGAATTTTTTTAATGCGTACAAAATAAAGTAAACAAGATATAGTCTGATTTCCCCTATGCCTTTTCTATTGCCTAAGAAAAAGAATAAGAATAAGAATAAGACAGCAAACTCTATACGCTTTACAACTATTATTACCCCACCAGACCCCAGAACACCCTGAACCATTCTTATATAGTAATTTGTGCAAGGTACAGATTACACGCTCAAACACTAACAAACTGACATGATCTCCGCTGGAAATAAATAAATAAATGGGTAGCCTACCCTTTCCAATATGGGTGAATTGATAAAAATAATTTCTGTAAATTGCCTTTCTCAAGTTCACAATGTCGGGCCCTTGACGAGATTCGAACTCACAATCTTATGCGACTCTGAGAGTCTAACCATTAGATCCCCGACACTTGTCATTACAAATTAAATACTTTTTCTTTTTCTAGCAGTTTGCATACCAGATATTGTACCCAGTTTGTACACAATGGGTGGAAGGCGGATGCTCTGGTGTGGTTTGCTCCAATTTCTTTCCCTTCAAATATCTACAATCCTTCTTTTCTTATCTGTGTATGTTACTCTCTAGTATATTGTAAAACACCTCCAATATTCGGCAATTACAAATAACCTAATTATGTTGCAAGTTCAGTAAAACTCGTACTAAAACTAAAATGTGTATACAACTACTGCTATGATACGATTTTCATTTCCTTTACCAAGTTCTTTCTTTCTTTCTCTCTCTCTCTCTCTGTCTCTCTCTCTCTCTCTCTCTCTCTCTCTCTCTCTC
>NW_004797315.1:596511-601343 GCF_000002075.1 Aplysia californica | reverse complement strand
CTCATCCTACCCCATAAAAATCCCTCACAAAAAAAAAACAATTAAAAAGGAGGGGTACATAAACCAAACTCCCAAGAGATATAGAGTCTGTTCAGTGGCGAGGCTTACAAGAGAGTCGGAAAAAATAAACCCACAGGGTCATATTATTATTAATAATTAATTATGCCTGTTAACACATTAAGTATGTTATTGCAGTAAACAACGCTAATTACACTGTCCCTACATTTACAACATCCAAACAACCAATCAGGAGTGTACAGCGAGCAAAATCATAGACGCGTTGCTTTTTCTTTTGCGTTTGTGGGTTGTTGTTTTTTTTTACTTCAGTTTGAATAAACACAATATAAAAAAATAAAATGGTCATTTGGTGCCGGAGGGAAAAAGTGTGACAGACGGACAAAACAGGAAGGGCAAAGAAGTAGAATCTAACCACGGTTTTCTGTCAGTCTGTCTGTCCGCCTATCTATCCATCTATCAACCTGTCTCCCTCCCCCCCCCCTCTCTCCCCCAGTGTCACCCTCCACCATCTGTCAGTGACATAACCCGTCAGTGTGGCACTAGTGGCAGTGTGGTGTGGGGAATTTCCCCGCCGTGTGTCCCTCTGTTCTGAGCTGACACCAGTGGAATAGTTACAGGTTCTGGACTGGACATCAACAGCTTGCTCTCCACCAATCAAAAGTCTCCACACCGCCCGTAACCAATCGACTCATTAGCATTTAGTCTGCCGTTGCATAATCAAATCCGTGCCAACTGTAATAAGTCATGACGTGGTGGAATCAGGCGCTCGTCAATTTTTGGGTATGTGAACTTTTTTTATCACCTGAAAGCTTATTCATTTACCTTGCTTTCTATGACAAAAACACACGTTTAACTTGAATAGAAGTAGAAATATTTGCGATTGAAGAAGGTGAGTGTTGCATGGTTTCAGAGGTAAAATTATCGAGAAAATGGCCGCCAAAGTTTGGTAACTTCTAAAGCTTGAGAGTCCTTGAAAACTGAAAAACGACATATTTTGTGCCATTAATCAACGTTTTTCACTAAAATTCACATGGAAACGTGTTTTTATATGGACGCAAAAGGTGTTGAGCCAAAAAGCAAAAATTCGAACTGGAGGAAAAATGCCTGGGTTTTTTTTCGATTTCATTATTTTGACGAGCGCCTGATACCACCACGTTGCCTCACTGAATATTTTGGGTCTCTGTGGCTCATGGCATTGGCCGGTCGTGGCGGAATAGTCAGCAATATTGCCCGATATGTGTGCTTGCCAAATAAAAGGAGATTTTTCGACCTGGGGGTGGAAAAATAGAGGGTGGCGGAGAGAATAGGCGAGGGGAGAGGAGGTGGAGGAGGGAGAGGGGGGGGAGGCATGTAGAGAAGTGAAAAGGGGGGGTGGGGCGGTATGAAGCTCTGGCAGATTTTAGTGAAATGTCTGAGTAGTAGTTAGAGTAGTTTAGTAGTAGTAGTAGTAGTAGTAGTGGAAGAAAGCTTAGTAGTAGTAGTAGTAGTAGTAGTAGTAGTAGTAGTAGTAGTAGTAGTAGTAGAAAGCTTAGTAGTAGTAGTAGTAGTAGTAGTAGTAGTAGTAGTAGTAGTAGTAGTAGTAGTAGTAGTAGTAGTCTGAGGTGCAACATTTAGGCACTTCGCTGTCACGTGCATACTGCCCGAGTTCGATCCTGAGTTGGGAGAATAATAATAATATCTAACAACATCTATCGAATATCCCGGTCTTTCTGATGAGAAGTTGTCCCTCTCGGCCAAGTTTGGCCTGTGTAGGCAGAGCAGGGAGCCCGTCTCCTATTATAATATTACCTTAATAATAATAGATAGCATTTGTATACAGCAAATCCGCGCTCAACAGCAAGCTTTCACAATCTATACTGCATGTCCAGCAGACCTGAGAGCATTCTGAAACAAACTCAACATCCATCCTGGGGAGCATAATACAGCGCAAGCAGCCATTTATAGGCGCTAAAACACTAACATACTGACAAGATCTTTCGCTTTCTATGTTCGGGTACCCATTTTCACCTGGGTGAAGTGAGAAAAATTCGTGTAAAGTGCCGTTCCCGAGGACACGACTTTGGGTTCGCGGTTCGAACCCGTAAACCAGTTCCGAAGCCTTCCACCAGCTATGCCCCTTCTCCTAACTCATCGAGGTTACAATAAAATATGTTAGGCCCCATCAGCCTCTCTTCATCAACCCCCTTCCTTATTTACACAAGTACAAGGCTATTACCAATTTATACCAGTAGAGAATCTTTGCTATTACTTCTATGATATGGGTTTCCCCGTTTGCTTTCACCATGTCTTATCACAAGATATCAACTACACACACACCACACACACGCACACCATACACACTTACCCCACCTCCTCTCCTCTCTCTCTCTCTCTCTCGCTCTCTCTCTCTCTCTCTCTCTCTCTCTCTCTCTCTCTCTCTGTGTCTGTCTGTCTGTCTGTCTGTCTCTCTCTCTCTCTCTCTCTCTCTCTCTCTCTCTCTCTCTCTCTCTCTCTCCCTGCTCGACCAGAGATGAGTACACATGTACTGTACACATTCCCGCCTCACAATTCTTTACCTGCGTGCACTCATTTAACATTTAACCCTATCGTACGTCGTGTTTTGCTATCGTATCCATACGACGTTGGGAACTCTGCGCCATCACTTTCTAAAGAGAAAATTTACTCGATAATCCTTCTTATCCATACGCTTTGCATAGCAATCAGTCAAAATGATTTTTTGAGAAATACTGAAAGTTTCAAAGAGATCTTCGTACTAGAAGTATTCTAAAATGTGAAGAATACAACCCCGGGGATACAAAATGAGCGCAGAGCGTACGGATAGGGTTAATCTCCCCTCACACTCACACGTCATGCCCTCAAATCTCAGCCCGCACGTCACACACTCACAATCTGGCTCTGGCTCTGCAACATCTGGAATGTGATTAGTTGGCGGGGGCTCTGCTGTGGGCTTTTTTTTTCAATTCTTAGTTTTAGTAACAGCTTTACGGCACTTGCAACACAATAAGGTCATATAACTAATATAAGTGCCGAAGATTAGACGTGTTGCAAGAGAGTAACAAACACGAAAAAGGAGGAGAGATCAGGCCGATAGACGTTTGGTAGGAAAGAAGGAGCAAGCCACACCATAGAACCCGCCAACCAACCACTCTGCTGTGGTTTGTTCCTTCTCTCCTACCATACATCTATCGCCTTTACACCCCCCCCCCCACCCCCTCCTCTCTTCCTTTACTTTGCATGTCACTCTCTTATAATACTTATAATCCTCTTCACTTATGACCTATTTGTGATGAAAGTGTCGTAAAACTCCAACTAAAATGGGCACTCCGTAAGTTCATCTGGATTCATGTTGGGCTAAGAGTGGATGGTCCCGGTTCGAAGCTCTGCCTGGACATTTTTAGTTAGTTTTAGTAAGAGTTTTACGGCAGTTGCAACACAATAAGGTCATATAAGTGCTGAAGATTAGAAGTGTTGCAAGAGAGTAACAAACACCAAAAAAATAATAAAGGCGATAGATTTTTTTTATAGGAAAGAAGGAGCAAACCACACCAGAGCACTCGCCAACCACCCACCTGAACATTTTTTATCCCGGGTCATTTGTGGCGTTTTCAAAGCTGTCGATCAACCTGAGCGGCTTGATCCTATCGGAGAAAGACGATCAATTCGGAGGTCCAGCCGGTAACCTAATGATGTTAAACATAGGGAGGTTAAACACATTCACTTTTACTTTTCATCAGCTCACAAATAAACTGATCAGCCACGCAATGCCCTAATCCCCCACCTTTCCACTTGTAAGAAGTAACTTATTGATATTAAACATAAGGATGTTAAACCCATTCACTTTTACTTTCATCCTTTTACTTTCATCCTTTCACTTTCATCCTTATACAACTGAACTTCTCAGCCACGCAATGCCCTTGCATGTTCAGTATCCCCCCCCCCCTCTTAAGAAGTAACATAATGCTGTTAAACATAGGGATGATAATCCCATTCACTTTTACTTTCACCCTTTCACTTTCATCCTTACACAACTGAACTTATCAGCCACGAAATGCCCCCCCCCCCTTTCCTCCCACTTAAGACGTAACCTAAAGATGTTATACCTAAGGGTGTTAAACCAAGTCACTTCAACTTTCACCCTTACACAACTTAAATTTCCTACCAACTAAAAATGTTTTAAGTGTCCCGCGCGCTCATAGGACTTTATGCACTTGCGAGCGCTGTAAAACACTTACAAAAACAAAAACAAAAAACAACTTAAATTATCAATATCAGCCACGTCATACTCTCGCTTGGGCCGTACGTATTTCTCAAAACTCCAACATGCGCGAGTTGTGGATTGAGTCACGGCATCACAGCTCACCTCTAAGTCCAAGGTCAAAACGGGAATGTGCAAACAACACGTTAATAGAGAGATGTACGCATGCCCTTCTAGACCTGGTCCTGGATCTCTTCTGTGTCTCTCAGTTTCTCTCTCTCTCTCTCTCTTTGCCTTTGTCTGCCTCTGTTTCTCTCTCTCTCTCTCTCTCTCTCTCTCTCTTCATTTTGTTGTATTAATGGCTTTTAGAATGTATTTAGGTGTATTTATTGTTCCTTTTTTAATGTTCTCATTGACCCTAGCAGTAACTTTTTTTTTTCTTTTGGTCGGACTGAGTCCTGGTCTGTCTTTGTTTATTGTTGTTTTGGGAATATGTGTAGTGCTTGCCTGTTAGAGGAAGGGGCGGGGGGGATTGGATATTCATAGTGTATTCCAATGAAGTAGGGGAACAATTAAATAACAGCCTAATTTTTAATAGCCTTTTGGTGAAACGAACGGC
>NW_004797315.1:594391-595906 GCF_000002075.1 Aplysia californica | reverse complement strand
GAAGTCAACTATATCACTATATCATTATGTTTTCCAATAGAATGTTGAGCGCAGGATGAATGCAAGTGTGTGTGTGTGTGTGTGTGTGTGTGTGTGTGTGTGTGTGTGTGTGTGTGTGTGTGTGTGTGTGTGGAGAAAAGGGGGGGGGAGGAGCTAATATCGTCAGTGGTCCAAGTTAGTTAGGGTTTTGAAGGAAGGAGTGTTTGGGATATTTTTATTCCGTGCGGGTTGCTGTTGTTGTTGTTGTTGTTGTTGTTGTTGTTAATGATGATGATAATGATGATGATATGATGATGATGATGATGATGATGATGATGTTGTTGTTGTTATAGTTGCTGCTGCTGCTGTTGTTGCTATTGTTGTTATTATTGCTGCTGTTGTTGTTGTTATTTCCCTTTTGACAAAGTTATCAATATTGAACTGTTCACATACTGTAAATCTTAAATCTAAGTCAGGAGGGAATAGAGCTCTTGTTCTGTTTATCTCCGTCAAGATTGTCGTCGAAAAGAAATGGTGAAATAGTATAGGTTTAACGCCCCCACCCACACTATTAGGTTATTTCAGAGGTGGGACTTACGAGTGTAACGTACGTCTCCGAAAGGACAGAGCCAAGTGGGACATTCGTGTGAAGTGCCTTTCCCAAGGACACAACGTCGGACCGAGCTGAGGCGCGAACCCCTGAACTTACGATCTCACGATTACGAGTCTGGTAGTGGTAGCGTAACCACGAGGCCACTTACGCCTCTGAGATTGTTGTCGAGTACGTATAGTTCAGGTAGAAATGTACTGTGACCTCTGACCCTGGAACGTTCACACATTTTGTTTACCTGAGGAAGCTCGGGTCTGGTGTGTGATATTTTTTTTAATGTTATTAATGTAGGTATTTTTAGCTTTAGTAAGAGTTTTACTCACTTGCAACACAATAAGGTCATACAAGTGTCGAAAATTAGAGGTATTACAAGAGAGTAACAAACATAAAAAAGGAGGCGAGATAAAGACGATATTTATTTAATATAGGATAGAAGGAGTAAACCACACCAGAGCACCCGCCAACCACCCACATAGGTGTTTTTTACATCCTCATCCACGTTGTTTTGACTATTTAGGAAGTGGGCTTCTGACAGACTCTGTCTCTCGGAGCCAACCCGGGCGGAGAGGGATGCAACACCCCAGCAGAAAGGCCGAGGTGCCTACATATACTCAATAAAAATTCTCCACACTCGGGAATCGAACTCGAGTCTCCTGTATACGACAGCAGTGGGCCTGGCGTCTACACCAGTGACGTCGTAACTACTGTGGGTTTTTCAACCCATTTAAACTCAAACCAAACAGGATTAGGCTAACTAAATTCTCTGCATGTTTAAAGAAAATGTTAAGACTTTTCTTTATGAATTACTCGTAGAATGCAAAGTATTTTTCTCGGGGGTTTTCCAATCTTCAACAAAACCAATCTCGTCGAATATGTATTACTCAATAAATTACTGATGGCTAGTATGCATGGGTTCAGTTGGCAGC
>NW_004797315.1:590623-594291 GCF_000002075.1 Aplysia californica | reverse complement strand
TCCGTGACCCCAAAATAGAATCTGCCAGCCCTACCACAGAGACAAAAGGACAAGGCAAAACGCCAAGACTCGGGGAAAACCCGACATCCCCCTCCCCCAACCTCCCACACAAACCATTCGAGGTCACCGAGAAGAAAATGGTACCAGGTAACCATTATTAATAATAGTATATGATATGTAGTGTGTTTGTCTCTCGGAAAGTGTCAGGTCTGTAGTTTGTGGCTTCACCATTTGTCCATTACGGTTAGCAGTTTTTTCGAAGAAAGTATCACAAGGTCATGTTACTAGAAATGAGACATTTCTGGCAAGAGTTGGGTTGGGTTGTTGTTTTTTTGTGGGGGGTTTTTTGTTAGTTTTTTTCTTTGTTTTTGGTGACTGTGGTTTTTTGTGGTCTCTTTTTGCTTTTTTCTGCTTTTTGCGGGGGGGTTTTCTCTAAAAATAGCTGTTTTTACGCTCTTATTCACACGATTTAAATCATTTATTAAGAGTCGTGTTTGGGCCTGTCTGTTATACAGGCCAACTCTTGCTGGCTGAGAGGGATTCAACATCCCAGCAAAAAGACCGAAGATACTAAAAATTATCCCCATTCGGTAATCGAACTCGGATATCTTTCGTGCGAGAAGGAGGCGCTTTTATACCGCTACACCACTTTATACCACTACACCACAGACACCACGCTTCCTCAGAATTACAAAGTTCTTTCTAACAGTTTTGGCTTTTTTGAGTTATTAAGACCTTGAGGTCAAAAACCTAATTTTAATGCTCTACGTTATCCTTTTTCAAAATCGTATGATCTTTAGGGGTCGTTATTAAGAGATTCAAAGAATTGCATTCGAAAAAAGTTGTAAACCTCAACTATTTTAACGTCAAATTTCTCAAAAACTCGGTACTGAGCAGAGAGAACTTTGTGATTCTCTCTAAGGTAACGACTAGTCTGTCGAGAGAGAAGAGACCTTGGTCAAAGTTGGTCAAACTGGGTGAACGGAAGGTGTCCTTGAAACACAGGACGCCCTGACGTCACTGGGCAACAGATGCTACCATGGAATCAATGGTGTCGTGACGTGGAATGTTCTGGATACCTGGGTCCAGCTGTCTGATCATACGCACTTAGTAATAATAATAAATGACATTTATATAGTGCTCAACCCCGATTTAAGTACACAGGCTCTAAGCGCTTTACAATACAGTACGACGTACAACAGTAACATAAAACTTTGTGTTCTGACTAAAACAATTTTTTTTCCTAATATTCAGCTTATTAATTTAAAAACAGAAACAACATACACACATGCACACATACACACATGCACACATACACACATGCACACATACACACATGCACACATACACACATGCACACATACACACATGGCGCCGTCAGCCAACATAGTCGTATGTGTTTGTTTTTAAGGCGCTTGCAACACAATAAGGTCATATAAGTGCCGAAGATTAGATGTATTACAAGAGAGTAACAACACGAAAGGAAAGAAGGGCAGTAAAGACGATGGATTGAAGTTTGACCCATGTCAAAGGTCGGGATGTGGCTGACGATTCGACATGAGGCTGACTAATCGGAAATGCGCTAAGCAGCCGCAAACTAACTGGCGAGGACTACAGAGGGCAAGATGTGGTAGTTTTGGTGGTTCTGCTACTCTCACTTTCATTAAATGCCTCAACATGTCCGGGGAAGTGGTCATGGGGCGAATTGAGGCGGTCATAAATGGTCGCGTTTAATGACAAGCGGGCTAATCCCGGTTTCGGGGGCTTCCAGAAATCTTGACCTTCACCAAAAGTGGTCATTGCCCTATCTATAGGAGAAGTTTGGTTTCATTGATGTGTATATTTGTTTGCTCATAAAGAAAACTCTCCTTGTCTTCTAAAGAAACTGAACTTTACCTTCGATTTTCTCAAAACAGTGTTTTTCGGGATAGCCCCCTTGTACTTAAAAGTGACCAAATAACCTCCTACCCTCAGCTATCAGTAAATAATGAGGATGTCAGGCTACTCGGTGGATGAGAGATTTATTTCTCCAACAGCAAAGGGCAGCTGATGAGGAAGCTTTTATCCAAAATGGCCACCAGAAACCCGTGCGTTGTCTTCTCCAGCAGATACGGGAACTTATGAGTATATTTCTCTGGAAGGTGACGATGAGCCAAAAACCTATCTTGTAAAAATCTTAAAGCTACTGAAACTGAAAGTAGAAAAATGAAGTGTTGAAAAGAGCTGGAATTGAATATATCAACACAACAATAAAAAGAGGAGATGGAGATATCTGGGACATTACTAAGAATGCCGAAGACGAGATTGCCCTATCGGACATGACATTGGAAACCAACTGGAAAGAAAAAAAGCTGGAAAGACGAACTGGAAGCTATAGAGGCACAATAGGGGACGAGACAACACCCAGGGCCTGAATGTGCCGAAATAGGAGGACATGGCCAGGGACTGACAGGCGTGGCATCGACTGCTCTCCGCCTTATGTACCTGACGGTATAGGGAGAGAGTAAGTAAGTAAGTAAGTAAGTAAGTATTAAAATAAAATCCTGAGTAATACAAAACGGGTTTTTTCCCTCTGAAAACCTCCAATTTTGACTTAAAACAGTGTTGACTGACAGAGGCAATGTAGAATTACCTGAGTTGTTTTGTAAATTCACTGAGCTCACCAAGGCCACGGGGAGTATTGCCAGTTTGTCAAAGGCCTCGACTGCGCCCTGCATGATGGAAGTTATCACTGGCACCCTCAAAAAGAGTAAATTAATGATTGATTAATAGTATGAATTGAATTTTATTTTTCAACTGTTTTTAACTAAAGAACATTCATTGTTGAAATTCTACAGAGTAGCTTTGATTTGCCTACAAAAAGGGATAAATATTGAACAACACAAACTGAATTGATATTTAAGAGAGACTATCTTTACCAAACAAATTTCAAGGTGGATATTTTTTTAAAAAACTTAAATTACGACTACAGGTTTAAGTGCTGTAGGCATGACTGTCATCAATACTCAAATACTTAAATGAAAGTGTAACAAATTGAGCCTGTGACAAACTGAGCCTGTCACAAACTGGGCAGCCCCTGACCACGGCAAGAGGACAAACTCAGGAGCAGGGAAAGAGATTGGGACACACGTAGGGACACACGTAGCCCTCGTTCGTTTAACAAGTGGGGGACATCACTGCCAGAGGCTGTAAATATTGATCTCTGCCACGAACTCTAGTACTAATTTATATGGTCGCTTTTAAGGACAAGCGGGCTAACCCAGATTTCGGGGGTTTCCACAAATCTTGACCTACTCCAAAAGTGGGCATTGCCCTACCTATACGAGAAGTGTGGAATTACTGGTGTGTATAGTTGTTTGGTTATAGAGAAAACTCTCCTTGTCTTTTAAAGAAACTGAAAAAGGGGCAAAAAATGTACCTTCGATTTTCTCAAAACAGCATTTTTCGGTATAGCCCCCTTGTGCTTAAAAGCGACCATCATATAACCTCCGTGGAAGCAGGGCATTGCTGGTCAACTCTGACGTATGTTGTGTAGGAGTGAGGCACTTCACTGTCGCATGCAGAAGAGGTGAGTTCGAATCCCATGTCAGAAGGTTGTGTGAGTTTGTGTGTATGTGTGTGTGTGTGTGTGTGTGTTGCGTGTATGTGTGTGTGTGTGTGTGTGTGTA
>NW_004797315.1:588567-589915 GCF_000002075.1 Aplysia californica | reverse complement strand
GGACATGTTCCGACTGTAGCGCCCCCAACACAGTGGACAAGTATGACTAGACAGGCAGGTCAAAACCGACCGCTTCCTAAATTAATGTTCTAAATTGTTTCGATGGGGACGTAAAACCACTACCAGCACCACCATCATTATCTTCATTTCACCTCCCCCAATAACAACCAGAACATCAACAACAACAACAACAACAACAACAACAACAACAACAACAACAACAACAACAATAACAACAATATCAATAACATCATTACCATCTCCCCAAAAACAACCACCACAACAACAAAAACAACAGAAACAACAACAACAACAATAATAAAAAAGCATAGATTTATTATGAATTGGTTATGAGGGTGGTATTACTATCATCAAGGAGGTTTACGTTGGAACCTCACGGAACTTCCAGCCTCCGTGAGTGCAGTTGTCTTGTAGTGTAGTTTTAGTAAGGTTTTACGGCGCTCGCAACTGCATAAGGTCATATGGGCGCCAAGGGGTGAATGTCAACAGAGAAGTCCAAAAGGAAATCAGACTTACTCTGCACACCTCTCACGCCTCAACAGCACAAAGTCTGCTTCGACTATCAGGGCACCCCGAGAAAAGCAGTTCACGAAAGAGTGACAAAAGCAGTGGAGGGAAAATGACGATAGTAAGGATGAGGAAAGAAAAAGCAGCAGCCCCCCCTATGTTGTTCCGGCACTGTGTGAGCATAAATCAGCGCATTTACAATTCTACTGTGCATAAGAACATGTTAATATACTCCCTTTGGGAATGGCCTAAAGACATTTCAATCAGTATCACTGCCCTGATTGGGGGGAAGGTCAGTTGTCTTGTACGGGGTGAGCTTTAAGAGCTGTGGAACCTCAGCGTCATCGTCCATCAAGTAGAATCGGGCTCATGAAAGTGCATTAATAGTAATAATGATGATGATAATTATGAAAATGATAAGGATAATGATGATGATGATGATGATGATGATGATGATGATGATGATGATGATGATGAAGGGGGGGGGGGTGATAATATTAATACAGAAATGAAGAGAAAGGAAGGATAAAAAGAAAGATAAAGAGATACACGCAACAATGATGGGAACAATTTCGCTGGACTGCAGAAAAGGGGAGAGGACGGAGAGATAAATTTAAATAGACAGTAGGGGGGAGAGAATCATAAATAGAGAAAGCCAAAAAAAAGGGGGAGAGAGAGTGCGGAAAAGAAGGAGACACATAGAGACAAAGAGTTGGAGAGGTAAAGGAGGAAAGCAGAGAGAGAGAGAGACAGAGAGAGAGAGACAGACAGACAGACAGACAGAGAGACAGAGAGAGAGAGAGAGGCAGACAGACAGACA
>NW_004797315.1:585822-586932 GCF_000002075.1 Aplysia californica | reverse complement strand
GTGTGTGTGTGTGTGTGTATGTGTGTGTGTGTGTGTATGTGTGTGTGTGTGTGTGTGTGTATGTGTGTGTGTGTGTGTGTGTGTGTGTATTAATTTTGTTGTTGTGAATCATTGAACTGTTTGTTTGGTTTTTGAGGATTTGATCAATTAATTGTGACAAAACTATGGTAGCGTTTGCCCTCTCATGGAGGTAAATCTGAGCGTCCTCAAATTATGCATCACAGCACATCAAATTAAAGGATTTGGCGAAACTGTAATGTACAGTGTGCACATGGTATTGGTATTATACGGGGTGCCCACTACGGCTGGATCGGGTCGATCGCCCGACTCGATCGCCTGAAACTGAAAACAAACACGTTTGTTTCTGAGGCGAGCGAGCCGGGCGATCGGGCCGATCGGCCGATCCCATCCGTAGTGGGCACCCCCTATTAGGCTCTACCTTCAGACGAGGTTTTTGTTTGGCCAGATCACATTACCACTTAAAGGACCGTGGGCGGTTAGCGAGTGCTCTGGTGTGGTTTGCTCCTTCTTTCCTATCAAACATTTGTCGTCTTGATCTCTCCTTTTTTTTGTGTGTGTTTGCTACTCTCTCGTAACACCTCTAATCTTGGGCACTTATATGACCTTATTGTGTTGCAAGTGCCGTAAAACTCTTACTTACACTAAAAAAAAAAAGACTTACAGGCCGATCCTAAAGACACTTGTGAGGCCGGAAAAGTGGTGGCCATTATCTGTGTCAAAAGCCAAAAAGCATTTACCCGGAACTTGACCAGGAAGAAATGTGTAGAAATTGTCCAATCACAGCTAGCTTTCCACAGATTATATCATGCCCGTTCTTCTAACGGAACAACCTTCTTTTTTTCTTTTGTTTTTTTTTCTTTTGTCTTGTTTTGTTTTGTTTGGGGTGGGGGGTCGTGTTGTGTTATTTGTTTTTGGGGGTTTTTTTGGTTCTTCTTGTTGTTTAGAAAGGGAAAGGGGTGGGGCAGCTTGTGAGGTAGACAGATTAGATCTAGTGTAAGCCTTATAAAGGGCTCTGTTATAACCGTGTCAACGATAGGAGGAGAAACACGGGGGCGTTGTGTCACACCCTGAAATCCTGAGGGGAGGGGG
>NW_004797315.1:582952-585722 GCF_000002075.1 Aplysia californica | reverse complement strand
CGGGGGGGGGGGGGGGGGGGGCTCTCGTGGCCTGGGGGTTAAGATGTTCGCCTCTCATTCAAAGACCCTGGTTTCGAATCCGGGTAGTGACTGAAAAATGTTCTTCTCTAAAATAGTCTCCTTTCACCTCTTTTCCTGCTCTCTTACAATGTGCTGTCGTCTGCTTTCGTCTCCTCTTTCTGCCCCCACCCCCTCACCTCCTTTGCCCCTTCCTCTGGGCTCCTGACTATCTCTGCAGCCTTTCTACTACTACTCATTTGCTCCTTCTTACTGCTGTCTTTCAGCCACACCCCTGATTTTCTAGTAAGAAAGATCTACCTCTAGCCTTCTCGGACAAGGGCAAAAAATCTCGGAGGACCCATGTGCAAGTTGTGCACGTTAAAGATCCCTTGATGGTCTAAAATCGATAAGAGTAGGCTTCGGCCGCCACCTGGGAAACATTCAAAATTTCCTACCAACTGAAAAAGTTTAATGAGTCCCGGGCGCTCATATGACTTTATGCAGTTACGATCGCCGTAAAACACTTACCAAAAAAATGAATTCTTGAACTTTTTGTCTTGCTTTTCCAGGGTTTGTTTTTTTAATATATTGCTCAAAGACACTTCCATCACGAAAAGCACTCTTTCAGCCTTGTCCATTTCGCAATGACATAGAAATTGTGAGCTCAATTTGGCCCAAAATTAAGGTCAAGCAATACCACATATCAGCTATATGAATCACTCTCTTTCGCCATTAACACTGTATTACTATACACGTTTACAGTACTTTTCCGAACACGACTCTGACATTACATAACTGAAATAACTCAAGGTAAGCCAACAAAAGAATCACCCTTCGCGTTTGTCGTAATTAGATTAAAGGCACTTCTGTGACAAATTCGGCTTGTTATGGGATTCCAAAATAGATGAAGGAACTAATTGTTTGTCAGCGCTAAGTGGCAACACATCAGTCTCCTGCAGGAGAAGGCGACACGAGAGTGGCGCAGAATTTAAAAAGTAAACAAGCAGACGAGGCGGAAATAAACAAGTCTCCAGATTGGCACAGAAATAAAAGGTTAAAAAAAACAAAAACAGGCGGGGCAGAAATAAACAAGTCCCCAGATTGAGTGCTCTCTCGTGATGTCACAACCACAACTGAGGACAACAGATTCGCTCAACTCTATTCTTGGCCCGTCTATTTCTGGTTCCATAAACATGGCATACTAGAGGCAGGTCATTCCTTGCTAAGGGCGTTGTCTCAAATCGTTATTCCAGACAAGTCGAGATATCGGCAGACGAGGAATCTGACAGCGAGCTTGGCAGGACTAGAACCATGAATTTTACCATGGAACAGCACGGGATGTTTTGTGTTTTTGTTAGTTAAGCTGAGCTTTTACGGCGCTTGCAACTTCATAAGGTCATAATATGAGAGCATTTTGTGTTTTAGCATCGATGATCTCGTTGTTAGTCTGTTGGGCTCGCAGCCGAAAGGTTGTGGGCTCGAACCTCATCAGGGGCCTGTCCTTGTGTCCTTGGGAAAGGCTCTTTACACGATTTTTCTTCATTTCACGTAGGTAGGAATGGGTAAAAAGTTGTTCCCGCTTCTGATCCGGACATCGGGAATTGTTTTGTTAGTGAGACAACTTCCTGGGTCTTCAGCATATTGTGGTAGGGTGGCCAGTTCCTTTCCACGCCACCTTTACTTCCCCAACTCGAAGTCAGGTACCCATTACTGCTGGGCGCTGGGTGTGCAGGAGGGGGCGAAAAAAATCTGTGTCCGAACCGAGGTTCGAACCGGGACTTTCCGCCTCGGAAACGAGCGCACTAACCGCTCCGCCACCTCACTCTGTCAGATTGTTAAAGTTTGAGGATATAATCGGCTGCTTGGACTATTATGCTTCCTGTGAAGCTGGGGGAAATGAGAAAGGGTTTGGGTGTTCTGGCATCTGAAGGGGTAATAATATATACAGACTTCAACATAAGTTAAGGACCACCTTGAGAGACAGCCCTCATTTTTTTTAATCCAAAAAAAAAAGACAGCAAGGAATGTTTCACTATTTTTGGCTCTGAAAGTGTTAATAGGTTAACAATGCATACTGCAAAGCTTCCTAGAGGGGCTAAACCGTAGCGTGCAGCACGGAAATCCTCAGGGAATGTTAGCCAAATTTGCAAGTGGTCCTGAGCTTAGGTTGAAGTCTGTAGATTGTAAAGTGCAAAGAACTTGCTACTGAGCAGGGATACGCCCTGTAAAGATACTATTTACCATGTCATCGTTTACTTCATCAACAGGAGCGGTGTTACTGACTGAAGTGTCTTTAGGCCATTCCCAAAAGGGGGGAGGGCATTAACATCTTTAGTTCTTATGCACAGTAAAATTGTAATTGTAAATGAGCTGATTCATCAATGCCATGCTCATAACTGTGCCTGAACTGCAACAGGGAACTGCTTTTTTCTTTCTTTATCCTTACTATCGTCATTTTTTCTCTACTTCTCTTGTATGTTTGTCACACTCTTGTGACCCGCTATTTCCGGGGTGCCTTGATAGTCGAAGCAGACTTTGTGCTTTTGAGGCTAGAGAGGTCTGATTCCCTGTAAGGACTTCTCTGTCGACATCCCCACCCCTTGACGCTCATATGACCGTATGCAGTTGCGGCGAGCGCCGAAAAACCTCTACTAGAACTAAACTTTACCAACACCCGGGAATACGAAGCAAAGGGAGATAACAGTTTTCCGCGTCATGGCAGACACCACTACGTGGGTTGTTTTTGCCTGCCCGATGTCGTTGAAGGTGT
>NW_004797315.1:581727-582852 GCF_000002075.1 Aplysia californica | reverse complement strand
AGACAGACAGACAGACAGACAGACAGACAGACAGACAGACAGACAGACAGACAGAATTTTCACGACGTGACATTGTCATTGCGATAAGTAAACAATTAAACAATTGAGCAATGAAACAGTACCGGGCACAACACTGCCTAAGCGAAGGGAATTAATGACTGCGAATTGGCCAGCTTTTATAAAACAATCGGACGCTTAGCCATGTTACAGGAGCAACTGACTGTACCAATAGAAAACGGCTTAGCGATTGACCCCCTCGGCAAAGGTCACGTACATATTTAACGTTGTGAGTAAGTGTACAAATACTCTGAAGGTTTCATCGTTCTCTAGACAACGCCAAACCAACCCCTCACCTTTCACCCCAACCATGAGTAAGTTTGGTAAAGCAGCTCAGAGTTTATGATCTTGCGCTCAGACCAGGTTCTCTTGCCGATTCTATATTTAGATGTGTTGTGATGATGATGATGATGATGATGATGATGATGATGATGATGATGATGATGATGATCATGATGATCATGATGATGATGATGATGATGATGATGATCATGATGATCATGATGGCGTTAACAATATCAATAATGATAATAATAAAAGCATTAATTTACATAGCCAATATCCACGCTCTACAGCATGCTCTATGCGCTCTACAGCTATCCTTACCCCCATTAGACCCTTGAACAACACTCAGATACATTCTCGGTTACCCAGGAAGCCTAAAGAGTAAGCTACGGATTGCACGCGCCCAAACACTAACAAACTGACAAGATCTTTCGCACGTTTAGGAAAAAAATAACTCAGTTACACAGTAAAAACCTCAAAATATCCATAATTACAATATATTATGTTCTCACTTGATCATGACGTCCTCCACCTTGAACCAGGTCTCGATGACCCCCGTGGTCCTGACTCGTGCCCGGAGCACGTCCGTGGGAGTGGGCGTGTACTTGATGGAGCAGATGCGCTCCATGTTCTCAAAGTAGCTGAAAAATATAGAAGAGCAAACTGTGAAAGCCTAACCACTAGACTACAGATTTCTGATGCCACACGGCTGACGTTTAGGAAACGTTACACTCATTTTTTAACTTAATGGTGCAGCTGCATGCTTTCAAAGTAACTGTTATA
>NW_004797315.1:578634-580101 GCF_000002075.1 Aplysia californica | reverse complement strand
AGCGTCTTACGAGGAAAAAAAGCACCCTCGACAGATTACGAGGAAAAGGATGAAATTACTGCCGCTCTGTGACGTAGGAGAACTAAAGAAGGATTTTATCCCGCTTTGTTCTGCTATTGCTTTTATTTCGTGCCAGGTATCACTGCCAATAAAAACCAACAAAAACAAAAAAACAAAAAAACAACGACAAATCTCAGATCTGATAAACACCGCAGGTGGGGGAGCATTTACGTAACTCAGATTGACAAAAATATAACAAAGAATGACAAAAATATAACACAATGATAACAATACATTTCTATCCACGGCCGGTTGCTCCCATGCCTTAAGTCTATTAATTTTTCAGGTTTTTTTAATTTGTATTTTATTTTTTTTAAATTTATTTTGAATTGCTGTTTGTTTTGTTTTTTAATTAATCTGTGGTGTCTTTTGCGTGTGCTCAAGAAATATTGTGTCAAAATTCAAATTCTAAATATTAAAAAAGCCAGAAAAGATAACATTATTATAATGTTCATACAATTGTAGAAACAATGAACAATGTAACAGTTTGTTCATTTTTTGTTTATTTGTTTGTTTGTTTTTTATTTGTTGTTGCTGTGTGTTTGTTTGTTTGTTTGTTGTATTTTTTTTGCGGTTGTTGTTGTTGTTGTTGTGTGTTTGTTTGTTTGTTGTTGTTATTGAGTTTTTAGTGGTTGTTATTTTTGTTGTTGTTTGGGGGAGGTTGTTTGTCTTTTGTTTATTTCTTTTTTTGTTTGCTTTGTTGTTTGTTTGTTTGTTTGTTTTTTGTTGTTGTTGTTGTTGTTGTTGTTGTTGTTTTTGTTTTTGTTTTTTTTGTTTTTTGGGGGGCTTGTTGTTTGTCTTTGTTGTTTTTAGGGGGTCCTCTCTCTGGCGCAGTTTTACTTTTTTGGTGTTGTACATTTGTACCACTTGACGACCATTTGTCTTTCTGTTGTTGTCTGCAGAGCTTGTTGGTCACTGTGAGGGAGTGGTGCCGGGATAATCCAGCCAACTGGGCGACCGTCCATCTGCGGGGAGGGAGGGGTGGGGAGAGAGAGAGAGAGAGAGATCCTCCCAAACCCATCCCCTCCTCTCCCAACATAGAGATTGGGCGAGTGAGGGAGGGGGGGGGTAAAGGGTAAAGAACGGTCATGGAGGATCAGGTGACCCGAGCTTTGGGGGACACAGACATCTCCCCTTAGGCATTATGTCTGCATGTAAGACTTCCGGTAAGTTGATCCATCACAGCCCACACAATCTTGGCTAACGCGGGGGCATTACTTACATGTCTCCCGGTATGAGTCACGTCAGAACGCCTAGTATCCTTTTCCCTTGCCTTCCTTTTTTCACAACAGACTATCACAAGCGTATCTTATCTCATCTTTTTCTTTCTTATTGCACGCTTACAGATAAACACAAAAATACACTAACACTGACGTACACACAGATGTACACACTCAAACGCACCCC
>NW_004797315.1:576048-578134 GCF_000002075.1 Aplysia californica | reverse complement strand
TTATTTATTGCTATTTTTGGTAGGGGGGTCTTTTCGTTGCTGTTGTTTAATGTTTATTGCTGTTTTTTATTTTTTGTTTCTGGGAAGGGGGGAATGAGGGGTGGTTAACTGCTTTAAAAAATGTTTTTCAAAAAATTGCTGCGCCACTAATTGCCTTGAGGGGTTAACGTAAAAACCCGTGCACTTTAACCTGGAGATAACATCTAATGTTGTTGACAAAACACCTTTCTTTCATTTTTGGCGTCAATTTTATTTTTTATTATTTGTTCAATCGAAAGTTACTTTATGTGCGTGGACAAAAATTAAAATGAAACAGTCACTAGTTGGGTTTTTTTTGGAAGAACACTATTTTTAAAAAGTAACGCTGCCATAAAGCCTCTTTATCTTGATACTGCTGTGAATTTTTTAACCCTATCCGCACGTCGCGTTTCACTATCGTATCCATACGGCGTGGGGAACTCTGTCCCACGAATTTCCAAACTGGAAATTTACTCATTATCCAATCCGTACGCTTTGCACAGTAGTCTGTCAAAATGACTTTTTGAGTAATACTGAAAGTTTCAAAGAGATATTCGTACTAGAAGTAGAAATATTCTAAAATGTGAAGAATACAACCCCTGGGACTTCAAAATGACCGCAGGGCGTACGGATAGGGTTAAATGGTAACACCGACAAAAGCCTCTTTATCTCGAAACAGCTGAGAATTTTTTGTTAAGGCGTTTTGTCAGTGTACGATCGTCATGTTGTTGTCTTTTAGTTTTAGTAGAGGTTTTACGACGCTCGCAACTACACCAGATCATATGAGCGCCAGAAGATTAGAGCTGTTACAAGAGAGTAACAAACATAAAAAAGAAGAAGGGGAGATAAGGACGATAGATGTTTGATAGGAAAGAAGAAGCAAACCGCACCAGAGCACCCGCCAACCACCCACATGTTGATATTTGATTCTGTCTGCTTCCGGGACTAGCGAGTTGAGTAGTTTGTAAGCTGGTCATTTCTGAAACACCGAACTGAGATAGCATCTCAACTGTGATCTGATGAAACACATTTTTTTTTTCATCTCGGGAAGAAAAATGCGTTTTATCAGATCACTGGTGATGTGAACGGTCGATACGCAAGAAAAAAATGCGTTTTGTCAGATCATCTCGGAAAAAAATGTGTTTCATCAGATCACATCGGAAATAAATGCGTTTTAACAAATCTAAAAAGCTAATTGTTTTAAAAACTAGTCGCAGTTAGGCTTTCATAATTATATCTCAATTTAGCTTTCGACATGTAGAATTCATTAGTGGAATTTAAAAAATTGCCGCCAAAATGAAATAATGCGTTTTGTCGGATCACGGCAGAATTCTGCTCAACTGTGTTGCGCAAACTGAGCCTAAATGAGACAAGCGAACACTGCCTTCACTTACGGTAAGGGGGTGAAGGTTTTGTTTTAGTTTAGTTTTAGTAGGAGTTTTACAGCACTTGCAACACAATAAGGTCATATAAGTGCCGAAGATTAGAGGTGTTACAAGAGACAGTAACAAACACAAAAAAGAAGTAAGGAAGATAAAGACGACAGTTTTTTTTATAGGAAAGAAGGAGCAAACCACACCAGAGCACCCGCCAACCACCCACTGAAGGCTTTATAGTGAAGAGAGTTTGCCAAGGACCGTACAAAAAACTTTACGGTAAAACCTCCTTGGAGTCCGCTCATATTATTTTAAATCGATAAATTCACCATTTATTTTTCCAGGTGTTTGTGTTGGCGGAAAATCCGAGTGATCATGAGTGAGTCTGGAGGTCAAACTCATGACGCTCGAGGTGACCAACTTTCTGCTGGTGTTTCTATAGATCAAAAGACCACACCTTTCGCAAGCCATTATTTATTATTGGCTTTTTGTGAGTCGGAAATAATTAATGTTAATGATTATTGTAGTCTTGCAATCCCTAAGAGGATCTAGCCTACACATTAAGTACATTAATGAATTGTTTAATCATGTGCACAAGGACTTTTGTGGTCTGAATCAAATCTATTAGCTTTTGTTCTGAGAATAAGAATAATGAAATGAGAATAAGTAAAATTGTATAGATTCTATATAAT
>NW_004797315.1:572167-574031 GCF_000002075.1 Aplysia californica | reverse complement strand
GGCCGCCTCATTTATTTTCAAGACGAGTAGTAATTGAAAGCGTGCTGACAATATGAGTTACTTCTCGGATTCAAGCCTGCTAGAAATAGATGCGTCATGCTTATAGTTGAAGTTTTTACAGTTTATACGTATGGAATAATAAAAGGCATGTTATAGTTAAAGAATATGTCATCAATAGAAATTTTACAAATTTGACCGTTGTGTTGATTTTTGGTTCATATCTCCATTTGTGGGTTTTGAGAAGTTACTTATTTAGTCAGCACACCTCACAATTATCATCCAGAAGGCGGGCTTCCGAACAACCCTGTCTGTCGGGGTCAACCCGGGCTGAGAGGTATATTGCGTCCATGCAGAAACACACAGAAACTCGATACATATTGTTCACTACTCGGGAATCGAACTCGGACCTTAAAACTTTTCCGATAGCCTTCTCGGACAAGGGCGAACAATCTTGGAGGTCCCGAGTGCAAGTTGCGAACGTTAAAGGTCCCTTGGTTTTGTCTAAAATCGATTTATAAAAGTAGGCTTCGGCAGCCACAAGGACAAAATTCAAAATTTTCTACCAACTGAGAAATATGTAGCGTGTCCCTCGCGCTCATATGACGTTATGCAGTTGCGAGCGCCGTAAAAGGTTTACCAAGAAAGAACAAGAAAAAAAAAACTCCTCCGCTGTACAAAGAAAAGCCGAACAGCTACACCGCAGACACGAGTCTTGACATTTTATTAGGCATGATCTAAATTGTGTCTATAGAGGCATTAAAAAAACATTTACACTCAAAAAAGAAACTTGACGACATAATGTAACACCGTTTTTTAAAAACTTCTTAAGCCAAAAAAAAAAAAATTTAACTTGGCCAGTATGGGGGTCGAACCCATGACATTCGCGTTATTAGCACGACGCTCTAACCAACTGAGCTAACCGGCCGTCTGACTGCTGCTCAAGCCAGTGACAAACAATGACCAAACTCGCTATAATATTACATGTACTATACTGCACAGGCTGTGCATTGCCTCTTCTGATGGTCAATTAACCCTATCCGTACGCCTGGGGGCATTTTGTACCCCAGGGGTTGTATTCTTTACATTTTTGAATACTTCTAGTGCGAAGATCAGTATTTCTCAATAAATCATTTTGACAGGCTACTATGCAAAGCGTACGGATCGGACTAACGAGTAAATTTCCCCTTTGGAAAGTGGTGGCACAGAGTTCCCCCACGTCGTATCGGTACGATAGTAAAACACGAGGTACGGATAGGGTTAAGACAGTCCAAATTGTGTAAGACAATTAGACGACCATCCGTTGCCGAGGAAACAATTATTGTCTTAGATAGGTGAGCGCCATAAACAGTGTAATTATAATGTAAAAAACAAACAAACAAACCAACAAACTAAAATTTAAAAAAATTTAAAAATTTAAAAAACAAACAAAAGGGAACATAAATGACATTATAAGGGACTGGCCCTTTGCACAAGTGTTTGACTTATAATACAAGAAGTCGTCAGAGCAGGTTGGACTGTAATTTACTGTAATGTTCTGACCAATATTAAATTCTTTTTATTGTTTAGTTCTTTCTTGTTTGTTTTAGTAGAGGTGTAATGATTATATGCGCGCATGTGCCTAAATCGCATACTCGTTTCTTCTTCAGTTTCCTTAATTTCCAATAGTGTAGTGTTGAGAAATTATCACAGTTTCTTTTCTCCTTCAGTAATGTTTCATTTTTTTAAACTTTTTTAAAACAAAAAATGAAACACAGTCAGGAATTTTTTTTGTTTTTCGCCGAGAATTTGCATTTTTGTTTTCGGGTTTTTGTTTTTGGGGGTTTGCTTTTGGGTTTCTGTAATGGTTATTTTTCTCTTTTTTTGG
>NW_004797315.1:566108-567440 GCF_000002075.1 Aplysia californica | reverse complement strand
ATAAAAATAATTTAAAAATTTCAATAATAAACAAAAAGTAAATTGGCCCGTATGGTGGTCGAACCCATGACATTCGCGTTATTAGCAAGACGTTCTAACCAACTGAGCTAACCGGCCATCTAACATAGAAACAATCTATTCTGTTTGTTTTAATAGAGATTTTACGGAGCTCTCAACTACTTAAGGTCAAACGATTGCCAACGGGTGGATGTCAACAGAAGTCCTTACAGGAAATCAGGCTTACTCTGCTCACCTCATTTGCTTCAACAACACAAAGTCTGCTTCGACTATCAAGGCACCCCTGAAATAGCGGGTCACAAGAGTGTGACAAACATACAAAAAGAGTAGAAGAGAAATGACGATAGTAAGGAGGAGGAGAGAACAAGCAGCAGTTCCCTGTTGAAGTTCAGTTATGACTTATGAGCTTGGCATTGATGAATCAGCCCATTTACAATTACAATTCTACTGTGCATAAGAGCTCGAGATGTCAATGTTCCCTCCCCAAGAGATCTTCAAAGTGCACAACTTGCACACGGGACGTCCGAGATTTTTCCTAGAAGGCTAGGTGTAGATCTTTCCTTCCATAAGATCAGGGGTGTGGCTGAAAGACAACAGTATAGTAAGAAGGAGCCAAGGAGTAGAAGTAGAAAGGCTGCAGAAAAAGTCAGGATCCCAGAGGAGGGATGCAAAGGAGGTGAAGGGGTGGTGGCAGAAAGTGGAGACGAAAGCAGACGACAGAACGTTGTCAGAGAGCAGGAAAGGATGTGAAACGAGAACATTTTAGAGAAGAAACATTTTCCATTGCACTCCGGATTCGAACCCGCGACCTATTGAGTGACAGGCGAACACCCCAACCTCTAAACCACGAGATCCCCCTAGACTGTCCTTCGTGAAATTGGCTTTTCGTTAAAATAAAAGTAATAGAGTTTTACGGCACTTGCAACACAGGTAGGTCATGTGAATGTCGAAGATTAGAGGTTTTATGACAAAGTATCCCTAAAAAATAATTCTTAAAAAATGTTTTTTTTTAAATAGCAGGGATAAAGACGATAGTTGTTTGACAGGAAAGAAGGGCCATGCCACACCAGAGCACAGGCCACGTGCAAACACCGATGGGGTTGGAAACAACTATTAATTTGACACAATACGACCTTATTCAACTAAATTCAGTCGTGGCCTTTAAAAAAAGCGTTTGTTTTGTCAAGGTCGTAAGTCGAATCGGTTGTATTGTACCAAAAATGCATAATACGAGTAGTTGATTTTGTCCCAATTAATAAGGAAAATCTGGCTCCCCCCCTCTGTCTCTCTCTCTCTCTCTCTCTCTCTCTCTCT
>NW_004797315.1:558695-560045 GCF_000002075.1 Aplysia californica | reverse complement strand
ACAAGAGGGAAAAATCTCGGAGGGCCCGTGTGCAAGTTGCGCACGTTAAGGATCCCTTGGTGGTCTAAAATCGATAAGAGTAGGTTTCGGCCGCCACCCGGGCAAAATTCAAAATGTCTTACCAACTGAACATATTAGGTGTGTCCCGCGCGCTCATATGACCTTATGCAGTTGCGAGCGCCTTAAAAACACTTACCAAACAACAAACAAGAAACATCTATCGTCCTGGTCTCTCCTCCTTTTTGTGTTTGTTACTCTCTTGTAAATACTTCTATTCTTCGGCACTTATATAACCTTATTGTGTTGCAAGTGCCGTAAAACTCTTACTAAAACTAAAGAGAACCAATAAAAGATTATAAAAGAAATAATTCTGCTACCTGTCTGTTTTTGCTCTGTCTACCAAGAGTAGTTTCTTATCCTGCAACTGCGCAGATATAATATCTGTATGACTCAAACCAGAAAGATGTAAAGATGTTGGGAAATACCAATTTTTCCAATAATGCTGACCTTACAATTCACCTCTGTGACCTTGCGGATGACGTATGACCCCGTTATGACGTATGACCCCATTCTGTCTCTTCCCACGTCGGCAGTCACCCCGGGATTATCGTTGTGTTCGTGACCTCATTTAAGCAACCGCTATCTGTCTATTTTTAGATCAGCATCACATGGGGAATTCCCGCAGTGTGAAGAAATCAACAAGGTGGCAATTTCGTCTCGTCGAGTGTGGAAGATAGGAAGCAAAGTTAGCTGTCTCTCTTTTTGAATATTTACCACCCTTCCCCCTTGGCGCTCATATATGACCTTATGCAGTTGCAGGCGCCGTAAAACCTTACTAAAACTAACTAAGGGCATGTTCCCAAGAATGAGTGCCCGGTGACTGTTGCACGTAAGGAGGGACGGAGGTATAATCCCCACATGCTTACTTTAGCACATTAATGCTTGATCAGCGTGCCAGTCTTGCTGGGGGCTGTATACTTGTACATGACCTATGTTGGATAGAACCTTTGTAAAGGGTTTTGTTTGTTGATTTGGCGTCGGTGGCCTTGTGGTTAGGTCGTGGGTTCGAATCCTGTAAAGGGCCCGACGTTGTGTCCTTGGGAAAGGCACTTTACACGAATTTTCCTCACTTCACCCATGTGGGAATGGGTGCGCGGCTATAGACAGCGAAAGATCTTGTCTGTTTGTTAGTGTTTGGGCGCTTAATCAGCTGCTTGCACTGTATGCTTCCCGGGAAGCTGAGAATGTTTCGGAGTGTTCTATGGTCTGCTGGGGCAATAATATAGTGTAAAGCGCATAGAGCCTGCTGTTGAGCGGGGATATGCGCTATACAAATGCTGTTTATTATTA
>NW_004797315.1:553519-556340 GCF_000002075.1 Aplysia californica | reverse complement strand
TATATATTTATATACCTATATTATTCAAATCAGCCTAACGTGACGTACTATTTGTTTGTGATACTAACTGCCTACCTCCCGCTCACCCTGCCCCCTCCTTTTCTTTCCACCACCCCCCTCCCCAAACCTCCCCATCCCCTCCCTCCAACTTCCCTCTGGTGTTAAAATCCTTGAAGTTCTCTTGTCTCTACCTATTATGATGGCTCCTGTTTATTTACCTTGCGTCTGAGGTAGCGTAATGGCTGGCTGCTCATTGAGTAAACAGAAGGATGATGCTCGCATTGCGCCTTATATTTGCTGATGAAACAACCTATCGACAGATTAACAAGCGCCGGATTCACGGTTTTTTAAAATTCATTATTATCATTATTATTTTTAAAATTTTTGCTTTTTTTCAAACCGTGCATCTTTCGTGAGCATCTTGCTCTTCATTAGGGACTAGCAGGGGATTTCTGCGAAAAGACGTAGCCTTTCAGAGGATCTGCGAACAAAGGGATACGTTTTGAGAAATCTGCCTTCAATTTTTCCTAATGAGGCGAAAGTAAACTAGTGCAGTGCCTTTGGTAGTATTTGTTGCCACGATATCTATGTGCTCTTGTTTTTCAGGAAAGACAAGATGGAGAATTCTCTGTCGTTAGTGTGTGTGTGCGTGCATGTATGTGTGTATATGTGGCCATGTTTATATCTAAGTATATGTGTGTATGTCTGTATGTACGTACGTGTAAGTGTATGTGTGTGCATGGGTGTGTGTATGAATGTGTGTGTATATGTGTACGTGTGTGAGTGTAGATGTGTGCATGCGTGTGTGTATGGGTGTCTCTGCTGTGTGATTGAGTGTGTGGAAGTGTGTGTGTGTGTGTGTGTGTGTATGTGTGTGTAACATAATACGTGTATGAATTGACATGTATGGCATTCTGTAAGTCCAGAAACCAACCCAAGACAAAGAAGGCGCGGAACCACACTGCAGATCAAATTTCTAAACCGCTGGTCGCAGAAATCCTGACCCGGGTAGATTTTCCGGGACCAAGATCTCAGCAAAATGTTTTAGGGTGCTAACAACTGCATATTAAGGTCATATGAGCGCGCGGGACACATTTTCAGTTGGTAGGAAATTTTGAATCTTTTGCCCAGGTGGCAGCACAAGCCTACTCTTATCGATTTTGGACCATGGCCAAGGGATCTTTAACGTGGGCAACTTGCACACGGGACCTCCAAGAGGAGCGGTACTATACTTCTGTGTGTATATGTGTGTGTATGTGTGTATGTGTGTGCGTGTATGTATGTATGTGTGTGTATGTGTGTGTATGTGTGTGTGTATGTGTGTGTATGTGTGTGTGTATGTGTGTATGAATGAGCATACCTGTGTGGGTGTGTGTGTGTGTGTGTGTGCATGTGTGTGTGTATGTGTGTATGTGTATGTATGAGCATACCTGTGTGTGTGTGTGTGTGTATGTGTGTGTGTATGAGTGTGTGTGTGTATGTGTGTATGTGTATGCGTGTGAGTGTGTGTATGTATGTATGAGCATACCTGTGTGTGTGTGTGTGTGTGTGTGTGTGTGTGTGTGTGTGTGTACGCATATGTGTGTGTGCATGTGTGTGTATATGTCTCTACGTATGTATGCGTGTCTGTCTGAGTGTGAGTGCTGTGTCTTTGTGTTTCCTAAAGTAAAAAAATGATGTGGTTAAGGGACAATGGGAAAAACTGGTAGGGGTGTGTGGGAGTGGAGTGCCTAGTTCACTCTTTGTAGACACTAATAAATATAATAGCTAACATTTGTATAGCGCAAATCCCCGCTCAACAGCAAACTCTATGAGCCTCACACTCTATACTATTTATTGTATTGATGAGTTAATGAATTTTAGCTAAAGGCCTCACTTCTTTGTTTGGTTTCTTTGTTTTTTTAGTCTTGAGGAAGAAGTTTGATCGATACGATAAGGTGAATACACCAAACCAAGTTTTTTGTTTGATTGTTTTCTTTGATTAGTGTTTTACGGCGCTCACAACTGCGCGCGGGACACACTAAACCTTTTCAGTTAGTAGGAAATTTAGAATTTTCCCCTTTTGGCGGCTGAAGCCTACTCTTATCGATTTTAGACCACCAAGGGATCTTTAACGTGCGCAACTTGCACACGGGACCTACGAGATTTTTTGCCCCTGTCCGAAAAAGCTAGGTGTAGATCGTTCCTATCAGAAGATCAGGGGTGAGGCTGAAAGACAGCAGTAAGAAGGAGCGAAGGAGAAGAAGTAGAAAGGCTGCAGAAAGAATCAGGAGCTCAGAGGAGGGGGTGAAGGAGGTGAGGAGGTGGGGGCAGAAAGTGGAGACGAAAACAGACGCAGAACATTGCTAAACAGCAGGAAAGGAGGAGAAATGAGACAATTTAAGTTAAAATTTTAAGAGAAGAAAATGCTTTGGTCGCTACCCGGATTCGAAACCGCGACCATTGAATGAGAGGTGAACACCTTAACCTCTGGGCTTTGATTTCGCCAACCCAAGTTCAAACTTGTTGTTTTATTTGAGCAAACCAACAGTGCCGTGGCCATGTGCCCGAACAGCTTTGCCGTGGTCTGATAAAACGATTTTTTTTCATTTTGCCGGGAATTTTTTAAATTTTTTATTCCGCAAATGAATTCATCACATCAAAGGCCATTTTGAGATATCAATAATTTCATGAAAGCCCAACTATGACTAAATCTAGTTTTTAAAATAAATTAGCTTTTTAAATTAGTTAAAACGAATTTATTTCCATTTGTGGTCTGATGAAACACAGTTTTTTAAGTTCTGAGTTAGTGTTGGTCACTAATTATTATTATTACTATTAT
>NW_004797315.1:549357-550612 GCF_000002075.1 Aplysia californica | reverse complement strand
TCTCTCTCTCTCTCTCTCCGTGGGGAAGGTGCTCACATGGTTTAGAGATACGATGTCCGCCTCTAATTATTCGAATTCCGACACCGATGAAAAATGAAACGTTCTTCTCTAAAATGCTCTAAAATATTTCCCTTCGCCTCCTTTCCTGCTCTCTAGTCATGTTCTTTCATCTCCCCTTCTTCCACGACCCCCCCCCCCCTTCCCTCCTTTCCTGTGTCTAACAATTTTATGTTGCCTGCTTTTGTTTCCACTTTCTGCCCCCCCCCCTTCCCTCCTTTTCACCCTTCATCTGGGCCCCTGAATCTTTCTCCTGCTACTAATGGCTCCTTCTTACTGCAGTCTTTCGGTCACACCCCTGATCTTATTGTAGAAAAAGTCTACTGTGGTCTGGTGTGGTTTGCTTCTTTTTTCTTATCAAACATCTAAAGTCTTTATCTCCCCTCCTTTCTTATGTTTGTTACTCCCTTGTAACATCTCGAATCTTCTGGCGCTCGTATGACCTTATGCAGTTGCGAGCGCCGTAAAACCTCTACTAAAACAAACAAAAACAAAAATGCCATGGTCCTTCAGCGTTTTGATGATCGAGTGCAGGGTGTCAATGGTTGGGTCACCTTTTTCTCTCTTTTGTTTCTGTCTATTATTCTCTGTTTTTCCAAGCGCGAAATGATCATTATTGTGTCGATGTGAGCGTCTTTATGCTAACAAACAAACAAACACATAAACACATAAACAAACAAACAAACAAACGACTGTATTTGTGCGGACTCACAGAAGAGACAGAAAGCTGCCAGTAACATTTGGTACAACTAAGACAATGATGTACATTGAAAAGAACACCCTAAATGAGGATATTTGGTTTTTTAAAAGAAAATGGGCATGGGACAAAAAATCCCCCAACCCCAAAAAACAACAACAACCAACAAACAAACAAACGAATAAAAAAACAAACAAATAAATAAATAATTAAAAAACAAACAAACAAACCAACCAACAAACAAACAAGCAAACAAACAAACAAGTAAAGAAATAGCTTTGAAAAGCAAACAAACAAACACACAAACAAGCAAACAAAACAAACAAACAAACAAATTCACAAACAAACAAACAAGTTGTTGATCACACACACTTCATTAGTTGTGGAGCGGAAGCAACATTTTTTGGCACATAGTTCCCCCCCCCCTCTCTCTCTCTCTCTCTCTCTCTCTCTCTCTCTCTCTCTCTCTCTCTCTCTCTCTCTATCTCTCTCTCTCTATAT
>NW_004797315.1:546470-547565 GCF_000002075.1 Aplysia californica | reverse complement strand
TATATATATATTTAAAAAATATTATGTGAGTTTGTCCATTGGGAAAAAAATATATGGACGGGGAAAAAGAGGATTTTTGCCTTTTAATTTTTTTTTCCTTTTGAGGGAGTTCAGGGATTGTGGAAAAGCGTCCGAGGCAGGGCGTGTGATGACTTGTCTTTCCACTCACAACAATAATTAATGGATACAATACTGTTGGTGTTTTAGAAGAAAAAAAAAAAAGCGAAATTTTAAATTACGCTTGAGTTTCAATATTTCTGGGAGTCAAAAACTGATATTAAGTTTTGAAATTGAAATAGATTTCCTCAAAACAAGATTAATAAGCGAAATTTGAGGTCACTTGTCAAATTTCCTTAAGTGGTTCTTTACTTTCCCACCGTTGTTTCTGTCTGTCTGTCTTACTTTTTCCCAGCACTAAATGGTCACTTCTAAGCACAAGGGGGATATCCCAAAAAATACTGTTTTGACTTTGAGAAAATCGAAGGTAAAGTTTTGGCCCTTGTTCAGTTTCCTTAAAAGACAAGGAGATTTTCTCTATAACTAAGCAATTAATATACACACCAGCAATTTTGGGTTTTTTGTTTGTTTTGGTAAGTGTTTTTACGGCGCTTGCAACTGCATAAGGTCATATGAGCGCGCGGGACAAACCTAATGTTTTCAGTTGGTAGGAAATTTTGAATTTTGCCCGGTTGGCAGCCAAAGCGTAAAACCTCTACTAAAACTAAACAAAAAAAGACTACTCTATGGAAACTAAAGTGCGTACACATACGTCACAATCACATTGCTCAAACAAGGGTGAAGAAGCCAAGTTTCCTGTCAGTCAAAAAAACAACATTATTAAGTTTTGAAAAGAAATAGATTTGCTCAAAATAAGATTAATTGGCGAAATTTGAGATCACTCGTGAATTTTCCCTCTTTCAGTCTGTCTGCTTGGATGATATGTGCCTCTCCTCGTGTGTTGTCCCCGACAGGCAGAGTGGGAAGCCCGCCTCCTAAATGATCTAACGTGTCGATGAAGGCGTGAAATACACCTCCTACATTTGACTACACCCTATTCCCCCCTATAGAAAAACAACAATTAAAAACACACAACCC
>NW_004797315.1:539477-542187 GCF_000002075.1 Aplysia californica | reverse complement strand
TAACCCCCTAGATATTTTTTTACTTGGTCCAGAGGCCCAAAATATTGATTGGTCTATCTCTGTCGGAGACGTCTCCGGATAGCTACTGCGGTAAGTTCTACATGACGCACAACCTTGGAGGTGTGTCCGCCCCCAGCCAATGAGGGAGCTCAGACGTTAATCCTGCAGTTGTTTAATGAGGTCCCAACGAGTGACCAGCGACAGACGTGGGAAGGTGATATGTGATTTCATACACAATATTGTCCATATTATTTCTGCCGACAGAACGGGGGCGACAATACGGCGGGCCGGGACATTATGGGGCCGACAATCCGCTAGCTCAGAACTGTAAAGTTCTATCTGACATTTTTGGACGTTTTGAGTTGCGTAGACCATGAGGCCAGAAAAGTACTTTACTGTTCTATACCATCTGCTCTATCAAAACTGTAAGATTATTCGAAGTCGTTATCAAGATATGCAAAGAATTGCATTAGAAAAAACTTGATATAATAATATAGTGAAGCTCAAAAGTTTTTACGTCAAATTTCTCAAAACTAAGTACTGAGCAAATAGAACTTCGTAATTCTGAGGTAGCACTGCTATAATGATGCAGCAGATGGGACGTTCTGACTCTGAGAGAAGACGAATAAATGTGAGGCAGCGTGGTGGGATCAGGCTCTCGTCAAAATGATCAAATTGAAGAAACTTGCATTTTTCTACAGGTTTGTGCATTTTTATCAATTTTTTTTTTGGCTCAACACCTTTCATGCCTATTAAAGAACTCATTTCTGTGTGGATTTTTCTTAAAATCGTCGATTAAAGGCACAAAAAATGTATATTTTCAGTTATCTTGGAGTCTTCAAACAAGGGAATAACTAATCTTTGGCCGCCATTTTCTCACTAATTTTTCCTTTGAAAACAGGTGACCCTCACCTCCTTCATTCACAAATATCCCCACTTGTATTCAAAGCAAATGGATATTTTTTCATCCAAATAAAGACAAGTGAACACGCTTTAAGATGATACCAATAACTCCACATGCCCCAAAATTGACGAGAGCCTGATTCCACCACGCTGCCTCATATATAGTGAAACTCAAAAGTTTTGACGTCAAATTTCTCAAAACTAAGTACTGAGCAAATAGAACTTCGTAATTCTGAGGAGGCACTGCTATAATGATATTACAGCAGATGGGACGTTCTGGCTCTGAGAAGACGAATAAATGTCGGTGACACGGTGTGGGCTTAAACCTATACGTTCTTATACTCCTGGCCGTCTAGGCTTATACCTAGAGACCCAGGGAAGATCGTCTGATTAGCTGAGTGGGCAAGGCATTCGTGGTCATTAGTGGGTGTCCCGACACGGTTGACTGACTTCCTGGATTTAGTAAAGTTGTCACTACTGCGCGATCTTGCGCGATGTAACATAATGACACGGTCACTGTGCGGACACAAAAGGTCATTAATGAGGCGGCCCACCAACACCGTAAAGCTGCCATTGTGTGACGTTCTGTTTGTGGCAAAACGGGGGGAAGCTGTTTAGTGCTTCTGGTGTTAGAGTTTTGTTTTGTTCTCTTTTGTTTGTTTGTTTGCTTGCCTGTTTGTTTGTTTGTTTGTTTGTTTGTATATATGTATGGTTGGTTGGTTGGTTGGTTGGTTGGTTGGTTGGTTCGTTGGTTGATTTGTTGGTTAGGTTGGTTTGGCCTGACTTGGTTTGCTTGTTTGTTTGGTTTGGTTTAGTTTGTTTTGGTTTGTCTTGTGGTATCTGTGAGGCACCGTGATGGAATCAGGCTCTCGTCAATTTTTGGGCATGTAGAGTTATTGGTGTCATCTTAAAGCTTGTTCATTTGTCTTTATTTCAATGTAAAAAGTATCCATCTATCTTGAGTACAAGTCGAGATATTTGCGAATGAAAGAGGTGGGTGTCACCTGTTTTCAGAGGTAAAATTAGTGAGAAAATGGCCGCCAAAGATTGGTTATTTCCTTAGCTTAAGAGTCCGTGGAAACTGAAAATTTACATTTTTGTGTGAGTTTAATCAACGTTTTTAAGAAAAATCTGTACAGAAATGAGTTCTTTAATGAGCATGAAAGGTGTTGAGCCTAAAAACAAAAATTTGATAAAAATTCACAAACCTGCGGAAAAATGCAAGTTTTTTCACTTTGATTATTTTGACGAGAGCTTGATTTCACCACGGTGCCTCACATATAACCACGACTAGGGGACATTTCGTAAAGCAACTGCTGGTTCCCTGGATGGTTTAGTGAGTGGGCCAGAGAGCGACGGGTGGAGAGGCAAAAGTTCTCACAACACAAGGAGTTGTACGGAAGACAGTAGTTCATTGCCACCGTACCCACCCAATATAGTGCACTTTAGTCTCCCTTGACGTCATAAGCCCCTGGACTGTCGTGAAGGTCATCGTTCTGGTCATAAAGACATGCTCTGGTGGTCACCAAAACTTGGGCACTCTCAGTCGATTACAGGACTCGAGTATTGAGGAAAGAATGATGTTTTGCGTCACCGTAATTCAAACTACAATAACACATTTTGTAGGTAAATTATAAATCTAGTGATTTTCTTTCCGAAATTTTCTAGTAGCTTTTACGCTTCTTTCCCATTTTTTGCTATTGTTATTTTCCCTGTCTTATTTTCCCTGTCTTTCTTCTTCTTCTTCTTCATCATCTTCTTCTTCTTCTTCTTCTTCTTCTTCTTCTTCTTCTTCTTCTTCTTCTTC
>NW_004797315.1:534701-536325 GCF_000002075.1 Aplysia californica | reverse complement strand
AGGCTATCTCGTTTATTACTTGACCACATTTTACCAAATTTCACACATATAACAAGCATAGTAAGGAGTTTTAAAATCCGCAATCAAATTTGAAAAAAAGTTTTGTTTCCATGGATACGGCGACCATATTGGATTTTGTTGATATGTCTTACATAATGAATACCGCACTTATTGCTTGTGGAAATTGATTGGGTTTTTTTGCAAACGTGTTAACAAACATTAGATCTAAAAATTTGTCGGTTGTTTTTTCTTAAATGACTTAGAACATTTTTTATGTGTTTTTTCCTGAGTTGCATTCAAATTTGCAAAAAAAATCAGTGAAAATCCACACTTCACATATCACCAACAAAAATCTATTCCATATATCAAAATTCAATAGACAAATTTTTAGTATTACATCTTCTCTCCATTCTGTGAGAATTTCATGAAGTTTGGATGAAAAATGGTGGAGTTATTCCAAAAAGTATAGAGAAAAGTCGCGTTTCGAAAAAATGACCGATTAAAAAAATAAAATATTGACTTTATGAGGAAATGGTGGTGACGAACATGCCTGGTATGGAAAAAATGAGGTTGCAGGAGGTTCTTCGGCCATGAAATAGTTGTAGGAGATGCTGAGGAAGCTGAAAATGCCTACAACTCAAATTCCACAATTTTGAGCCGAATTGGGACGTTGGGGATGTAGATCCCTTAACTAACTGCACAGTGCTGGAAGGAGCGTAAAATCTATGCAAGTTACATTTTCTGCTAATACCAGATCGGCTGAAAGAAGCCAGTGTGAGCCGCTCACCAATAAGAACAAGCAGGAATCGACGGATGCAGTTTCTAGGATACGCGACCCGATATAAGGGCTTAGAAAAGGAAACGAAAAAATGGAAAAGAAAAGAAACGACCACATTTTTTGGACCAAAAAAAAGACCAAAAAGAAACAAAAAGAAAAGGAACGACCCCCCCCCCCAAAAAAAAAAAAGAAACGACAAACAAAAAAAAAGAAACAACCAAATTTATTTTTCAAGAAGAGAAAAGTAAAGAAACTGCAACAAAATGAATAAAGACATGTGTTCCTATCTCGGAAATCTATCCTTGTACCGTCTGTTCCTTTTCTTTTTTCTTTTTAAATCCAGGAGTGGGTGGCGGGTGGGTGCTCTGGTACGATTTGCTCCATCTTTCCCATCAAACAATTATCATCCTCAGCACCTCTCCTCCTTCTTTCTGTGTGCGTTACATTCTTGTAACATCTCTAATCTTCGACAGTTACACTATTTGTGTTGCAAGTGCCGCAAAACTCTTTCTAAAGCTCGACTCAAACAACACAAAGTTGTCTTCCCTTGACCTGGCCGACATTTTCCCTCACTGCAGACGGCACAGATTTCCCTTAACCTAGGCCCGAAGAGAGTGTAATCGGGAGGCCTAGCCCCTAACGTTGGGCAAACACCGCGCACCGGAAGTGCTTCCCTGTGGGGGTAAATAACGGTCGGTCATGACCGTACAAACTATTTTGTTTTCTTTTGTTTTGTTTTGTTTTTCTTTTTTTTGTTTTGTTTTTGTTTTTATTGTTTTGTTATTGCTTGAGAAATATTTTGTTTTTGTTTTATTGTTTTATCGCTTTGCGGGATATATATATATA
>NW_004797315.1:533513-534601 GCF_000002075.1 Aplysia californica | reverse complement strand
ATAATAAAAAATAATACAAATAATTTCTATTTACCTTAATAGTGTCATAGAGGACATTGGACAGTTAAGTATGAATGATGACCAAAGAAGAAAAAACAAAACAAACAAAAAACAAACAAAATACGAGCAAGAAAACAAGCAATGTTTGTTGACTGAGATATGGGATGTGTGCTCTCCGCAACGGTAGAGATAATGAAGTGATTGGTTGGAGGGTGCTCTCTTGTGGATTGCTTCTTCTTTCCAAGCAAACATCTATCGTCTTTATCTCCCCTTCTTCTTTTTTTTTAAATTACTCTCTTAAATTGTAACACCTCTAATTTTCGGCACTTATAAAAATATTATGACCTTATAGGGTTGCAAGTGCTGTAAAACTCTCACGAAAAAAAAAGAGATAATGATAATGAGGGATGCACAAGGGAACGTGTTCTGGCTAGCTGTGACAACGTAGTGATGCCTGCTCGGGGTAATGTGGGTGCAAATGTCCAAACTTTGTTGTTGTTGTTGTTGTTGATAATGATATTTTTGTTGATGTTGTTGATGTTGTTGTTGTTGTTGTTGTTGTTGATGATGACGTTTTTGTTGATGTTGTTGATGTTGTTGTTGTGGTGGTTAATGCTGCTGTTTTTATGTCATTATTGATATTGTTGTTGCTGTTGTTGCTATCATTTGTTGTTTTTTTCTGTTGTTGTTGTTGTTGTTGTTGTTCTTGTTGCTGTCGTCGTTGTTATTGTTGCAGTTCTTTTTTGTCGTTATGTTTTTCTTGATATTTTTTTATCGTTATGTTTTTCTTGATATTCTTTTTTTTGCTGTTATTGTTGTTGCTGTTATTGTTACTTCTTTGTTTATTGCTGTTTTGTTCAGTGCACACAAGCATACAAAGGTTTCTTCGTGATGCTGTGGATAATGAACATAGCCGCACTAATGAACATTTGGCAAATCATTAACAGTTGGAGACCCTTACGTTCCTCACTCTGCGATCAATATTCTGTCTAAAGAAGATGCACAATTGTGTTCAGAATCCCTGTGCGTCATGTGCGGGTGCGCGCGCATGTGTGTGAGAGAGAGTGAGTGTGTTTATGTATGTATAT
>NW_004797315.1:528344-532531 GCF_000002075.1 Aplysia californica | reverse complement strand
ACACACAGCAGGGGCAGCAAGTACGAAGTGCTAATAGGCAGGGTAATCAAAATGAGATCTATACATCACAAAACTCAAACAGACACACGGACATAGACAAACACTTTCACACACATACACACACACACACACACACACACACACACACACACACACACACACACATTCACACACACACACATTCACACACACACAACAGGGGCAGTAAGTACAAAGTGCTTATAGCACTGTCATCAAAATGAGATCTATAGATCTACATCGCAGAACTCACAAAGACACGCAGAAAATTATATCTGCATGAAAACCTAACCCTGGTACTAACTGATCATTAGTCTTGTTATGAGATTTCAGTTAATGACATGTTTTCGAGAAGAGATATTTGCTGCGGGTTACAACGGATAATTTCATTATCATTATTGTACAATGTAAGTGAACGTCTATAGGAGAAAAGAAATAAGCAGAAAATAGACATAGACATCTATCGTCTTTATCTTTCCTCCTTCTTTTTATGTTTAATTGTTACTCCCTTGCAACACCTCTAACCTTCTAGCGCTCATATGAACTTGTGCAGTTGCTAGCGCTTTAAAACCTCTACTAAAACATACAAGAAAATAGGCATACAGGTATATAATACAAAACTAGAGAGAAAAAAAATGGAAGTGGACTAGATCTAGATACACTAAGAAAACTGAAAACGAACATTACCCACTAAGCCTTAAGATAGGTTCCACAGGGAAGAAGAAAGAAAGGAATGCTTAAGCGTAATTGGAAAGGAAGGGGGAGGGGGTTAGATTTCTACGTAACCCTATCCGTACGGCATTGGGTCATTTTGTACCCCCGGGGTTGTATTCTTCACATTTTAGAATACTTCTAGTACGAAGATCTCTTTGAAACTCTCTGTATCTCTCTAAAAATCATTGTGACAGATTGCTCTGCAAAGCGCACGAATCTGATTAACGAGTAAATTTCCTCTATGGAAAATGGTGGCACAGAGTTCCCCACGTCGTATGGATACGATAGTAAAACACCACGTACGGATAGGGTTAAAAAAGACAGTTTTGTTGGAGTTTTAGACGTGACATCTCACTATTTAACGTCCATCTCCGATAGGAACGAAGCAGGTTAACAAATAACAATTACCACTCCCCAAAACTATGTGCTCTGGACCAACAATAATTCCCCGAGCTTGAATCTCTCTGTGTGGAGAAAGTTGTACCTTTTTATCGAGTATCTGGTTTTTCTGCTGTGGTTTGTTTGTTTTAGTAGAGGTTTTACGGCGCTCACAACTGCATAAGGTCCTATGAGTGTTGTATTCCTCTCTGCCCGGGTTGGCCCTGACAGACATGGTCAGATATCCACCTTCTAAATGATCTAAAATTGTATCAATTCGGACATTAATAATACTCTATACTTAAATTTAAAATGCGGATAATTGGAGGGTGCCACTGGTAGGTCCTACTTCTTTACTTTGACCTCTGTTGTTACTCTCTGTCTAATTTTACCCAGCACTGAATTTCCATTATTGTGTCGATGTGTTTCTTTTTTTATACGCAAACTCAAACTTAAAACTCAATTTAAAAAAATAATAATCAACTGTTACAGCATTTATGTTTGTGAAGACAAAAAAAACGTGGGGGGAGGGGTGTACGATACATTCTGTCACGGGACTGTAAAGATACGTTCAGGAGTTTGTAAGATATATTGCTACAGTAAATACACTCACAGGAAGATAACAGACAGACAGACGACCAGACTGATTGACAGACACAAATGCAGGTAGGTTAATAGACTAAACAGTTAGCTAGAAAGACAGACAGACTGACAGACAGACAGATAGATAGATAGATAGATAGATAGATAGATAGATAGATAGATAGATAGATAGATAGCATTCACGACCAGTGACACTGTGCACTGTGCTCTCCCACTAAACCATATCAGTAACGAGTAATCAATTATTGTTATGGTTTCTGACATTGACCTGAGCAAACGACGTCACGGAGAACATTAAATAACATTAACATTGCCACACATCAGCTGCACCGTGTGGGGGGGGGGGTGTCATTGAGGGTTTGGAAATTGTAAATTGTTTAGTCGATTCACGTGTCTTTTACGCCCCTAAATATCAACACAATTTAGATCGTTTACGAGGCGGGAATTGAATTGGAGTCTCCTATGGGCGACAGCGAAGCGACTAACTGCAATACGTGTATCACAAACGTCTTTTTTTTTTCTTTTTTTTTTTTTCTTTTTGGGAATGTAAAAACTGAAACACTTGCGGATCTACGTAGACAATTGCACAGTAATAAAATGTGTTACAATATTACATCCTATCTGCCTGAGTCCGGTGTTTATTCTGAAAACAAAAGCTGCCAGCAGGACTTTGTGGGAGGAAATTTCCCATGTTTGGTGTCTGTGACACGATCAACTCATCGCTTGAGGAAAAGAAGAAGAAACATTTCCTTTAACCAGCACGATGAGAGACTAACAGCGTTCCTTTCTTGTGTTAGACATTGTTGATTTTGCAGTCGTTGTTATTGTTATTGTTGTTGTTGTTGTTGTTGTTGTGTGTGTTCGTGTGTGTGTGTGTGTGTGTGTGTGTGTGTGTGTGTGTGTGTGTGTGTGTGTGTGTTTGTTTGTGAGTATGGTAACCTATCCGTTCGAAATGTTTGGAGCCCCGAAGAACGTTCTCTTCGCCAGTGCCACCGCCTCTCTTGGCTAGCGGGTGAAGCAGTCCAATCCTACCCCTGAATCCTTCCCAAAGAGATGTCACTAGACCTTGTTGTTGTTACTTTCTATATGTTCCTATTACCTTGTGTGTTGTTGTTGGGTTTTTTGTTGTTGTTTTTTTGCTGCTGTTGATGAGGTTAAAGTTACTGTCCGCCGTACTGAAGTTCTCCATGACTGTGTTGACAAAGTTTCCGCTGGTGGTTGGAGTTGGAAGGTGCCACTTGTAGGTCCTACTTCTTTGTTTTCCCTCTGTTGTTTCTGTTTGTCTGTCTTACTTTTTTGTCCTGGTACTAGATGACCACAATTGACTATTTATTATATTGTGTCTATGTGCTTCACTTTACTCAAACAAACAAATACGAGACAAAGGTAAGCCTTTGTCGTTCTACTCTCGAGTGTTGGCGGCATTGTTGGTGCGGGAAAATTTCTACATCTGTCTATTCTTGCTTTAAAAAAAAACAAAACAAGTCGTTTACTGCAGATAGGCAATTGAAGTTACGAAGTCAGTTGGTGGCTACGGTCTCTTAGCATTTTTCTACCATCTTTAGAACGTTTGTGTTGAACAGGGATTAAAAGTTATTTATGCCTCTACCTTATTGTTCTGTGCGGGTGGATGGAAGGCGCCACTGGTAGGTCCTACTTCTTTATTTCCCCTCCGTTGTTTCTGTCCTACTTTTCCCAGCACTAAATGACCATTATTGATTCGATGTGCTTCTTCTTACTCAAACAAACAAACAAACAAACAAACAAACAAACAAACAAACAAACAAACAAACAAACCTATTATTCTAGATGACTTTCTGGTCAACTGATGTATTTCTATGATGAGCTGTTTACCCCAAATTGTTACCATAGCAAGACGTACTAAAAGTTTTCGAGTGTTTTATTGTGGAGGCATAGACTACTTGGAGGTGGGTGGTTGGCGGGTGCTCTGATTTAGTTAGCTTCTTCTTGCCTATGAAACATTTATCGTCCTTATCTCCCCTTCTTCTTTTTTATGTTTGTTGCTATCTTGTAACACCTCTAATCTTCTGGCACTCATATGACCTCATGCAGTTGCGATCGCTGTAAAACCTCTACTAAAACTAAAAGACTACTTTGAGGAAAGACGTTGAAAGACAAAAAGACCAAAGTTCCTCAAACAGTTCGGGAGAGAGACAAGAAGACGACGTAAACCCCGACACAGAGATTCGAACTCCGGAATTTCACCTCCCTAGGGACGTTTAGTTCAACTGATATTTGAAAACGTCACCCCCCAAAAAATCCAGAAAGTTTTCCGTTCCCTGGGTCACCGACGTAAAGATAGAGAGGGAATTCGCTCGGGTTTCACTTGAAATTAGGTTGATAATAAAATTCACCCTCCAGAACCCCCCTCCCTTAAACATCTTGGCAACCCGATACCCATCCCCGTTTTCCCTATCTCTAGTCCCTTTTCTTTTTTTTTGTCTTTCGAACCC
>NW_004797315.1:527266-528212 GCF_000002075.1 Aplysia californica | reverse complement strand
CCCCCAACCTTTCCCCTAGATCTAGTTGTGTAAGCGTTTGAAGTCAGAAGACCTTTCCAGCCGACATTGAAATCTCAAAAAGCTCAAGTGACTCTCGAGCCGACAACCTCTCCGGTGAATAAACATGTTGTTTTTTATGCTAATGCCCTGTGCAAATTTGCTTTTTCCCATTTGCGGTAGTGAGAGTGGTTAAGGATGCAACGTCATAATGTCAAGTCGGGGAAGTGAAGGAATTTGAACTTGAATGAATGTTTTTTCCCGTTCTGCTTCAAGAGTGTAGACACAGGTCCTGGTGTAGATCTAGGTCCTGGTGTAGATCTAGGCCCTGGTTCACGTGAGACCCCCGTGGTTTTGGGAGGTTTTGGGGGCAATGCTAAAACCTTTCTGAATACCACGACCATACCTTTGTAGTTCGTGGAGATTTGGTGAGGTTCATTTTGGTGTGTGTGAGAGGGGGGGGGGTCCCTTAGAGTGCAGGGCCCACCTTATGATGAGCTGTATTTTTGCAATTCTCATTATTCTCTCAACTTTCTCTCTGTGCAAACAGTGTCAAGCACAAATTAAATGTTTTCAACTTTGTCGCTTTATAAAGAGTCACATCTCTTTGAAGCGATTTGGGCCTGTTGGTGGGTGGTGGAGTGGGTAGGCGAGTTCGAAAGTAGGACACTGGTCTCTTTTTTATCCCCACCATTGACAAAAGTCTACGTCAAGTGTCTCAGCCAAATAAAACCTTCACCCTTAATTAATTCTTAGGAGGAGAACTTGGGACATTTTCTCGACGTCGGCCTTCATGTTACACTCACAATTCTTTTTCCCTCAAAAATTGTACATTCATTTTTTTAAGCATTCACAGTTGGAATACCCAACACTTATATACTTTTATGGCTTCGATTTTACTGGGTTGAAAAGTTTACTTCTTTCTATTCGTCGTGTAAGATTAAATGCC
>NW_004797315.1:522810-525590 GCF_000002075.1 Aplysia californica | reverse complement strand
TTATTTTATTTATTTATTTATTTATGTATTTATTTATTTATTTGTGTATGCATTTATTTATGTATATTTTTATTGTTTATCTCTAAAAAGCAACAGACATGATGTTATGAGTGGAACAGAAAATAATATTCTCAGAATCCTCTGACATTTTATTGTCCTTCAATTCTTTCACACAAAGTCTAGATCCTTCATTATCACGATGTTCACCTTTGCCCTTTGCTGACGGCGCGAGAATTGTGTCGCTGAACTGAAGATTAAAAGTCCGACTTTGTCTTGTTTGTATTGTTGTTTTACTGTTGTATCGCTTTGTTGTTCTGGGGTTTGCGTGTTTTTTAATTAGTTTTTTTGTTTGTTTTTCCTTCATTTTTTTGGTGGGTGGTAAAAGGGAGGGGCGGGGGATTGTTGGAAATCGTGACTAGACTTACTGACCAATTATTTCAGTGAATTTTCGTGACAATGATAATTATAATGACAAGAACAATTACAATTGCATACACAAAACAGGAACGGAAAGAATTAACTATTAAATGTGTCATGACTTTGTGGAATCAGGCGCTCGTTGATTTTTGGGCATTTTGGTATCACCTTAAAGGTTGTTCTATTGTCTTGCGCTAGATGGAAAAAGTACCCTTTTCTCTTGAAAAGAAATTGATGTATTTGCAAATTGAAGAAAGTAGGGGTCGCCTAGATTCAGAGGTGTGTTTGCGAGAAAATGGCCACTAAAGTTTGGTAACTTCCATAGTTTTAGAGTCCTTGAAAACAGGACATTTACAACTGTTGTACCTCTAATCAACGTGTTTTGGTAAAATTTACGTCGAAATTTGTTTTTAAATAGACATAAAAGATGTTAAGCCAAAACCGAAAAATTGGACAAAAATTGACAATTAAAATTTGGCAGAAAAATGCCATGTTCTTTTTAGATTTCATTATTTTGACGAGCGCGTGACTTACCACATTGCCTCACAAATTCACAAATTACATGTTTTACATGGCAAAACACCCACGCCCAATTAACACCGCCCCCCCCCCTCTCTGCCCATCTGTCTGTCTGTCATTTCATGTGCTCATTAGCATACTTTTGTTTTTGTTTAGGACCTATTAGAGCACGAAACCATTTTGTGTACAGGGACTGTGCTAGATTTTGAACAATATCATCTGTTAGTGAGGGACAAAGGCTACGAAACTGCCAAAGTTTTGGATGGTCTGGGACGGAATGAAGAAAACCGCACTCATGAGAATCACCGGATGGCTTGGGTTGTGTTGGGGTTTTTTTGTTGTTGTTTTTTTTTCTTAGTAGAGGTTTTACGGCGCTCGCAACTGCATAAGCTCATATGAGCGCCAGAAGATTAGAGGTGTTAAAAGAGAGTAACAAACACAAAAAAGAAGGAGGGGAGATAAGGACAATAGATGTTTGATAGGAAAGAAGAGGCAAACCACACCAGAGCACCCGCCAACCACCCACTGGCTTGGTTTATTGAAACACATCCTGCAAGTGCTGGAATTTACCCTACTTTTTGTCATGGTGGCATTCTAGTAGACATCTCAATAAATAGCAAAGCACTTTCTTACTGGACCAATGCCGCTATACAATTCTTGGAAAACCAAATCAAATCCCCATGAAACAGCAGCTGAAGAAAAGCGACTTTTCTCCTTATTCCGACTCTTTGTTTGCAGCTCTCTGTGACATTTTTGGATGAAACGACAAATAATTATGTCCAAAATGTACTAGAGTCGATGCCCAAAGGGTTGTGCCCTTCACAAAACCAACGGCTCGTAGGCAAAATAAGAATAAGCACATTTAACGTTAAATCCAAGTTTTGAGTGGTATGCCTAATTGCTCTATCTTCCGTCTTGTTTGGAACTATCATTATAAAATATCGTTATAAAATAGTATTTATTGTAGAGACAAAATTCTCCGTTCATTAGAAATGTCCTTTACGTCAATACTGATGCTCCTCAATGCATGCACGAAGACAAATTTCATGTTTCTTTGATTTTCCACAATTTTGCCAAGCCTGTTTTTTTTTTTTAAAAAGGTCTTTTTCAGTAACCATATCTCGGGCGTCTCTTAACATAGATGAAATATTAAAATGCATCAGGTGATGCAGAATTTATTTACCTTTAAATTGGTATGCTACATAAATGATTAATACAAGGTTTTTATGCGTTGATTGGGTGATTATATTTTTAAGCTTCTTTTGGACACCACTGTATATATGCTACTCTGTTGATTACGCATGTTAAAGACGAGATTGCAGGTCCTGTTGTCTAACCTCTAGGCTACCGGACTCAGCCGAAGGTGATGATGATGATGATGATGATGATGATGATGATGATGATGATGATGATGATGACTCTCCGTGTCACATAAGAAAACATTTTTCCATAACTGCCTCATCAGCAGTCTGTCACACATCTCAGGTGGTTCAGGGAAGGCAACCTCAGACAGAATCTATTTTCCAACCCTTCTCGACTTGGAATTTATTTGTTTAAAAAGAAAGAAACAGTGGAGGACAACCCCGAAAACAAAACAGATTTGTCGGGAATCTTGCCGGTGTTCGCGAAAGTGTTGTATATGAATCAATCAATACCCCTTGGTCGTCTGTGTGTGTGTGTCTGTGTGTGTCTGTGTGAGGGAGGAGGAGGAGGAGGAGGTGGGAGGGGAGGGAGAGGGGGAGGGGGTTGCTCAGTGCCACTTGCTTGTGGAAAATTTCATGGCGCAGACATTAGAGACTCGAGGAAAATTCTGGCTCGCTCGTCGTCTCCTGTGTGTTTAGAAA
>NW_004797315.1:520876-522393 GCF_000002075.1 Aplysia californica | reverse complement strand
AAAAAAAAGTGCCGAAGATTAGAGGTGTAACAAGCACAAAAAAGAGGATGAAAGTTATAGAAAGCAAAAGAGGGAGGGGGAGGGGTTTGCTTGAGCAGGAAATTTAAGTTAATGACAGGCGTAAAGTGAGAGAGAGAGAGAGAGAGAGAGAGAGAGAGAGAGAGAGAGAGAAAACTAGAAAGAGAGATTTCTTCTTCTTCTTTGCTTTTCCTGTAGTTGGTCGTTGCTTCTCGGACCTTCCTGCAATAAATCCCTCTGTCTCTTAACTTTCTGCCTGCCTTAGTTGTTTTAGCTTCTAGTCAGGTTTCTATGTCCCTTCTCCATTTGTCTTCTATCATTGCTCCCTTAGTTGGGGGGGGTTTTGTGAGCGAATCGTGGCGTTTGATATGCCCAAAGTAGTTCAGTAAAAATTTCATTGCGTTCTTGAGGAGAGTGTTTTTGTGTTTTATTTCTGTTTAGAGAAGTGGTGTCGTTTCAATATGGTGTAAACTCGTTCCTGAGCCGTAGAATAGCACAAATTCGGTTCCAGAGTCGGAAACATGTTTGTCTAGCCCCCCCCCCCCAAAAAAAAAAAAAGATACCGGGGGATATTAACATATTCTTATGCACAGTAGATTTGTAAATGAGCTAATTTAAATTTACCAATGTCATGCTCAAACTGTGCAGGAACAACATTGGGGGAACTGCAGTTTTTTCTTCCCTCATTCTTACTATCGTCATTTTCCTCTACTTCTTTAGTATGTTTGTCGCTCTCTTGTGAACTGCTGTTTCCGGGGTGCCTTAATAGTCGAAGCAGACTTTGTGCTGTTGAGGCCAGAATGATAAACAGAGTAAGCCTGATTCCCGGTTTGGACTTCTCTGTTGACATCCACCCCATGGCGCTCATATGACCTTCTGCAGTTATGAGCACCGTAAAACCTTACTAAAACAAACATGTTTATCTAGCATCTGGGTATTTTTTCAGCTGGGATGTTGTGTCTCTCTCAGCCAGGGTTATTGGCCCTGACAGGCACTGCTGCTGAAGTCTACCTCCTTTAAAAAAATTTAGGTAATTTGCGTTGTAAAAAGGCGAAAAAACACCTTCAGTACATTGGAATGAAAACTGTGTACTTACTACTTACCGCTCTACTAATTTGTGACAACTGGGTTTTTTTGGTGTGTGCGTGTTTTTTGTTGGTGTTTTTTTTTTTAAGGGGAGGGTTGTTGTTGCTTTATTTTTATTGTATTTTATTTTGTTTTTGATTTTTTATTGTCATTTGTTTGTTGCTGTTTTATTCTTGTTTGTTGTTGTTGTTTTCTTGGGGGGGGTGGAGGGGTTGTTTGTGTGTTGTTGTTGTTGGGTTGTTGTTTTTTTATTTTGTTAGTTTCTTTTTTTCGGGTGACCGGGTGGGGGGGAAGGGGGGAGGGCGTCTGACAGATGTCACCGGGTCTCCAGGTGGTCAGGCCAACAGTGTAATGTAGCAGCGCCACCTACATCGTACAGCTTCCAGTGGTTGTGTATAGATCAGGGGGGGGGG
>NW_004797315.1:517180-518170 GCF_000002075.1 Aplysia californica | reverse complement strand
GGAAGAAGAAGAAGAAGAAGAAGAAGAAGAAGAAGAAGAAGAAGAAGAAGAAGAAGAAGAAGAAGAAGAAGAAGAAGAAGAAGAAGAAGAAGAAAAAGGAGAAGGAGAAGAAGAAATAGCATAATATACGCTGTGCACTGCCATTTTCTATTTAAAAAAGGAGCTAAATGTGCATTTCATTAATAAAAATATCACATCTTGAAAATTAATGGATATGTGTGTACGTAAAACGTAGTATTATGCATAAAAAATATATAACATGTATATATCCTCTATTAACATTTCTACGAGAAAAATAGTCAAGCTGTGAGCCTGGCAATGCGTTCACACACCAAAAAAATACAGAAAGAAATAAAAACTCACAAACGGTCACAATAAAATTGAAACTTGAATTGATAGAAACATTCCAATAAATACCTTAATTGTTCTCTATTCCACGTTAGTGAATATATTAACATGAATATACACAAGAACATTATAGCTTGGATTCTTCAATATGTAAAATTGACTGGAGTAAAATCCGACCTGTCAGAGTAAACATAGGTGTGTTTATAAAAGTGTCTTTAGAGTATGTATCTATATAACTCCAAAGGTCTTATAATTAGATTCCTGCTTGTGGTTGAATGATACATCTGATGTGATATGTACATTTTGTCAGCTTTTCTTCTCTTTTCATATTGAATCTTAATGAGAGTAATATGTAATTAAAATGTTTTATTTATACCTGCTTGTGTTTTTACGGTCCTTTACAGCCAAGAAAAATTTCCCTCTGGGATAATAAAGTATCATCTTATCTTATATTATCATGTATGTTGTAAGAGAACATCCGAGTTTACAAACAGCAAAGAAAGAAATGATGAACCACGATCGCCGATGTTTGTTGCAGATCTGATAAGATAGATACGGTTTATGTTTCTTATCCTAGCACTGACACTTTGGTTTGATGTTTCACCACACACACACACGCGCGCACGCACACACACACACACA
>NW_004797315.1:515125-516833 GCF_000002075.1 Aplysia californica | reverse complement strand
ACACACACACACACACACACATACACACATACAAACATACAAGCAAACACTCATAATATATCCATAATAATAACATGCTTACCTTCACAAACTGACCAACGATCACATAATATTATGTATGACACAAATGAAAAATGTCTGGCACTTCTTGATGATGACTCATGAACGCACCAGGAGAAAACGGAAGTTGCCGAGTTGCCACTTTCGCTACGCTACTTCCGATGCCTACAAGCAGTTCCCACAAAGCGGAAGTACAGAAATATTCTCAACTGCGTTCCTGAATGTGTGTCCGTTGATCTAGATTCTAGATTTTAGATTCTAGTTGTAGTTAGCACGGACTTACGACTGTATTGACAACCCAAAGAAACCGCACATTATGTTTTTACTACGCAAAAGTTACTCAGACTACCAGGCTAGCAATATCAGGTGGGGTGATGGTCTGCAGTAGCTCTGGTCAAACTGGTCCGGGGGCCCTCCTTTATTTCGTATATCAGACCTATATCTATATCTAGATCAGATCTAGATCTAGATCTAGATCTAGATCTAGATCTAGATCTAGCTCTTCATCTTACTTAACCCTATTCGTACGTCGTGTTTTACTATCGTGTCCATACGACGTGGGGAATTCTGTGCCTACACTTTCCAAAGAGGACAATTACTCGTTAATCCGATCCGTAGTCTACGCTATGCATAGCTGTCTGTCAAAATGATTTTTTGAGAAATACTGAAAGTTTCAAAGAGATCTTCGCACTAGAAGTATTCTAAAATGTAGGGCAGCAGAGGTTTGCTGTGCTATCTTTTGTCCTTCTATTGATACTAGAGATTCTAGACCTGCTGTAGTGTCACTGTTCCCAGTCGCCAAAACGATCAGCTCGTTCATACGTGGATTTTACGTTGAAATAAAAGATTCTGTTTGGTTCGCTGTCACATCACAACGACACTCAATGAGTTTGCTTTGTCTGTAAATCTATAATACCTTCTCTCAAGTGTTAGGCCTAATCTTCTGTTACACTAAAACAAAAGCAAATGTGAATGTGTGTGTATATATAGATCTATAGTGTGTGTGTGTGTGTGTGTGTGTGTGTGTGTGTGTGTGTGTGTGTGTGTGTGTGTGTGTGTGTGTGTGTATCTGTGTGTATATGCATGTGTATACTCACGCATACTTTTCTTTTAACCTTTACACAATTTTCTGTCCATGGTTTGATTCTCTATTTTGTCTTTTTCTAACGATAACTTCGTTTTCTATCCACCAGCCAACTACCTGTGAGTACAAACTATTGTATTTGTATACTTGAAAATGGTTCAGTACGTTCTTCTCATTCGGTATTTATCCTTTACTATCGTTTATCTGTTTTTTGAATTTCTTGTTCAAACACGTTCAAATCATATTATAAATAAGGTTCTTTTTATTTCCAAACTTGCGAATGATTTTCTCTTTGTGTTTTAGCGCTTGGAATTTACATCCTTAAAACCTTTTTAAACGATTTCTGTAGAAAAAAAATATTTAAAGAAAATTGGTGGGGTTTTGGGGTTGTTTTTTTAAATCAAGAGAGCAGCCTTTTCTTCTGTCACTCTTCAAACTGCGCTCCCGTCCTGAACAAAAATTGGAAGGAGGGAAGAAATTAGCGATGATGGAATGGATGTATGAGTGTTTTCGGTGGTCACATTTCTACAACTGTGTGGGGTCATGTTGTCGTTAATAATAATA
>NW_004797315.1:513765-514374 GCF_000002075.1 Aplysia californica | reverse complement strand
TCTCTCTCTCTCTTCTGGCGCTGTGGCTTCATAAACGGTCGGCGATGCCGACAGCACGCACGAACTCAACACTTGCCCGGGGGTCCTTAAAAAGTGCTGAAAGTGGGTTACTGAAATGTCCCAGCAGACGGGTTCTAGCACTATGCTCATCTATTCTTCGGCACTTATATGACCTTGTTGTGTTACAAGTGCCGTAAAACATTTAATAAAACTAAGAACTTGATAGCGATCGTACTATCAATTCTTGGGGTCCTAATAAGTTTCATGCAATTGATTTTGTTTGTTTTTGTTTATTTCGTTTTTATTTAGTTTCTTTTACTTTGGTTTTGGGTTTAGTTTTCACAAGAGTATTTATCTGTGGCATGGACCATAATATCAACTTGGTAAAACTTTAGTGGGGATATTTGTTTAATTGACGCTTTGTTACACATTAAAAGCATTTCTAACATAGCACTGTGACTGAACATTTCAGGCTAGAAAATCACAAGAGGTTTGAATAAATAATACGATAAAGAAAGAAAGAAAAACAGAGATAAATAGAGGGAAAGAGAGAGAGGGGGGCAAAAGGAGAGAGACAGAGAGAAGGAGAAAGAGAGAGAGAGAGAGAGA
>NW_004797315.1:508988-509718 GCF_000002075.1 Aplysia californica | reverse complement strand
TAGTAGTGGTGGTGGTGAGGGTGTTGTTGTTATTGTTGGTGGTGGTGGTGGCGTTTTTGGTAGCGTTGTTTTTGTTGGTGGTGGCGTTGTTTTTGTTGGTGGTGGTGGTGGTGGTATTATTATTGTTATCGTTGGTGTTGTGTTGTTGTTGTTGTTGGTGTTGTTATTATTATTATTACTATTGCTGTTGGTGGTGATATTGTTGTCATCATTGTCATTGTTGTTCGTGGTGGTGGTGGTGTTTTTGTTATTGTTGTTCAAGCCCTACATGATACGTAAAACGAACGCGTCATTGGTTAAGGGTAGCGCTGAATCGGCACTTCAGAACTGCTGACAGAATGATGAAACGTTCCAAAACTTTCTAGGAACAGAACAAAGAAAGTTTCCAGGAACGGACGGAAACATTACTTTGGTTCTTCTTTCCGTTCCGCACGACACGAACCCCAATCTACCAGGTGGGTGGTTGGCGGGTGCTCTGGTGTGGTTTGCTTCTTCTTTCCTATCAAACATCTATCCTCCTGACCTCAACTTCTTCTTTTTGTGTTTGTTACTCTCTTGTAACGCCTCATCGTCGGCACTTATCTGGCCTTATTGTGTTGCAAGTGTCGTAAAACTCTTACTAAAACTGTACGACCTACCGGGAAGGGATGAGGTCTTTGATCTCCTGCACCGCAGCGGTCAGACTCAAGATGTGTGACCGGTGGGTAAATTAAAGTATAACCCCCCCCCC
>NW_004797315.1:506611-508572 GCF_000002075.1 Aplysia californica | reverse complement strand
CAATCAATCAATCATACATTTACTCTTTTTGAGAGTGTCAGTGATAACGTCCATCATGCATGGCTCGGTCGAGGCCTGTGACGAACTGGCATGCTTTCCCCGCACCTCAGGGTCTTCAACCCTGAAGGAAAAGTTGTGGGATGAAGAAGACAGGGAGACAGCAGAACACCACGCAATCATCAGGATGTCCGAAATGGGGATAGAGAGAGGAGAAGGAAGAAAGGGACGATTATCTGGAAAGGAAAGACGTCGCCATAATCAAAAGCCACTGGACCAATTAGCATGGATAGCTCGTGGGCTTTAGAGCTGAGAAGAACTGAGCACTTATGGGCCTCTCCGGTGTGCAGTGACGTTGTTATGTTGCCCAGGTCACGTAATAAGTAACAATACCCCCCCCCCTTCGCCCTTTCCTGTTTTTTCCAGCATCTCCCCTCCCCGTCCCCCTTCCCCCTCCTCTCGGTGTCTTCACGGAAAAGGACGTTCACAACCTACTGCTGTTTGTTTTTTTCGTATTCCTGTACCACATAGCTGGACATTCCCTCGGTGACCCCCCCCCCCCTCAAACTCCCGTTTCCTCACTTTGACCCCTACCAATGGCGAACCCGAATGGTGCGCACTATGTCCATGTCCAGCACTTGTGTAGAAAAGTGTCGGGGGGGTTGTGTTTTACTTGTTTCTGCCCGCCCCTCGTCTCGTCTCACGCACGTGGAAGACACGCCACAAAACACAATTCTGTAATCAAACTAATCCCGGCCATGGATTACCTGTGCGGTATCAATTGGCATTTAATTATAACTGATACCCTCTGTGGGACTGGGAGGGTGGGGGGAGGGGGAGGGGTTCGGCAGTACACCTGTCCATATAGCCAGCACAGACCATGCAGCCAATGGAAGATCTTAACAACCCGAGCCTTGGAGGGGAAGTTTCCACTCTGCAAGAAGGAAAATTTTGCTGCCTCTCCGAAGGTCCTTCTCAAAAACAAACAACAAAAGATAAAAAAACAAAACAAAACAAAACAATAAAAAAACGAAACAAAAAGAAATGCCCACAAACGTAGAAGTTGAAGGCCCAAAGACCACAACTCGCCTTGCCTCGCCTACTCCTCGTGTCTCTTTCTTTATCCCACCCGGACCACCAACCAACGTCTGTCTGCGTTTTTTGTTTGTTTGTTTCTTTTTTTTTTCCTCTTCGTTTTTCTTGTTTTATGATGTTTGTTTTTAGATCCAGTACGAAGATCAGATATATATGATATATATTTATGTATAAGAACCCACGGCGCTTTTTGCCTCTGTCTTCCACCGTTGCAACATGTGCGAGACAAAGAGAAACAAACTTAATTAATTTGATCTTTGATTTTTTGTAATGGTATTTATTTATTTTTTATGTTTTCTATTCCGAGTTTCTGGTGGAAGCATAATACAATTACATGTGGTGAAGTGTGGCGGGAGGCTCGTTTTTATTTTTGTGTTGTTTCATTTTTGCTTAGGATATATAATTTTTTTTCCCATCTTCACGCTCATTTTGCTAAGACACCCTTGGCGGTGAGGAAGGGGGAAATGACCTCGGGACAAAATCTGGGGTGTGCGTGCTCCTATAAGGGTCTGGCGGGGTTTGAGGGGCTTCCTCATGTCAGTTGTTGCTTTTTTATGGCGGGGAGGGGGGAGGGGAGGGAGGAGGGTGTTAGTGTAGCGTGGGGAAGAGAGAGAGGAACATTACAACATGCTTTCCTCCATTCCCTCCTCGCTGCATGTCCTATTTGCCCTTTAACTTTAAGCAGACTCAGCGCCAAAAGGTGCCATCTGCGTGGTGGGTACTGTTGCACTTAGAACATTTTCGTGGCCACACTCAGTTTTTTTCTACAACCACCCCAACTTGCCCGTCTGTGACGTGCAGAAAGAACTGCCGACTCAATCCACCACACGGGGCTGCTTTTTCTACTTTCGGGTTTTTTATGGGGGGGG
>NW_004797315.1:501742-503435 GCF_000002075.1 Aplysia californica | reverse complement strand
TGGGCGGGGGGAAGAAGGGGGGGGGGCGAAAGGGCATTAACTTGTTCTTATGCACAGTAGAATTGTAAATGGGAGGATTCGTTAATGTCTTGATCACAACGGTGTCTGAACTGCACCTGGGAACTGATGCTTTTCCCGCCTAATCCTTACCATCGTCATTTTCCTCTACTTCTTTTGTATGTTTTTCACACTCTTGTGACCCTCTTTTCCCGGAGTGCCTTTGTAGTCGAAGCAGACGTTGTGCTGTTCAGGCTAGAGAAGTGAGCAAAGTAAGTCTGATTCCCTGTTAGGACTTCTCTGTTGACATCCACCCCTTGGCGCTCATAATATGACCTTATGCAGTTGCGAGCGCCGGAAAACAAACTCTACTCAAATTAAACTGATTCCGATAACGATAACATGATTACTTGGGTACTTGATCCTGGGAACAACATCCTAGCACTCTGGGCATTGCCATACGTGCTCCGCTCCCCGCTCCAAAATCCACCTCAGAGTCCATCTGCTGATCGTTCTGGTGTTCATTTGGTTAATAACCCGTCTATCCAATCCCTTGTACCATGCTGGTTCTGCCACATCCTCAGAAGACACCCAGTTCTTCAAGTCGTAAGATTGGTGCATAGTCATGCTCAGTCTCCTCATCTTCAAGTGTGGTGGCAAGGGCGTTCACGACATCATTTTTGTCCATTTTAATATTGTCAGTATTGACAGGTGCATTGCTCGCCAGTTTGTCTGCTTTTTTATTTCCCACCACACCAGTATGGCTTGGAGCATAGATCCATGTTATATTTCTTAGTCTGGTTTCTTCTATGCTGTGCAGCCACTCTTTTCTCAGCATCCATTCCGATAACGAAAGTCTCCCTCTCACGACAGGGGAAGGAAACAGTTGCATACTTTGTGGAGTCCCAGACCTATCTCCACTTAGGGGAGTCAAAAATGAGGGTGGTTGACGGGTGCCCCGATGTGGTTCGCTCCTTTTTTCCTACCCAGCATCCATCGTCCATAATATCTCTCCTACATCTTATCTTTGTTTGTTATTCTCTAGTAACACCTCTAATCTTCGGTCGGCACTTCTGTGACCATTTCTGTGTTGCTAGCGGGCTCCGGAAAAGTCCTACTCAAACTAAAACCAACGATCGTGCATAACAAGATGGTTCACTCGGCCAAAAAAGTGTCCGCGGAAGTCGGCTCATTGCTTCAGATGGCGCTGCAGTCTTTGTTTTGAAGCTCTCTTTCGTTTCTCCAGAATAAAATAAATAGGAATTGCACATCCTTGCGTGCGCAGATCGACTGCTATTCATCGGCTGTTCGGGTTCGTTTAGTGCGGAGTTTTAGTTTTTTGTTAATTTAATAACCTCTCGCCTCTCATTTTAAATTCAAATTAAACGAAGAAAACAGGGAGGAAGAGGTCTTTTGTCGACGTAACCATTTTTAAAAAGCGTTCTTCCGAAATTTGAATTCTTATTTATTCAAAAACTTGTTGGTTTCACTTTGATCTTTTTCACACAAGTAGGGTAACTCTGTTCACAAAGGGTTCGCTTTTGCAAAGAGGACGCCACCGAATTTTGAGGACACTTTTTTAATTGGCTCAAAGAGAGAAGTGAACCATCTTGTTATGTACGATCATAGCTAAAACTAAGCTACGGGCCCTTTTCGTTCACTCTCAACACCAGATCGTCTGTGCTCCGTGACTCCC